>NW_028258346.1:9608121-9916401 GCF_053883595.1 Heterocephalus glaber | reverse complement strand
ATAAAGAACAGTTGTAGAGCTACTCCGCATTGGACCATTGAACTATCCAACAAAACCAAGGTTAAGCGGGATTCTGGTTAAGACATCGCCATGCATTTCGGTGACAGTGAACAGGATGCAGCATCAGTGCTGACACAGAGGCAAGATCGGACACTATTTCTTCTTTGCATATAGTCAATATGAACCCCTGCTCTATAATGAAACTTAATTATACATTGTGATAATAAAATAACAAAATTGTACTTTCTAAATTTTTATGATGTAGTATTTCCATTGTAAATGTGTCTTAATACAGACAAGGAATACATAGAATAATAAGAGGAAAAAGACATATATAGTGTAGTTCAGTTATTTTAGATCACTGATTTTTAAAAATACAAATAAAATCAAATAACAGCTAAGACCACAACAACCGGAATCTTCAGAAGATTTTCTTTTTTTTACACTTGGTATGAATAAAAATAACTAGAGGCAGAAAGATTTCTTGATGATAAAATTAAAACCTAACTATAACAAAAATAAACAGAACAATGAAAGTAAGAGAGAGAAAAAATTATTGCATGAAATATAAAAACAAAATCTAAAACCAAATTAACAGGAGTGACTCAACTGCAGAGCAGTGATTATATGTTTCATTTTTATAATACAAGCCATAATCGCATGATAAGTCATGATGAGAAAAAACATTCTATCAATAGTGTTTATCTCCATGAGATACTGAAGTCTTGAGGCATCAGGTATTAGTAAATTATTTCTTTCCTGGCACTAAATGTCAGCCTGCTGCTCAGGAAGAATTAATTTATTGGGTTATATTTTCAGAACATACAAGCTAATGTCAGATCATGAAATAATTATCACATAATTAGTTTTATTAATAATAGTAATATATTTATGCTGTACTTTATAATCAGCAAGATTCTTCCAGTAAGTTACTCAGTAAGAATAAGTTAAATACTTTGTAAGGTAATTAACTTTGTCAGACTATTAAGTGTTATTTAACATACTAACATTGTGATTCATTAGATTGCAGAAGTTGACCCAAGTGAGGCAAATGCAGCTCTGGAATTCAATATCATTATGGTTTTCTTGTCCCTGTAACTTCAGTTCCATTGAAGGCCTTTCCTGAGTGGTTTTTCTATACTTGTTCAGACTGTTTTACCTACAACCGTCCTTTAAAAATTTATGCCTTATAGCAATGGTGATGAGGACCACAGACAGTTGACTTCTAGGTGTGGGAACCTCCCTTCATGGCTCATAATGATAACACACTCAGAGAAGAAATTAAAACCACGTACATCACAAAAGTAATGGACCAGAGAATTCTGAGTGCTGGCACATGTTTCTCCTAGAGGACTTTCATTAAATTGGTCTTTTTAAAGTCAAATTTAAAATTTCGTGTGATGGTCTATAACATCTGAAATCAGAAGCCAGCTTGTTCTTTTTTCTTATTCATTACTATAGCAAAATAATCACTTTTAATTTTTTTGTATTATAAAATGAAGAAAAATTTTAAGAAGACAAAGAGAAAAATCAAAAGATATTTTCCAGCTTGTATTTATTCAGAGAAATCTATAGTGCACTTATGTTTCCTGTGAGAATGCTGCTGTTTTGAGTAAATAAAAGCAAAGAAAAGTGAATTACATAAGCACTGCTTTTTATTACAATATAGATTTTATTTTTCTATGGAAATGCATTTTAGCAATTGGTAAAATCTGTCAAGTTAATTTTATTTGATATCGTGTTTTTATGACATCAAGACTTATCTTTCAATGTTTTTCAGTGTTGAAATAAATAATTATAGGTTCTTAAATATCACAATACAAATAATGGATATTTTGATTGACTGCCTGTAATTTTTTGTTATGAAAACGTGTAGTGAGTGGTGACAGTTTAAAGTATCATGTTCACAATATTACATGCCACTTTGTAAGATGAACATTATTTAAATTTTAAGATATATTTTGGTCAACTTAAAAAATTCAGTTAAGATGAGAGAGACTATGGTTCTAGCTTGGAAAATGACTACAGAACAATATTTGGAAATAATAAAAATAAATGTTAACTATTGAGCTTAAAAAATCTGAAATGCATTTAAAGATTTTTTTGAAATCTCTTACTGTCAGGATTTCCTCATTCTCTAAATTATTACTTATTTTGCCTCCCCTCCTATGTTTTATTCGGTTCTTTCTTCTAAATTTTGAAAATATGATATCATCCTTGATTATATCCAAAATCAAAGCCCTCTCTCCACATTACTCAAATGCTATGACCAACAGCACTGCTACTCAGAGATCAATTAGAAATTAAAAACAGCAGTGAGTCTGTAATCTAGAATTCTTTCCCTGAAGACAATTGGGGAGCAATAATACACTCAGATCTCATTTCATACATTAACTCTCTTGGTAGCATTTATTAGCGGAATGTTTTCTTCTATGGAACGTTTTAAATATACCTGATCTGTCTAGGATACTTATGGTAAAAACCTGGAATTTATGCTTGTGTGGTGTATAATTCTCTAGAAAATGTTAGCACTATATACACAATTATCACAGTAATAAATGCTGGTATCTCACAATTGTGCTGGCTATGAATATATTGTCTCTGAGCTATAAATTCATCTTTTTAGACTTCTCTTTACAAATGGATCTAAGCCCTTTTAAACATTTTTTTTCCTGTGCCGTGTGGTAGAAAGTATGTCAGTAGAGTCTGCAGGATAAAAGGGATTTATTTCTCATTTCTTATATGTTGGCTTTTCAGGCTCTAGTAGTGTTCACATTGTCCACAGGGCTTAAATTTCTGGGCACAAGGCAGGCAGCAATATCTTGTAGCCAGAAGCTTCCTTGACCCCTCTCAACTCCAGAGAGTGACCCTTTCCCTGGCCTGCAGCCCCTTCACTGCATGGCAGACAGAGGCAGCAGTTATTACAGTGCAGAGGCTGGGAGAAGCACAACATTAACAGCTCTCTTCGTACCTCAGGTGTGGATTTCTGGAAAGTTCTAGAAGACTATGACAAGCAGTCTTTGATGGAATGGCATCACAGAACTTGTCCACTGCTCTCTCCAGTAAAGTTGGGGTCTGAACTCTGGTGGAATAAATGTAGGTTCTTCCTTGTGTAGTGTATCTTAGCCCTAGAGTTAGCATTTCCTCTTGTTATTTCAATATCTTCATTTATCTTTATTTTTTATTGTCAAGTCCTCAATAGTTTAATCGTGTCCTAGTGAATGCTTCTGAATATTAAACATACCTTTTGCAAACAATTGTTTTCCCCCCATTATTGGACCCAAAATGACGAGTAATCTAACTACTTCTTTTGTGAAAGTGATACCACAATTGTTTGCTCAGACCCCAAAGTGGCACTTCTTACTTTCACTATCAACTCACTGGGCACAACTAGTTATATGTCCCTTTCACTAATGAGCCTATTTATAAAATTAGAATCTGTTTTCTGGTGACAAAATGTTTAGCTGCTTTGTACTCTAAGTAAATGCACCTTTTCACCAGGAGGCACGTGAGGTCCAGAGCTTGCTCAGTGCGTGCAGTGTCTGCATCAGGTAGAGCTGATCCTGACATCCATAGCATGAGTTGGCAATCTGCTCAACACCCAACACACTATACAGCACTCCAATTCGAAAAAGAAAAACAGTAGAAGAGTGGAAGACACAGAAATTCCTAGAAGAATGAAATTCCCCTGGGTAGCTGTTGTAAAGACACCTCATGGTTAGCGGGTGGGAAACGTTCCTCAATTAGGCTACGTTTTCCTATCTCAGAGATTTTTCTTTTCTTTCCCCATTTGTGCTTGGCTAAATTTCTAGTGAGCATTATGGATGCAATATGCTCACTTTAGGGAAGATAGCAGTGTTCTTACATCCTTTTGGCAAGGGTTACACTCAGAGTTCTTTTTGAGAACACTTCTTTTAGATTTCCTATATTTCTCACGGATTTTGATATCATGATGGTCTCGTTTTAATTAATTGATGATAATGTGAGCATGTCAATCAATGATGGGAAAACACACAGATAGTATCTTTTCTCAGAACCAGTTTATCCAATTAGAAATGTATAGTAAACACTACAAGCTTTAGATATATAAGTTGTATCCATAGATACATAATGTGGTAAGTTCTAAGAAATTTCTTCAAGGAGAATAAATTATGTTCTTAATTATTTGGGCATTTTACCAAAAGTTTATTAAAAATTTGAGAAAACATTGTGGGCAATTTGACCACAAGATGTTTTATGTTCTTCTCAACACTTTATTCTAATTATTAATATTTACTTAGAATATAATTATTTTTTATTTTAATATAACACAAGCAGATATTACTAGAGAAAATATGTCTTTCTATGAAAGAATAATTTTTATAATAAAATTATTAGTGAATAACAATAGTGAGTGGATAAAAAATAAGTGGTTCTTTTATACAATGGAGTAGTATTCAGCCATAAAGAAGGATAAACTTGAGACATTTATAAGTAAATGGATGCATCTTGAAAATGTACTCTTAAGTGAAATAAATTGGACATGTACAAATATCACATTGTCTTTATGGTGTGAGAAACTAAAACTGAAAATAAAGACCAAAAAGAATAGTAAATAAAGTAAAATGGGAAGAACTTGTTCAAATTTATACAATGTGAAATACTTTGTGAATATGTACAATGTTTTAAGTACCATATAATTTCTGACATCTTTCTGAAGATTTTATAAGACCTTCCCATAATAATAGATCAGGTCTGTGACATAAAATCCTTTATCAATGTAATCCAAAGTGACAGGAAATTTTGGGATATTTTCTGACAAAATATTTATGTCTTCTTTTTCGATTACTAATGACTCATACCTGAGTATAAGTTAATTAAATATACAATTTTAAGTATAAAATGATTATATTAACTTGGAATTTTTATATATGACTCATGATTTTCTATTTATATTGACATAGATTTTAAGCTTTAATGCAGTTTTGTCTTCAGGGAAAGGTGTCTTGTGTTTATCTGTGCCTGAGAGAGATAAGTTATGTGAGAGACTGAGTATTCTACCCTCAACAAGCAAACAAAAATATTATTAAATTTTAATTTAGTTAAATGTTATAGGTACTTAAATTTAACCTAGGTTCACCATTACTGTACCTTACAATTGATTTAATGATTATGTCCTCTGAAATACATTTGTTGGAATCCTTACCCCAAAGGTGTAGGGAGAAAGAGGTTGGGCCCTTGGGAGCTAAGTAAATCAAGAAGGTAAAATCCTCATGAATGGGATTAGTGTCCTTATAAGAAGCCCCATAGTAATTCTCCCATAGGCCATGCAAGTTTACAGCAAGAAGACCATTGACTCAGAAGTGGAACCTCACCAGATGACAGAACTGTTGACACCTTTATTTTGGGCTATCTAGCATCTAGATATGTAAGATATAAACTTACGTTTCTATAAGCAACTCAGTCTACAGAATTTTTTCAACAGCAGCTGCAACAAATTGACACAGTGTCCTGAAGGAAGGCAAGTACTATAAATACGACATGAACATATATGAGCATATGTCTCCACCTGTTTCTTAAACAGTTACGTTTCCATTCATATCATAATACCAAACTTCTATTCTATCATAAATATGAGGGAAATAAAATGGGCCAATTTATTTGGCCCATTCAGTTGCTTCTTTCTTTTCAGGTTGAGCTCATATTCACTGCCTAAATCAAACACCCCTTTTGAAGGCTAGCAAAGTCTACTTTCAATAGCAACTGCATGGGAAAGACAATGTAAATTACTTCAATAGAAAAGAATAAGCGACAAAGAATAGCAATTTAAAGAGACTACTCGACGTTGAAGTGCTTTTATTTGTTCTCTCCGAAAGTCAAATTGTGTATAAATCACTGCAATTTCTAGTGCTCATGAATGATAGGGGGAAATGGTAGGAAAATCAATTTATTTTACCTAGATCGATAGTGCTTTACTTAGCTTTTACTCACCTTTGGAATGACTGAGTCAAAACCAAATTAATAACAATCATAAGAATCATAGAGAAGAAAAGTAAAAGTTTTGCTCAATTTCAGGTTACATCAAAATTGTTTTTGTGAAAAATATATTTTACATCTAATTATAATTAAAATTAAGACAAAACTATAAGTTCTTCCATACTAATGGCTTTGGGAATAGTCAAGTGTTCACCTGCTTACTTATCTATTTTACTTGACTGCCTTATAGTAAAATGAAACACAGTGTCCCAATTAAGCTTCGGTTTTACTACCCTCAATTACCTGTTCTTAGTCAAATATATAACCAATATTTTGCATATCTGTAAATGTCACCAATGTTCATCCAATTACTGAAGGCTAAATCTAGGAGTAAAAATTCAAAATTGATCTCACTCTTTTGAAATTTTAACAAAGGCGAGCAAGTATAGTGTGAATAGAAAGCTAGATGCTTTTCAACATGCCTCACTTTTGAAAATGTGTGAAGAGTCTTAGAAAATTTAGAGAATTCAACATCCCAGTGGAGTGCAGCCCGTGGGTCTCAATGATGATTTAGTTTATATAATTAGGGTAGGATTCCAAGACCAGATTGTGAAGACAAACTGCCTGGAAACCAGAAGAAAAACTCGAAGTGGTCTCTAGAAAAAAACATCTGTCTATTCAGAGAAAATGGTGTGCTGAGTCCATGTCTGTCTCCAGGAGGTTGAGATACACAAAGCTGCAGACGTGGAGAAGAAAGAGAAGGGGGAAGAGGAAAAACAGAGGGAAATAAAGAGAAAAGTGAGGAAGGAAGGAAGAAAGGAAGGAAGGAAGGAAGGAAAGGAGGAAACAAGGGAGGAATAGAGGGAGGGGAGAAAGAGGAAGGTAAAGATTATATGGGTGTTACAGATGAAAGAAAGGATATTTCTATCAGAAAAAATAAATGATAGACAGACAGATAGATGATAGAATAGATTGATAGATATGGTTCAGAACTTGTTCAGATGAGCAAGAAATTAAAAGTATAATGAGTTCTCCAAGTTGCATATTTGAAAGAACTCACTAGAATTTACACATACACTCATGTATGGATATTATTTAATTCAAATAACATGGGCAATCACAGACAGCCTGCAGCATGGGCCAATTTTGAGCATCACAATCTGGATAAAAAATTCACATTGAGCCAGGGATTTAGCTCAGTGGTTCCGCCGCCTTCCTTGTAAGCGCAAGGACCCAAGTTTGATCCCTGGTACCAAACAAAAACAAAAACAGAAGCAAAAATTCATGTAAACATGTTAGACTTGTTAAACTGGTTAAGTCAGTTGTAAACCATTGTTAGATACACTCATCCTGAAGTTCTTCATAGAGGTTTAGACTTTTAAATTGTATCATAAATCTACTGTCCATATTCTAGCACAGTTTTAAAGACATGGCATTTTCTGTCCAGCTATAAATCAACTCTATCTCCCTTAATAGCTTAGTAAATATTTTTTTTAAATATCTATTGGCTGAATCCATATACTGTACATATTAAGTGACTGAATATTCATATGAAACAAATGATTCCTTTGAACATGTGATTATATAATGGAATGTTTTGTTTCTTATCATTATGGAAACTTGTCTAGTAAACATATATGTGTTAAAACTTCAATTAATTGGATTTACAATAACATACAGGAATTCTAGATTTTCAAAAATAATTTCACAAGTTGTCTTTTGTATTAAATGTTAGTTAATAGTTTCATATTTAGAGATGAAATAAAGAACTCTAAAATACAATATTTATTTTTTTTTTGTTTTTTGTTTTTGTAAAATTTGAGAAATATCTTCCAGAAATGTGTTTGTGTACCAGGAATTAATTTTCTATTTTTAGTTCCTTTTAAAATAGATTTTTTTAGAGCAAGTTTCAAGTTACAGCAAAATTATAAAGACTATAGTGAATTCCCAATGTATCTTTTTTAGTTTGACTTCCTTGAACTTAAAGTTTCTCCAAGTCTTTTCAAGGCTTGATAGCTCAAATCTGTTTAGCACTGAATGATATCCAATTGTCTGTATTACATTTATTTTATTGATTCATCTACTGAATGTCATCTTGGTTGCTTCCAACTTGCCATGAATGAGGCTACTGTGAGTCCCATGTGCAGAGTCTTGTATGGACACATTTTCAACTCATCTAGGTAAATTTCAATGAGTGACTCCTGAATTTTTTTTTTTAATGAGTACACTTAGTTCTGTTAGAAATAGTCAAATTGTATTGCCAAGTGCTGGCATCTAATTTTGTACCCCCATTACTAATGACTAAGAGTCATTTTGGTATCTTATTCCCCTTCACTGAGAGCTTGGTCTGTGACATTTTCCATTTTCCTAATAATAGTTTAAAACATACTCAAGTGTGCCTGAAATAACTTCTTTCTTCCTCTTTCTTTCTTTCTTTCTTTCTTTCCTTCCTTCCTTTCTTTCTTTCTTCATTCTTTCTTCTTTCCTTTCCTTTCTCTTTTTCTTTTTGGATAAGAAAAAAGATAATAGAGGTTTGAGTTTGGAAATGTAGAATACTAGGCTTGTCCATGGCAAATCAAAAAATATGGAAACAAATGCATAAAAAGGAGGATCAAGTACCTTAATCCATACCTAGATCATGAAGAGGCAGGTATTCTGAAATGTTTGAATAATTCTCTTCTGAGATTTGTGAAAAATTGCTATCTTAAATGTGCTTCATGAAATCCTTATTCTCTATTAAAACTGCCTTTAACACAGACAGAGTTAATATGGGAGAAGTTTCTGGAGAAATGACTAATGAGAAAGATTTTGAGTAGGCAATTTCTTGCTCCGCTTATGATGCATCACAGTGTCTGGACAGAGACAAATTGCCTGCTCATAGTATTTTTCTTCTGGAAAACATTCCTCAAATCCATAAAGACCCTAGTATAGATTAATAAAATGTAAAAAGATTGATTCAATAGTTGAAAGAGTTAAAGTCTAAGAATCCACTATATCCTGGTCAAAAGCCCTGACAGACTATCAATTTGAACAGTAAAAAGTTCTGGGAAAAGAGCCAAGAAAGATCACACCAAGACAAAGAGCTGTAAATCTCAAGAACGATGTTCTCTCTGCTTCTACAGGACCACCTTACTTATCCTGCTTTTTTAAAATTTAAAGATATTTGCTTTATAAACCCAAAAGCAGACACTGGGAAGATATCAAGGGTTGGGGCAACAACCCTTTATCTCTACCTCTGAATTCATTAAAATACTAGAAATGTTTTGAGGGAACCTAAGGGCATACATCAGAATTCAAGTATTTTGTATGAGGGTTTTCAGTCCTTTTTTAAAAATAGATTATAGTAAAAGAGAAATTATAATTTTTAGAGGAATAAAAGAGTCATAAATCGAGTTTGATAGGTTGAAAGAACTAGAGATGTTTTTTATGTTTCTCTGAGTGTGTTTTTAGGAATTAATTTATGCAGATGTTGCAAAAAGACCACGTGACTAATTAGAACACCTAGTATAGGCCACTGATAGATAATTGGATATTCTAAATGGGATGTGTCAGAGATTCTAACCTTCAGCAAAACTCTAACCTTCAAGAAACAATATTGAGTACCAGGGCTGGTAAGTAAAATAGAATGATGGTACAGATTTTGAAGGAAGTAGGATTGATCTAATGCTCTTTTTAGGATTTAACTGTCTAGATGACACCTGGACAATATGTCTAGGAATCAGGAACTAAATGAAGTTGTATAATCAATAGATACAAGGGAACCTAATAAAATATTTATTTTGAAATATGTCTGTGTATTCCAGTTTCTCTACTTTGAAGTCAATGAGGTCAGAGACGTATTAACTTCAAAACAAGTTCATTTTAGTTGCCAACAATATGGCAAAGCAAATAAAAACATATTTTTTTCTTGATTACTTGAATACTTAAATATATCAATAGCTTCAAAAAGTAAAATAAATCACACTATAAACAGGTACATTTTTTAATTGAATTATTTGGAAAAATAGAATCACAGACACAGGTTTACACATGTGAGATTCATTAGGAATTAATAGATTAATGAGCATTTTAGAGTAGTGAAGTAATTAGAATTGGCAGAAAAAAGAATTTGAAATTAGATCAATTATAAGATCTCAGCTAATCAAATGCAGAACTCTCTCTGGGATGATCGCTCGGACTAATTCTGCATTGAAGCAAAGCAACTCTCCCTTCTATCTCCTTTCTTGACTAGCCACTGAATGCTAGATTCTTGAGGAAGAGATACAACTTTAGGAAAAAAATTCTTTACGTAAAGGTAATTCCTATAAAGAGAATCAACTGATAGATGTCAGCAAGCAACATCTTGAGAACCAAGGAGAATGCATGGTTGATTCTAGCAGCAGGGCACCTCTAGGAAGTTCCAAGTGCATCGTTATGGACAACTCCATGTGTGTCTTCAAACTACCTACTTGTATAACTATGCTAAGGAAATATATTTTCCACAATACTGGCAAGTGGATTTTCCTACAGCAATTACATGCTGATATTTCCAGGGATGACTGCAGGCTCCCACGCTGTATCTGTCTAATATATTCCTGCAGTTATACATTTCTGTCCATTCATGTTGCTCCTATTCCACTACTAAATCTAGATTCTATTCACATTTGGCTTGTAATTCTGCTGGTTGTAGAGATTTACCTGATGGGTTGACCAAGAATGCTATTCTAGTGTGTTCTTAGCTCCTGATCAATGGGTATGTCTCAGACTCCTACTTACTGAGCTTCCATACTTCCCATAACAGTTGGGCAAATGCCAGACACACAAGCGGTTCATTTGAGTGCCTGTGTGTGTAATAGCAGTCCTACTATTTTTCAGTGAGAAAGATCAATTATTCCTAAAAAGGATGTGACTTTTTCCTTGCCTGCTGTTCTCTGAGAATGAGAAGACTGAAGTGACTGAATGGCTGCATAGTTTAAAGTTTAATGAGACTCTTGTTATGTTCTCTAATAGGAGCATTTTCCTCCTAGGAACTAAGCCTCTAAAATGAGCCCACAGTGTGTGAGTGGGAATACCAAAATTCTCAAGTGCATTCTTGAGGGATGCTGTAAGTAAGGGCTCTCCTACTTATGAGTCCTGAATTTCAGATCCACATACTCTTCTTATTAAAGGCACAGAAATTGGTAATTGCCACTGATTTATAATATATATTTTGTCATGGCATGTGGTATCTATCCTCAGAGGAGCATCCTATCAAAATTGCACTTCCAGCTGCACCTTCTATAGGTCATTCTTTTACTTTATTAAGCCAGTAATTTCTGAGTGCCAAGTAGCATGGTATGTGACAAGAAATCGGATCTTAGTTTAAACGTTGCAAAATTTTTGATATAAAATGTGTGCCTTAATTCAAGTCAGTCCACATACCATATTAAGACAGCTCTTATTAAAACATGCATAATCATTTTACTCCTCCAACTAATATTTATCCTGGAGTCACCAAAAAGACACAGGTAGGAGCTGATGAAGAGATTCTGATACAGAAGACATAGGGCTGAATACCTGTTTACTCAGTTGACTTTCATTTTCCACTGTTGCTTGTGAAAGGGATTTACCACTTTTGCTTCACCCTAGAATGCTTCCTGGCTAATTGAGTCTTGTGAGTTAGAGACATAATAGAACTTGGTGTATCATTAGCATTCCTAGTTCTATGACCACTTATTTTTTCCTAGGTCAAGTACTTCTTCTCTACCAGAGCTTATTATTGCAGCAAGAGCTGCTCTATAATAGGTGTATGCGTTTCCTCTGAAGATGGCATGTCTTCAATAAATAATGTGGAAGAGACTGGATTACAATTCTTCCACCAGAAATTACTATAAGCTCTCCACATTCTCTCTGTCATACTAACACCTCTGCTCCAAAGGAATTTTGCACATATGAAAATATAGGATGAATGCACTTCACAGCCTGGAGCTTCTATAGCATTCTTTACTGCTCTCTTCTCTCATCAGAGCTGCCAGCCTTTTTGGCTACACAGTATATGGATTTAAACAGTATAACCAGTTGTAGAATATAGTAATTCCAGAACCCAAAAAGGCCTATTACACTTTTTACTTATTTTTGATGTGGTGGAAGTTATAAATGCAATAATTTGTTTATTACATTGGAGATGTCATCCAGTATATCCATATCCTAGGCCATTGGAAGTCTAACATTTTTACTAATATGGAATGCTTCTGCATTTTTGTAATCTTTACTCTGCACCCTCTGAAGTGCATGTGTCTTACAAACACTTTCAACCAACCTGGCACTTCTTACACAATGGGAGCATTAATGCAATGTTGTTAATATAGTGGCTCAGTGTCCCTGTCCGTGTAACTCTTAAAAATATCACGGCATGTTATGGTATATATATTCCTCCTCATATGAAGAAGGTTGCTGTGCTGATTCACTTCTGGTGAGAAGCAAACATGAGGAGTAAATTAGGCAATAAGAGTATTTAATGGAAAGGAGAAAATAGCTTTCTGACAATCTTGTGACCATGATTTTATAACCATGAAATAAAAAGAGAGGAAAAAATACAGGATTGAGTTAGGAGAGTCTTGATGTAGCAACACACTGAGAAATGAATGTCTGACACAATTTGGGAACCCCCAAAGGAGAGATGCTCTGTTAGCAGAGTATTACACTGGGCTAGCATGGCAAACATGTTCCTGTGTGGTGGAAAAGACAACGTGTCTATGAGTGAGCCAGGAACAAGGCATTCTGGGTAAGAAGCATTGCTGCGTTTATTCAGAAGCACAGAATTATCCCTCCTGCAAAGTCATAGCTCCATGTGCTGTAAGCTGCTTTAACATATACACATGCATACGGAAAGCCACTCCCTCTTCTATGCTCCCAGGAGCCTTGCTTTTCAGCTGAAATTAAGAGGGAGGTTAGTGATATTCAGGGCTTTGCAAAACTTATTTATCTGAATAATATAAATAGGCATTTGTGTTATGTCCTAGTTTGAGTTAGTGCTAAAAAGCAAATTATTTATTATGTAGATACATAAATGAACATTTTTCCTGAGATTTTTAAAGCAGTTAACTATCATATCACATTTATTAGAAAGTACTAGAGGGATTTTATTTTTAAATCTTAAAGTTTCTTCCATCAGGGGAGAAGGGGATCCATTGCTTTATTTCTTAGAAGACAACCAAACAATGTTAACAAAACCTGCACAATTTTATTCTTTTTTCTCTATTTTCTCTAAATTCAATGAGTGCCTTAATTACTCTAAAATGAGCTTATTTGTTGTTCAAATTGCAAACATTTACAACATTATGAATTGTATTTTCACTCTTTTAGTGATTCCTAAATATCATGATGATGAAAATTTCTCCCTCAACATTGCTGCAACTTTCACACTTAGATGTATAAATTGAATTAGAACTAGTTCATAGTGTGGTGTTAGGCATCACATTTCTTCATATTCATCATATTTATAGAATAAAAATATTGCATGTATTAAAAAATGACACTACCCCTATTTCCCTGAATTGGCACTTTTATCATAAATCATGTGCCCATATATGAAGTTGTCCACTTGTGTCTTCTCCAATAATCTATTTATATTTATCTATCCTTGTACACATTTTCTGTCTAAATCATACTAGCTCTATTAGTCAGATTTTTCCACTGTGACCAAGAATCTAACAAAAACAACTTAAAGGAAGAAAGGACTTATTTTGGCTCCTCGTGTCAGTTTAAGTCTATGGTTGGCTGTGTTGGGGCAGAAATATTATGGTAGAAGGACATGATGAAGGAAACCCATTCAACTCATGACAACTGTAAGGTAGAAAACACTGGATGATGCAGAGAGAAATGGACCTAGGACCAAATATATTACCCAGGGTCATTTCCCAATGATCTACCTAGACACAATCAGAATTGTACTTTACTGTTCTCCTAAGTATCTCTCAAGCCAGTCAAGGTGACAATAGTAACGATGACATGTGCAATCCTTGTCAACTTGATGCTCAAACACATCTTCCTCAGTCATACATAATGTCCAAATAAAATAAATAATACCCTGGAGTACCTGCATGGCTGAACATGTGGAAGTACTTCCCTAGGTGGACCAGAGTGAGCAGGGCTCTCTGGGACTCTCTGCTGTAAGAAAAGTCTTTCCAAGAAATTTACACTTTCATAACCTTGAGCCAAGGATGGGTAGAGGCTTGCTGATTCCTGACATGCCCTCTTTTTGTCCCAGTGCACAGTACTTGGTTTCTTTTTAAAAGTGTTAGCCTCTTCAGCAACCACATTTCTTTTGCCCTCAACTTTACATGAGCTTTTTTCCTGGTGAAAGTTTTGCAAACCTTTCTGCTCTGTTTTCTGTTTATGATTCTCACTATACATATGGCTTAAAGCAGCCTGTAGTACCAATGCCACAGCCTTGCTTATCTTGAAATTTCCTATACAAAGTCAATGAATCTATCACTTTTAAACTCAAGGTTTTAGGGCACAGACAAAATGTAGAGAAGGTTTGTTTGTTTGTTTGCTTGTTTTGCCGGAACGTAGGACACAGGGCTTCTAGTCCAATTCCTACAGGACTCATTCCCATCCAAAACCTCATGACCGCAGTCCTTACTGTGTGCATTCTGCTCTTTAAGTTCCCATCAGAATCAGCACCCAATCTCTTCTAACAGCATTCAAATTCCTCAAGAAAATATCTGCAAATACATTTAGACCATACAGTAATGTATACTTACAATTAAATTGTTACAATGAAGACTCCATTTCTCTGGTACCAATTTTCTGTTTATATAGATTTTCACCACTGTGACCAAGTATCCCCTTCCCTCTGAAAGACAACTTGGACGAAAAAGTTAATTTTCACTTAGGGTTTCAATCCATACTCACCTGGCTCCAAGGCAGAAACATGGTAATAGGTCATAGTAGATGAAATCCTCTCACCTCATAGTATCTAGTTAAAGAGAAAGGGTCAGGAACTAGGTTCCCAAGGTAATGCCCCAATGACCCACCCAGATACACTCAGAAATGTATTTTACTAATCATCTATCTCTATCTATTTCTTGGGGGTTTTTTGGGGTTTTTTTGGTTTTTTTGCTACTGGGGATTGAACTCGGGACCTTGCACTTGCTAGGCAGGCACTGGAAACACTGAGCTAAATCCCCGGCCCAATCTCTACCTATTTCTTATGTTAAACAAGTTGCCAATCAATATTAACCATCAAACTGGCTTTAGAATGACTCCTAATATCTCAGACAGCAGAGCTTCTTAAATTTGGTGTATGCATAATTCAGAAGGAGTCCTTGGTAAATAAAGATTCTGAATAAATGTCTCTAGGGTGAAATTTGAAGTTCTGTATTTCTAAAAACTTAGATATGATTCCTATTTAAGGCCTTATTTTATAATTATTCATAGATCAGAAAAATATTTTCTCAATACTGATGTATAGGTAAAAACACCTTGTCATTAAATAATGGACTATTTAAACTTTAACAGTGGAGATTATTTTATTGTCACTCCTATTAAGTACTACCTATATAAATGTGAGTTGCACCAGTATTCTAAAAGATAAACCTCTGATTTTGTTAAATATACACTTTGTTCTAGAATAAATTTATAGAATAATGTACTTTTTAATAACAATTGAATATTAGATGAATATAATCATTAAATCATTTTATGTTGATTAATATAGATATCAATTTACAAATGATAATAGTAGTGATGCTTAACATAATGATCTTCAACATCTCATTTATTTTTGTTCCATTTTGTGGTATGAGTTGAAAATTGTCATAAGAGCAAAAATTGCCCCTGGAAACAAGATTTCATCAAATTTTATTAGAAATCCTTAACTAATAAATAACTTTTGAGATAGTCTGCCTTTTTTTTATTTTAGAGATTAAGGCAATTGATTAAGGCAATGGTACTAAAATATTTTTTAAAATAATGTGAAGCTAGTGGAAATACATGTAATAGTTTTAATGTAACCTCAAGCTATTCACTAAATATATAAATTGCTATATTCAGTGTCTGGTGAATAAAGAATAAAATCAATTATAAAATTAAGGTTGCATATTGCTTAATAATATATTGTTACCAATGTCATATATTGAAAAAAGAAAAAGGATCTGGCTAACCTGAAAAGATTTGAATACTATTAGTATAAGAAATTGTATTCTATTTATTCCTCATGGTTTATTGTAAAAAAAAAATATATATATATATATCATTCCCCAAAATTCTGAATTCTCAAATTTACTCAAAAGGAACTAAATATACAATAATCTTAAAGTTGTACTTTTAGTATTTGTGGAGACCGCAATATTGATTATGTCCAAAGCAGGCTGTAGGCAGTGCAGGTTGTGAAGAGTAACCCCTCAGTTGGCTTGTTTATAGAAGTGAGTCTGGCCAAGCCCTACATGCTGAGGTCAGAGCAACTCACACTCAAATTCCATTCCCACAACTAAAACCTTCTTAACTACAAGGACAATGCTTTAATTACAAAAGTATATTTTGTCTATTCTGTTCCTAAGTTGAGAATGCTTTGCCTTGTCCTTACAATGCTTGCTTAATTTCCATAGAAACCATATGACTGTGCATCCTTGCATGTAGTTCTACCCTTGCATGTAGCTCGCCTTTACCCCAATTGATCACCAATAAAAATCAGTGACTTGGACTGGCCAGTGCCTTTGTCAGTCGTACTGGCATTGGTCATACTGGCACCCAGCTTTCTATTTCTCTTCATTCTGTCTTTTTATTTTTTTACCCCTCAGGCCTGCATTTTACACTGGGCAGGAGACTGAACCCTACAGCAGAGGTCTGTGGTAATGTTTCAGGGGTCCCCAGTAAGTATTAAGTATTACAAATTTTCTTAAACTTGAGGCTGATTTTATTTTTATAGCTAAATATATAAATTAAAATCTACTACTTGTCCTCTTTCTTTAAATCTTCAAATATCATGTCTACTTCTATTTGTACTTGCTTCTTAATTTTTAATAGCATTTTTATTGGCTAGAAGTTTCACATTTTGAGAAACTGAAAACTTTTTCTCTTTCTTTATGGTTTCTCTTAGGAACTAACTAAAAATACTTTCTATCAAAATATGAAAAGATCATTCTCTAAATATTTTAAGACTCTTTAGTTTTAATGTTTAAATATACTCCAAATTATTCTTTTCAACCTGATTTGACTATTTTGTGTCCTTGTACTTGTGCATGACAGTTATAATAACTTTGTTAATTTCTACAAGCCAGCTAGGATTTTGACCAGGATAAAGTTCCAACAAATCATTACATGCAGAATTTAACAGATATGAGTAATCCATGGCTGTGACAGGTATCAACATTTTTAAGCACCCCTCCCCACCAAGACTCCATGGTTTTCAGTGTAATGGTGAGGTGGATTAACTAATGATCAATTTAAAATGCCCAGCTGAACTGAGTTAGCACAGTTCTGGGCATGGAAGACCCACCTGAGTATTGTTGCCAGAATGGCATAAAATGAGAATAGGAGGGGAAAATTGTGTACTGCTGATTTTCCTGAAAAAGCTTTGTTGCAGCTGTTTCCCCTGCTATGAACTCTGCCTTTCTCTTCAGAGGATCTCAGGTCTTCTTTATCCCAAGGATGGCTACTGTTCTCTTTGGGGAAGCTCTGGTCTTCACCTTGAGCGTTGCATCCTGACTCCAGTGCAGATTCCTCAGCCCGGTGGCACAGATCTTCACCCTGCTGAGGAAGACTTTCTATCTTCTACCACTAGCCTTAGGGCCTTCCCGGTGCAGATCCTTGATTCTTACTCATGGAGGACATTGCCACGGGCTCTAGGCATTCGGCTGGACTCATGTGGGACACTGCTATGAGATCCAAGCCCTTCACTGGATTCTTCAGGTCTCTAGCATGCAGAGAGATCTCTTGTACTCTTCTGCATTTGACTTTTGGGGTGAATATTATAAAATAATACTATAAATTATGTATCCTGTATTCATTCTATTCCCTTGTAAACCCTGACTACAAGTGGTATAAGTTATTATGAAACATATGTTTTCTTTATCCAATTGTAAGTAAATTTTTTTTCTAAAATATGTTTAAGTTTTGTGACAGTTACAGAAAGGAAATTGTTTTTATTCTTAGTTTAGTAAATTTACTTATCAAATAGTTTATGATTTTCCAAACATATGAATATTATCCTTAAGTAGACAGGTTTTTCTTCTTGCTCATCTTTATTTATTTCATTTTCTTACTATTACCTAATGCAATGGTGAATAAAAATTTAAGATAATACACTCTTGTTTTAGTACATAAATTAAAATAAACCATTTTATATTTCAACAAGAATGATATGAGTTGCAGATTATGTGTAGTGTCTGCTAACCTGATAAAGTTAAATGCTATTTCTGTCCAATGAGAAAAAGAATGTATATTATAAAGTTGTTTTGGATTTTGTCAGTATTTTTTCCTGCATATTTTGAAATGATTAAAATATTTTGTGTTTATAATGTGAAATATTGCTTTACTTATTTGGTATATTGAAATAACCTTTCATAATTGGGATAAAACTATATCTAAGTGTATTGATATTTTTATGTTTCACAATTTGATTTGTTAATATTTTCTTAAGAAAATGTATTTTTATGTTCATAAGTTATTTAAACCGAAAAATAAAATGTTTTGTCAAGAATTCAATTACTATTTTCTGACAGTTTCGCATAAGATTTCCATGATCTAATAATTAAATATTTGATAAAATTTTCCAAAATAACCAACTGGGCCTTAATATTTTTTTTCCGAAAAATTTTAAATTACAATTTGTTTTGGGCCTTTCAGAGTTTCTAATTCTTCATAATTTCTCACTCTTCTTTTTAATCATATTTACTAAATTCTGTTTTCAAGGACTTGGTTAATATTATTCAGTTTATTAAAATTTCTAACATAAAGATATTTCTTCATATTTAATTATTATGCATTTAAGTGTGTATGATGTGTAAGGTATCTCCTTCACTTATATTGTTAATTTTTTATCTTTTTTATTTGTTATCTTAATCAATCTTGTTAGGAGTTTATCAGTGTAACTAATTTTCTATTTCTAGGATTATTGCATTTTTTCAGTTGATGTATACTCTTAATTTTGGTGTGTACATCCTTCTACTTTCTATTTGTATACAATTTTTGGTAAATTTCTAGTGTTTTAAATGGTTTATAACATAACTAAAATATAACTGTTAGCTTATGTATTATAATTTTTAGTTATTGTATTTTCATTTTAAATATCTATTTCAACAGAGTTTTGTTATATAGCCAATAAGATTATTGAATTGTCACTTTTCCATTATTGGAACAAAATAACTAATACCTATAACTTCAAGGAGAAGAGCTTCAGTTTGGCTTACGTTTTCCAAGGGTTTAGTCCATGCATGGTGACCTGACACCAAGGCAGAAATGGCCTGGAAAAAGGCCATGAAAGAGGAAAGCTGTTCAATTTATGCCAACCAAGAATTAGTTAGAGAAGGGAGGAGCCAGGGACAAGACATCCTAAATGCCTTTCAACAAGGCCCCACCAGTAAACACATGCAAATTTGAGGAGATGTTTTAGATCTAAACTATCACAAAGTTATTGTTCTTTATGTTGTTTTTCATGTTTGTAGTAATAGGACCAAAGTCTGTTTGTGTAAACTAGTTCCAACATTTTGGTGTGTTCCTACTTTTCTAGGTTTTGTGACCAAGTTATAAAAGAAAATTATTTTTACTCTTAGAGTTTAGTGATACTAATCAGGTTGCTTATGATATTTTAAACATATGAATATTATCCTCCTAGAGACAAATTTTATTTCTTCATTGTTTTGCATTTTATTTCATTTTCTTAGATTATTTTATTTATTACATAGTGTAATAATGAGCAGAAGTTTAAGATAATACTTATTACATTTTTTCTCTAGATTTTTATAACTTCATGACTGATTCAAAAGTATCCATCACCAGAAGGCAATTAAATTACTAGTGTGTACACATGAATCTAGGAGGAAACTACTAAGGTTTCTTAACTAGTAATCTTTTCTGTAATTCTAGTTCACACAATTTAATAGAGAATTGTCTTTATTCCCAAATGTGACCTGTGCACAGCTGAACTGAATCATCCAAGGGCTGAATGAAAACTCTACACTAGCTGAGGTTTAGCGTCAACATCTTCCAGAAATTCTCAAACTATGCATCAGCAACCACTTACTGCTACATATCACAGAGGCATCCATGAATGTGCCCGTCCTTGGCCCTGGACTTACCTTTTCTCAGATTTCTCTGACAGGACTCTCCTCTTTGTTACACGATCTTTTCCAATCACCTGGTGCACAAATTCCATTCACCTAAGAAACACTCAGTTTCCATTTCCGCATGTTAGGGCAGCTTCAGGCTTGATTTCTTGGTTAGGAATATGCTCAAGGATGAATTTAGAGCTCACATCACAGATCCAGACTCTCTTATTCTGCTACTTATTGTCCAGTATGAGGAAAGAATTCCTTTATCTGTGTGTCCACTGTTGCAGTTGTTTATGGTGACAGTTTAAAGCCAACCTCAGTTCTTTCACCTTAGACAGAAGTAGAATAGCAGTATTACTAACGTTACAGGAATACAATAGAAAAAGATATTTAATCCAGAAAAGGAATTGAAATAGGTCATTGTCTAAAAATTACAGAAACTAATACACACACAGAGTGTAATTCTAATCCTACTTAAAAGTATCTTAAGAAATATGAGAGCTAGAAACACTACTAAAACAGTATGATTTACTATCAAAATATCCTAGAAAAACCAAAGCTTAAATGTACTATTTTTAAATGACCATGAAATTAAGATATTCATAAAAAATAAGAAAATATTATACTGAACAAGTTTCTTTTATCTGAAAATCTTTGACTAGGAATGTTTTGACTTTCACATTTTGGAATATTTGCATATACAGTATATGATACATTGAAGATTGCATCCAAGTCTAATCACAGAATCTTGGTGTTATATACACCTCAGACTCAAACTCACAACCTGAAGGAAATTTTGTACAATATTTTTATTCCATCCGTGTTTTAACTGCAAGTCATGATATCAGGTATGGAATTTTGACCTTATGGTATTACATCATTGCTCAAAATATTTGTATTTTGGATTTCAAATTTTCAGATTAAAGATCCCCAACTTGGGTGTAAAAAAAGAAATGACTGGAAAAGTGTACAGAGCCAAATACATTAATTAACACAAAATTTAGAATTTAAAATTAAATAAATAATAATGCAAAAGGGAGTTAAGACAATTATAATCTTTTAAGAAATACAAGTTAAAAGGAATAAAATGTTAAAGTCAAACATGAAAGTATGATATAAATTTTTGAAGAGCAAGTAAGTCAATGACATTCTCTAGGTTAGTATACATTCATACAAAAATAAATCAAGCAAGGGACCAGAATACATACTAAAATTTATTATTCAGAAAAAAATTATTCAATTAAAATGAAAATTACATAATTTCCAAGTATGATCAATAAATATTCCAATAAAACTACCAGACAATACAAAGTAATATCTTTTGGGTACCTAGATAAAAGGAACAAAAAATCTTAAGGAAAAAGTGTAATATATTTTTGATAGCACCGATTTCTGCCAGAATAATATATCAAGAATAACATAATTGAACTTTTAAAGGAAACAAAGCATGACTTTGTATTTCAACCACTGCTGCCTGCAAATATTTGGATTTGGAGAGCTCATAACTCTTCCTTCAAAAATGCAGCAAACAGCTTAATAAAATATTGCCTTTCACTTTTACTAAATATTCTTTAGAGACAAATACTAATGTGAAGAATTGGCTGCTTCTGCCTCAAAAGACAGATGACAGAAAGGAGCACAATGCACTTACAAATGAAGGCTTGATCAGAGGAGGAAAATATTGGAATATTAAATCTTTAACTTTAAATTATATTTTTAATGGAATGAATGTATCAGCATTTTACAAATGAGGAAGCGGTTGTGAGAAACATGGAGAACATCTGAGCCATGACCCATGACAATCACTGAGCAACAACGTCTTCAGGAAGGTCAACACCCAGCCACAAAGATAGGGCTACTTGGGGACAAAAGGTGGAAGCCCAGAGTGTATGGAGTTGCTTTCTCTCCTTTTTCCTGGTTCACTGTTGATCATCATGACAAGAAGAGATTAGAGAATCATAAGCCAAAAAAAAATTCTAGAAATCAATTAGTTAATGTTTATGCTTGCCACAAAGTTACTTTGACTTGAATTTACTTCCAATTGAAATGAAAGAAATGAAATGAAAGAATGAAATGAAAGAGTTGATTAAATACTTGCTAAGTTTCATGACAGCCATATAATTAAATATTCTTATTTTCATTATTCAAAGTAAAAAGACACTTGTTAAGGTCACTCAGAGACTGAGTGGTAGAAAAAGAATTTTCCTCAAGCAATCAGATCCAAGAGCTCATAAACTAAACCAAGGTACCATATACTTCTCTTTGCAATCCAAAAATTGCATCATTGAATACATCTTGTTATATTTATAGACATTATCCTACTTTTATGCAGCACAATCACAGTTTCTCACTGGAGCATTCTGTCGGAAGTCCTTACATTATACACGTTTCCAAATATAGCGCCACATCTGCTTGTCCTGACACAACTATCCTATTTTTAAGCCTAGGAAACAGCTACAAGAACATCTCAGATAATTCAACTTTGAACTCAGTGTTGAGTGGGAGATCAACATATCGTAGCTACTCTGATTACATCAATTCATTGGCAGTTCACTGGAAAGTTTTCCGTAAAATTCAACATGAAGGAACCAATCAGTTCGTATGCTAATATGGCTTAATATATGCTTCCAGAAAGATCCACTGAAGGAAATGAATAACAAGCTCATGGTTACTTATTTAGAAAATACACATGTGCTATCTTGACAATACCCAAGTGACTGCGCATTTGTAACAATGATAATTCAAAAGAGGGTCACAATCAGCTGCAGAAAATGTGACTCTGAGTGTTATAATTGGCAGCAAAAGAATTTTCTGCCATTTCTGTGTGTCAATCCTGAATTAACCAGCTTAGGCAGAATAATTTATACACAGCTTTATTGTGTAATATTACATACTACACTTGAAATGTAGGCACAAGTTGTGTGTGTGTGTGTGTGCATGTGTGTGTGTGTGCAAACTAAAGTGGTGTTGATAACCTCTATAAACTAAAATTACAAGAAAAAACTAAAACCATAACAGGTAAAATAAAATATCAAGAACAAGCATACTTAAGAAGAATTATTACTTTCAGATTTTAAATATTGAATGGTTTTTCTTGGCCACACATATACTAAGTAATGGAATGAACCCAGCTTATTTATAAATCCCATATGATTAATCCTCTGTATTTATTATTGTTTTAGAAACAACTACAGAAAATACATCAGCTCAATGTATGCAAGAGTTAAAGCCAGCATTCCATATATTATTTTCCTAGGGCCACTATGAGAATGGATTGGTGGGCTTAAAAGTATAAATTTATTCTCTTGCAGTTATGGAGGATGGAAATCTGACCTCAAGGCTTTGGTGACAGCTGAAAATCTTTGGTATTTCTTGCCTTACAAGATACCTTATCCAATTACTCCTTTGGCCTTCACATAGTATTCTCTTTGTTATTCTTGATAAGGACATAATTTACACTGAAAGGAAGTCTTTCTTGATTGGAGGTCTTTTCGTCTTGTAGTGTCTTTGGTGTGTTGTAACTTTATTGTAGAGGTTCTTCTTGGTTAGATTGATTGCACAATATTTTTTAAACGGTTGTGTGTAGAATTGTTTTGTGATTTCTTTCTCAGATAGTTTACTATTATTATATAGACTAACTATTGATTTTAATGTCAATTTTGTAGCCTGTTTAATCTCAACTTAAAGGTCTCATTTCTCACTGTCATTGGTTTGAAGAGATTAAGTAACCTTCACATGAATTTTGCCAGATATCCAAATCCTATTTAAGGATACCATAACATAATCTAGCTTGTGAAAATTGTCCTCCCTATATCTTTGATAGAAAAGTCATAGCTAAAGAATTTTGTCCAAATAGACATTGTCAAAATAATGTTTGTCTCCCTTTTACCTCCCTACATAATTTGGTACATTTGGTTTATAATTGTCTCTTTTTTCAATCTAATGTAAAAGCATTTAAGTTTTACTATTTCTTTGGGTCAGTTTCCTTACATGAACTTCTATGCTAGGTAAAACTTCTACATTTTTCTCTTTGTAATTTTTTATCAATTTAATTTTCAAATCTAGCTGAGACTCTAGTGGGGTAAAGTTTTGCTTCCCTTATGTCTAGCCATAAAGTAAAAATTATCTAAATATTAATTTGATGGCCACATGCAAAAGCTGAAAACATACTATCATGCACCAGAAAAATATCTGAAGTGTGGAAAACAGAGTACAAGTAATAATTTAACGATTTTCCATCTTGTAAAATACCAAAAATGTGAACATTTTTTCAGATATTTTCAGAGAAAAATATCCATGGATTAGAAATGGGGAATGAAAAAGGATATTTCAGCAAGAATTCAGACAGCATCTGAATCCATAAGCAAAAGTAGATATATAGAAATTAGTTGTTAAGGTAACAAATTAAAATACAGTGATAATGCAGGTTTACATGCAATATTTATCACTAACCATTATTTTATTCATAATAATTAATGTGGAAAATTAAGATTAGTTTGCCAAAGAATAGCTTATTGTAATTATATGTCAGTGCACATTGTAGCAGAGTAAGCTCCTTTGTATATTAGGGAAAATGCTTAAAAACATTCAATTAATCAAAATATTATTTTTGTTTTTCTTATAAAAGAAATCCAAAGGTAAGCATTCCAGAGAAAGGTGTGTGGAGTTCTCTTTACAATACTGCCCTATCCTTGTATGCGGTTTCTATCTTTAAGCCAACTGTTTCACTTTGATTTTTGGAATGCCAATCGTGAAAATGTAGGCCAATATAAAATGGAAGTGAAAGGCCTTCTCTTATGAATCATGAATGCTAAAGTAGCCCTGGCAATCTTATCCAGCATTTGCATTTATAATTTATTAGTCAGAAAATGCAATGATGTGTAAACAGTGGGTTACAATTAAATTTTGCAAACACATCCCATCTCCCAAGCATCTAATAGGGAATACCATACACAGATAATAAAAGTGGTTTGTGTATTTAAGGATTAACAGTAGCATGGGTGTTCTGGTCTATATTACAGGGCCCCAATATGAAATAGCCCACTTGTAAGCCAAATGATTTCAGAGGTATTAAATTCTATTCTTCAGATTTTTATTCTTTACACAGCATGACTAAAGGACTAAAGCCCAAAAAGGTTAAATTGCCTTTTTAAAGTCATACTGGTATTTACTGTTTAGTCAGTTCTCTACTGCAGAGCCGCATATACATATAAGTGCCTCAATCATATCCACCAACTAGTTTTAGAAAATGCTGATAACTTAGATGCCCTTGTACCACAATTTACAAATAAATAGATCTTCCTTCTGCTTGAAGAATCAAGCTGATTTTAAAACCATACATTAATTTTCTGGCTTTATATTTTATATTTATGGAACCATACATTTATATGTACTGTGTTTGTGAAGTTTATTCTTGTGCAAACTAACTGAAGTAACTTGTCATGTTTATTTTTATATTGTACTGTTTTGTAGAGATTATTTAATATTCTATTGATGATAGTCATTTGAGTGATTTAAGTATTCTGAATACTGCTTCTATGAATACTTTTATTCATGGGCTTGAGAGTGTGTCCACATGCTTTTTTGTTTGCTATATAGTCTAAGGGAAGAATTGCTGGATTATATTGTATGTGTGTCTATTTTTATTAAATTATCCACAGTGTGCCAATTTCATTTCTAATACTAGCTAAACAGAGTCCTACTTGTCAAGCATTTTTTTATGAAGACATGGTATTTTTTTAAGAGGGAGAGACAAAGACAGAGAAAGAGAGAGAGAGAGAGAGAGAAAGAGAGAAAGAGAGAGAGACTGACTTACTCTTCATAGACATGCTGCGTTTCAGAGAAGTGACCAGATCTTCATATTCTTACAGTGACCACTCCTTGGTTGATGCCATTCTTTCTATTTGAGGACAATTTCTGAAAAAGTTTGGGACCAGAATATCCACACAGCCCCAAGCACCTGGGGGAATATGTCACTTAGTAATGAAAGAGCTTATGGCTTGTATATGCCATCATCGCACTGGTCCAGCTCAATGTATGTTTTTTGTTTGTTTGTTTGTTTTTTGGTACCAGGGATCAAACTTGGGACCTTCCACTTGTGAGGCAAGTGGCAGAACCACTGAGCTAAATCTGCAGCCCCTCACAGTGTATGTTTTAAGACTACAATAACTAACTGTTTAAAATACTGTGAGCTGTTGAGAAGTCAATGCCTGCCAGCCTGCCTGCCTTCCTTCCTTCCTTCCTTCCTTCCTTCCTTCCTTCCTTCCTTCCTTCCTTCCCTTCCAACAATATTGACTTCATAAAGCATATAATATTTTAATCAAAAGGATTATGAACATTTTCACTGTAGTTCCTTCAGATTGTTGGAAAAATGTATGTTACTTTTAATGTATCTTGAATTGGTCTTTTAAATTTTAATTCAAAATAAAGTGACCATTTCAATAATTAGGAAAGCTTTATGTTAAAAAGTGATTCAGGTCATTGCTAATGTAAAACCAATTAGGCATAACACTCCTTAAATACTGGAAAAGGAGCTAGTTAAAACTCTTAGTGCCCAGAGCACTAGAAAGCATTAGAAACAAGCTTTTTATGTGATTCTATTTGATTAAGAATTGTTTTTCAATGGTTACACACAGAATACAATTCAATTCCTTTAAGGAAAAGCTATGTAATGGTAGAAAAGGTATCATTTATCACAGCATATTTTGTTTGACTATTGCAGTTCTTAATACATCTTTTTAATCTATATCAATATCTATATTTATATCTACATCTATATCCACATAAATATCTACATCTATCTTTGCATTACTGGAGAATGCATGCAGGGCCTTTGCATTGAGCTACACTTACGTCCATGTATGTGTGTATGTGTGCATGCATATACTTTCATTTTTATTATTTTCATGTTAAGGTAGTGTCTTTCTAAGTTGTTAAGTAGGCCAAGCTGAGCCCAATCTTACAATCCTCCTGTGTCAGCCTTCCAGATTTGTAGGATTATAGATCTTCCTTATTGCCCCTGGCTTTGTATCTTGAACAACCAAATTGAATATACCCTTGTAGGTAATTTATTTTGTTTTCTAGGCCTTTCTAGTAAGGTGTTACACACATATAATGCTAGCCCTTGAGGCAGGAGGATCACAGGTTCAACTCCCATCTGGACAACTTAGCAAGACTCTATCTTAAAATAAAAATAAATAAATAAAACAGGGCCAGGGATTTAGTTCAGTGGTGCTG
Source organism: Heterocephalus glaber (assembly GCF_053883595.1). NCBI lineage: Eukaryota > Metazoa > Chordata > Mammalia > Rodentia > Bathyergidae > Heterocephalus > Heterocephalus glaber. Next base: position 9,888,976 of record NW_028258346.1, on the reverse strand, counting down.
TGCCTGCCTTGCAAGCGCAAGGTCCAGAGTTCAATCCCTGGTCCCAGAAAATAAACAAATAAATACATATATAAAAATAAATAAAGATTGGGAATGTAGCTCAATGTGCTGAGTGTAGTTTTAATCTCTAGTACCTCAATAAAAAAAAAAGAATTTTAACCTAAAAATGCCCAAAACATTAAAAGGATGATTTCTTAAATTTTTATAGAAAATAAACAGATTAAGAAAACAGGTAAGGCATTAACCTTTACTAACTTGTAATGAAAAAACATTTTATTTATCAACACTCACTATGACAAAGTACCTGAGATAAACCACTGAAAGCAGAGGAAATCTTTATTTGGAGCACACGTGAGAGAAGCTGCTCGCCTTCTGTAGGCCAGGAAGCAGGAGGCAGGACAGAGGGGGTTCCCATATCCTCTTTAAAGTGCGTCCTCAATGATCTGATCTCCTCCAGACAGCATCCATCTCTAGAAAGTTCTCCACTTCCCTGTAGCCAGGAAGCCTGGCAACCGAGCCTTTAACACGGGGGCCTTGGGAGAACATTTTAGGTCCAAGCTATGAGTTGCCTTACAGGAGTGGAATCCTATAGAGCATATGCAGAATATGCACAGCAAAATCTTATAAAGAGAATCCTTTCCTTACAATCTCTGCCTATTATTATAAGCTCTCCATATTTCAAGGATAATGCTAAATATTTACTTTAGAGAAATCACCTGAACAGTGTTCGCTGCTTCCTGTATATGTCTCTTTGGCTGCTTTTCACGTTATATGATTTCATGATCGTTTGGGGGAATTTCTTACTATAGACAGAAATATTTGTTTTTAGAACTATGCACTATGGTTTACTCAGGGATTCGTGAATGTTACCTTTCATCTATTTGGTGTATAACACTCATTTAAATGAATCATGATTTATATGATTTAACTGTGAGCCATTTTAATATAATTTTAGTTATTTAAAATTAGTAACCTAACACAAAATTGGGAGTTAAAACGATTATAGCTGTGCCTCAGTTATTTTTCTCATATTCTATACATGAACAATATACAAAAGGATAAAAATAGGCATTTTCAATATTTATATAAATAATCTATGACAAGGTATTGATAAGTTTTCTGATTGATATCTTTGTTTTGGATATACATGCATTCATATGTATATAATTGAATTTATACAAACTATTTTATTTATAACGTAAACACATTATACACTTTTGTAGTTTTCTAGATATAAGTGGGTGTTTGAAACATTCTGCTCAAGTTTCTTGTTGAAATAAAATTTCCCCAATATGTGAATTAAAGCATAACCACAAAACAGTAATTTAGGTAGTCAACTATCTATCCTTCTACATTGTTTTCAAATGCATATATTTGCACTTATTTCATGTATGCCTATGTACATTTGTTTATTTAAAGTTTCATTCTCCTTTTAAAATGAAGAAAGAAGTACAGAGAACTGTACATAATTTGTCCAAATTTATAGAATTAGAAAATGATGAAGTGTTGGCACTCCCATATTCTTTGTATCTTCTTTATAATCATTACTGCTTTTTTTCCATTAAGTTTATTAGTACATTGTAGGTCTACATTATGATCACATTCATCATTGGAAATTTGTACCTTTACAGGATATATCTTGGTTTTTGTTTTTTCCCCTTCCCTCCCTTCCACTCCTCCACCCTTTTCTATTTGCCAAAAAAACACCTGTTTCATTTTTTCTTCCTTTTCTCATATTTTTTCTTTTCTTTCCCTTCTCCACTTTCCTCTTCCCCTTTGGACTTTTTCTTCTAATATCACATTATCTATTAAATATTTTGATCCTAATTTACACTTTCAGTTTCTCCCACCACAGAAATTATTTGGTATCCTATTTATTGATGTTTTCATTATTCCTTTCCATAATCCCTAAGGAACCTATATTGTTTTTACTTATTATGATATTCAGATTATTTATTTTTCTATGTTTGTAACCTTATGTAATGTTAAATTGCTAAAAGCTATCTTGTTCATTAAATGACAATATACATTTAAATGTATTGATAATACTGTAAAAAAACTTATTAAGTGCATATTTATAACATATTTCAGAGCTTGTCTAGCATAGAACTGGGTCAAAGTTATTTATTTCATAATTATCACAAAGACATTCTAGTAACCATGAGTACTTGGCAAATGGTTATAAGACCTTTGCGCAAGTCAAGACAAATTGTTTTTTAAACTGAGAAATATTTAAAAGAGTATATGTGAATGTGTGCCTTGTACATTTTATATAAAAATTTTGAGGTAAACTAGAGTAGTTCCTTGAAGTCTTTCATTAATTGAAATTTATACTTTTATACACTTTGGAGCTTCATTACGTGTAAAACTTTTCTGTGACTGCCCTTTAACAGGATCACATAATGATTACTCATGGAATGTGCATATACATGCTAATCAGGCACTAGTGGATTAGAAACAAAAGAAAACTGTATGTTGGGCTGAGAGAAGGTTGGACTGAGGCTTTCCATTCATGTCCCTCACCTTTACGGGGGCGGTGATACCCTACAGGAAAACAGGCTCCTAGGGGCGGTGGAGCTTGTGCAGCTCCCAATTTGCATAGCCTTTTCCTGGAGCAGAAGCAAATTGATTTCCTATAGCTTCACCTACAGATGCCTTCACTTACTGACTAGGCCATGCATAAAATATTCAGGAGGCTGGGCAGCCTTCACAGGAAAAGCCACCCAGTTCTGTAAGGTCCAGCACTGCCCACCAGGCAGAGCAATCTGTGGGCCCTGGAAGCTTGAGGACCTTGTGAGCTCTAACCCCCATTTGGAAGCCCTCCTCCATCACTCCCCAAAGAAGACAACCCTATCTGACAGCTAGACGGTATACTGAAGTCTCTGTGCTCCTGCCTATTTGCAGTAATTTAAGGTAAAGAAAATGAGTAGTGAACAGATATAACTTTTATTGACTACTTTTAAAATATATTGCAAAAGAGAAAATTAGAAAAATCTATTTCTTTTAGAAATCTTTTACATTTTTCTCATTCTCTCCAATAAATAATTTTGGAAGACCAAAACACATGCTCTTTTGACACAAGAATGTATGTGAAATAAAATTTTGGTACATCTTGAAGTAATCTCTCTGAAGCTCAGTAAGTTTTAAAAAATTCTTCAGGCAAAAGCAGAAAATCTCATTAACATCACAAGCTTATTTGGAAAGAAGACAAAAGGGCTTGAAAAAGTAGTGGCTATAATTCTTCAGAAGCACTCATCTGGAAAAGCTCTAATATTCATGCTAATACTGTTTTTAAAAACAAAAGTGTGTGTGGGTGTGTATGTGTGTGTGTGTGTGTGTGTGTGTATCTTGGAATATTGTTTTTATATTGCAGCATAGAACGTAAGTTTTTTATTTAAAAAGTGCAAATTTGTGTCATAATTTATGCTAGATATAATTGTTTTCCATTTATAAGTAAAATTGCATTTTTATTTATGCTTGGGATGCTAATGATTTTTCTACATATCTTGCTTTTGAATTAGCTATATATATGTATATATAATTTACTTTTACTTCACAGAGAATAGAAAACCACTGATTAACTTTTAGAAATAAAATATTCAAATTATTTGATGTGTATTATTAATAAAGGTTGTCCCTTAAACTGCAAACTACTTTTCAGACTATAGGAATTTCATCATTTTAGTAATTACAAAAATAAACAAACTCATTTTCAAGTTTCTGCATACTTCTTAGACATTATCTGCACAGTGAGCAAAAAATGTAACTGCAGTCTGTGTTACACCTGGGAAGCCTGCGCACCAGCTCTACCAGCATCAGCAGCCACATTTACAAGTGCAGATTCTCAGCAGCCTCCCTAGAAGTATTCAAGTAACTGGATCTTAACAAGAATCCCAGCTAATAGATTTTCAGTTTTGCAAGTGTGTAATTATTGAACTTAGCTATAAGAAATGTCACTGAAAACCATGGCTGTGGGGCTAGGTTTCCTATGAGCCAGTATGACATCTGTGAGATAGGAAAGCAGGAAATAATAACGTAAGGACAGAGACTGGAGAGAAACTGAGTATTGGGCTGATCTTAGTTGCTCTGGGCAGCAAAAACCAAGACTTCAAAGACATCCAGTGTTTTATTCATCACAAGCATGGGAAGGAGGGAAGCTGGGCAGGCCTTGGGACACCTGCTGATGACAAGTATATAAGCAGGACTGTGGAATGAGGGCACAAACATATCTTTGCTGAACAGAAGAAACAGTTAATTCAGAGGGGAAGAATTTCGTTGGGAGTCAGTTGACCTTGGCTGGAAGTGAACTTAGCCAATTGCTGATATTTCCAGTGTAACACAGATGGTTTATGGGGAGGAGGGGGCAAGAAGCTTCTGCCACTATAGCTTGCTAATACTGGGCAGAGGTGTCTGCTACACTTAGGTACATTAGAATAACCTGTGAGGTTATTAAAAATATTGATGGCAGGATACTGTTTCCCTTTAATTAATATAGGTATGGCTGGACATGGGGTTTAAAGGCATCAAAGTTACTACAAAGTAGTTGTGCTACATTTGAGACTTGTTTTCTTTTTCTCTTCCCTCCCTCTCTTCCTCTTTCACTCCCTTCTTTTATTCCTTTTTTCCTTCCTTTGTTCTTTCCTTTCTTATTTCTTTTCTTCCTTCCTCCCTCTCTCACTCTCTTCCAGGGCTTTCATATGGAACTACATCTCCAACTCTTTTCATATCAGGCAGAGTTTTGTTAAGATGTTAATTTGGTCCTACTAGATTTGAACTTAAAATGCTTCTACCTCAACCTCCCTGGGGAAAGATTCTGTTTCCACAAATACAAATTATGCCTTGAGAGGGTAGGTATCATCAGTGATAAACAGTGGATGGACAGTACCTGGCTCAAGAAAACCCCATAGCTATTGTAAGCTACAAATATAGCATGGGGTTTACTCTGACAGTAACTCCTTCCACGTGGTAGGAGAAGAAATTCTCTGCAGTGCCCACCATATTTAAGATTAATAAAATCTGGAGCCATTTTGAAAAGGGTTCTGTTGTTTAAGACTGTGTTACTCTGAGAAGAAGAAGTCAAAGAACAACTACACTTCAGGGTTTCTGTGTTCAGCCTACCACACTGACTGGGTGAGAGATCAACACAAGGCACAGTCTTGGAGAGGGGGATGGTTAGTCATGACTCCTGGAGAAGTTGAAGCAGTGATGAGTTCAGGCTGAGCAGGACATGGTGTCCACTCTCTGTGGTGAGAAGCCAGTCCAGGTTCCTGTGGTTTTCCGAGAAGACTGAGCTAAAAGTATTGGAATTAAGTCCAAAATACTGCTTGGCACCTTAGCCACCTGCACTGAAGATAGAACTTAGTGGCTTGTTCGATTTTGCCTTTCCCAATCTGATCACAAATACACTTTGGATGTCAGTCACATCCTGAGTTGTGTGGAGGGGAGGGCTTCCTGAGGCAAGTGAAGCACCTCAGAAGCCCACAATCCACAAAGCTAGTCTGGCATAGCAGTGGCTTGCTACACACTGAAGGGCAGGAATACTAAAAGCTGCTGAAATGAATTCAGACCTGAGGCAGAAAACACACCATTGACTGACACTGTCCAGGGTGAAAGTGGGAAAGGACTCAGAATTTACACAGCAAAAAGTGGGTATGAAAACAAAACAGGCCCAATTTGTGACTCAAGATGCTGCCACATATTTGGGGAATACCAGTGTCACAGGCTCTAGAAAGAAACTACTCACCCAAACACCTGAACACAGAGTTAAGTGCCTCATATTACATAGGACAATCCCAAAATTAAATGAGTGGCAGTTGAACAGAAGTATATATTTTAATCATTTTGAGGAAGTATTAAGATACCAGTTTTTATATTTTATGTATATTTCAGAAAATAACAAAACCTAACAAATTAAATGTATACTAGTTAAAAACTGAAATAATAATATAATGTTTTTATCACAGCCATGCTTAGTACATTTCACAAAGTACTTATATCAAAACATGAGTTGCATATCTCAAAGTGACATTCAGTAAATATCACCACCTTTTAATCAGAATAGAAGAAAGCAAATAAAAATATTGATATAAAGTTTATTTATATTAAGTCTAAGTATGCCTGTTAACCCATGTGACCAAGTAGCCAAACATATTTCAGTCACAGTACCATTGCATGAGGGCATGCCTCACCCCTCGACATCAGAGACTGTCCTTCAGACAGCACATGTCCAGGAGAAAGAAGAGCATGGCATTGTTAAACATTGCTTTTTAATCATTTCTTAATTTCCTTTGATTAGTGGATGTATTTAAAGTGTTCAATACTGCTTAAATTATCAAGGAAAACCAAATTAAAAACACTGTCAGATAACGCACTACACCTCTTAGAATGGTGATTATCAGAAAGCTAGCAAACACTGAGGAAGTGGAGAAAGGGAAATCCTTGCACACTATTGGTAAGCAGATAGATTAGCACATATGTAAACTATCATGGCAGCTCTTCAAAAAGTATAAATAAAACTAAAGTATGACCCAGCAAACCTAGTACTGGGTATATGACCAAAGGATATGAAATCCATGTTGGAAAAGACTACCTGCCATCCTGCTTTGCTTGCATTACTCACAATGGTCAAGATATGGAATTAAAATGTTTATTAATGCACAAATGGATGAAGAAAATGTAGTAAATATAAACAACAGAATAGTATTGAGTTATACAAATGAAATTTATCATTTGTGTCAGCACAGATGCAGGTAGAGGGCGTTATCTTAAGGGAAATAACCCAAGCACAGAAAGAGACAAACCACATCATCTCATTCATATATGAAATAGTTGATCTCATGGGAGTAGACTGCTGGTTGAGGGGCTAGAATGTTTGGGGGAAAAGATTAGAAAGATTAAGCAGAAATCCTTCAGTAAGATAGAAGAATTAAATTTATGCATTGTACAACAAGGAGACTGTAGTTAATGTCAACATACTGCACTCTCAAAAAAAATGCTAAAAGGGGGATAAGTATCTCACTACAAAAATGACAGCTATAATAGCTAATGCATATATTAACTAGGTATATGTATGTTTTCTCTAATGTATTTATACCTTGAAATTTCACATTCAATATGATAAATATAATTTTGTCAGTTTTTTAAAGTTAAAAATTAAATAAATGTTTAAATGGGGAAATACTTGAACAGATATTGCTCCAAGGAGGAAATACAAAGAGCTACAGGAATATATAAAACGCCCATTGTAATTAATTATCACATCATATTCCTATGACTATTTCTCAGTGGGTTTTCCTTACTCAAGGGGCATAATTACTAAGACCATGGTCCACCAAAGATAGGGCCATGCCCCCTGTTACAAATGATTAGCCATTTCTCAGTATAAGATTTTCTGAGACTTCTCCTTCCAAACAACTGCTTGTTCTTTCATACAACTGGATAATTTTCAATATTTTTTTGCCTGGGGTTCAGAAATGGATCTCAACAGTCCACTAATTAAATTGCATGCTAAATCTAATCTGTGGCAAGGCTGCAAATATACTTTCTGTTCCCATTCTTGTCCCAAATTAGGTAAAGTTATATTGTACACTGTGACCTATTGGGTGTTATTCAGTGGGTTTAAATGACTTAATTAGTAAATTTAACAATAAATTTGATAAAGGAATTCAATGCTAATATGTCAATATCATATACATTTCATAAATTTGCATATAAGCCCTTTAGAAATATGAAATTTCTAGGGAAATATTAAAGTTCAAAGATTAAATCCTCCTGCTAGTTAAAATTCAAGGTTTAAATGAGAATATTCTGCCTTAGTGTGCTAAAAAAATCTGTCATATATTGTATTGCTCTGCCTTAGCCAGTATGGCTCTCCAAGCTTAGATTTTGTTGGGGTTCTATCAGCAGCTCAAATATGATTTTTCTTCCACTGGAATTATTGCACTCCTTTTAGAGATTCAAAAGTTCAAATATGTTTACTTAATAGAACAAAAATATTATGTAACTCTCAAATACCAAATTGAAAACTTACTTTGTTCCCACCCTTGAGAAATTAACTATATTTCCATAATAAATTTCTTAATGATGCCCAAAATGATAGCAAAGGTTCAGTGATATTTGAAGAAAAAAATGTCAGTGAAGATTTTAGTTTTCAACCACAAATGCAAATCAGTTAATGACTACTGTGCAAAAGCAAAAGTGTGTGAATGCGAATTGAACTAACAATAGCATAATAGATAAGTTTTTATAATATGTTATTTTCTATACCTAGGCTTAAAGTACACTTAAAACTTAAGGTTTTAAGAACATAAAGTAGGTCTAAAGCTACCTGCTAGATAAAGCTTTTATTTTTTATTTATATGCAGTACCTTCATTTTATGAACAGCATTTAGAATGGTGAACTGAAGCTAATACGTTTTCGACTAAATCTGAATTTTAAGTCCAAATGACCTGCGGAGAACCACTGTCTAGTTCCGGTGCCCTAACCAGAACAAATTCACTACCAAGACTCTAAAATTGTACTTAAAATACTTCCTTTTCTCTTTTTAGACTCTTTTATTTTTATAGGTAAGCTTGCATGTCTGTCTACTTATACAGTTGGAGGTTAAATTAACTGAAATTCTTTCAATAACACATGATCCCATAGATATGTTCTGTGCACTTAGGATAGTCTTTCAGAAAATGTCCTTATCTGTTTGTGGATAAGGGAATTTGGTGAAGTAGATTTACAGTTCTCTCCCTAAACCTCACTGTAATAATTTCTTAATAGTGCTCTGTAATGCATGTAAAAATCATCACTTCAGCAGTTTATAAGGTCAAGAAAGACTATTTTAATCCTAAAGTAAAATCTTTGCTTCATCTGTGCCTATTTAGAAAAAAATATGTCTGTGTGGAATGACGTAGCATTCTGAAGTTTCATTGCTCTGTTAAAGATTTTTTCAGGTTTTTTTCTAAAGTATGTGCTCCCTGGAAATAGCATATATCTACTGAAGTTACAAGACTGTCCACCCTGTCCTTTATTTCTTTTGAGATCTCAAGTTTACTGTCTGTCTTTTGCTGTCTCATAGATGGATAATTGTACTAGAACATGGAGTGTGGCTTCTTTAGATCATAGCAGTTTAAAGTCATCTAACTACTGAAACATCTAATTTTCCCAGTCAAATATAAACTTCTAAAATTGCCAACCTCAAAATACTCTGAAGAAAGGAAAATCCAAGATTTTTGTATCCTGTCTCATCATCACCTTTTTTATCTGTTATTTTGTGGTCTGAAATTATGTCTCCTGCTTATTTCTCTATTTTTGACCAATGTCTAATCATAGAAGACTTTGTAGTAACCACAAATAATCCTCTTTCTTCTCTAACAGAGAAGACAGTAAAACAGTGACATTGCTTTATGACATTAAAGCAATGGCATAGGGTGACTCAATATCACCCTGATTTTAATAATAGTCTTAAATGGCTGTGTTGCTTTGTTGAAGATCAAAAATAGGCTGGCTAATGGACTCCAGATTGGGAATGGTTTTCATCCACCTGGACACACAGAGGCAATCTGTGGCAGATATTCTCAGGTTCTAGTGAAGAGCATCCCTTCTAGAGGAAAGTAGTTTCCAATGGAGACAGATAACTGAGCTATATGATGCCTACTTTATTCTTCAGATTCTTAAAAAAAAAAAAGGACAAATGATCTCAGTGAATAAGGAAGTGTGGAATGACAAGGAGGAGGCTGGAAAGTAGTGCCAATCAAATGTATTGCTTAGATTTAAGTAGAAAGAGGAAGAATATCTATTCCAAAATGGTTACACAATAATTCAGAATAAACCATAGCTTCAGGTTCCTCATACTGCTTAAGCATAAATTCCTAAATATAATATATGTTTATATTTTAAAGAAAATGTATTAAGACAAATTATAAGATAATTTATTTCTTTAACAATGTTTGAATATCAAAGCAAATATTGATTCAAATTCAAGGTAGTATCTTTATTTTTACATATAAACAATGAATAAGAATTTATAGTGAAAGGTTAACTGCATTTGGGCAAAAATACTTATATATTTTTCAAACCCTAAAGAGTTTTCTATTGATATTTGTAAAATTTTACAAGTCGGTGGAATTCAATTTTCCTTCTCTTGGTAAAAGGTTATTCTGTTATCATAGTATAATTTAAATATACAACTGAATGGCATGTTAAGTCTTCTGAAATAATATGAAAGCTTATCTATAATTGACCACTGAGATTGAAGGAAACTGCAAACATCAGCCGGTGCAGTCCTCTGAGTTGACAAACCCGTTAAGTCCCTTAGCGAAGTACATGGAGACAATAAGATGCTACTCTATTCTTCCGACTTTTGTGTCAGTAGTTTTCTTCTGTACTAAGCATTAACCAGGCTGACTCCAACCTCCGTTGTGCTCATCAATTATAAGAAGCACATTGAACTTGTTATGTCTAAGTCATACAGCTCAGAAAATAGCAGTAGGCCAAGTCAATTAGGGATGACTTTAACTAAATATTAGCTTCAATATACCTAGAAATAGTGTTATCTTCCCTAAAGAAAGATTGTGACTAATGCAAGTGTGTTGACAAAAGAACATTTCGTGAAACAAGATGCCATGGTGATAGTAAGAAATAGTTTTATGCATTTGGACATTAGTGATTTCTAAAACACAACAAACAACACAAGCAGAAAGAGTTTCAAAATATCACACAAATATACACAATCTGTACCCTAATCGTTTTTGCCTTATTATTTCTGACTTCAGATTAGAGGTGATAACTCTTCCTTATTTCTCTCAAAATAATAAAGGAAACTTCATACTTAAGACACATTTCCTTTAAGGCTGAAATACAATTTCTTCCTCACTGGTGACAACCAGTAATATACCAGCAGTAATATAGAACTGCTGTTTTGTTTTTAAATTTATTTACACAGGCAGCAATTATGTATTGTGAGACACATCAATCGGCATCATTTGAGAAAAAAAGAAGCATTCTAGATATTTTATATTGAAATAATTGTAAACAGTGAATTGTATCATTGCCACAGGAAGTGAGAAGACAAGAGATGATTAAATGATAGAAAGTACAGCAAATGGGTGGGCATGTGTCGCCCAGGGCAGGAAAGACTCAAGGATTGGGATAATGTTATAAGAATTCAGAAGCCAATGTCATCTGTACCTACGTGGTGCTTGCAAGAAGGAGTTGGAACCACAGGTGTAGCTGTCCAAGCAGGAGCTGGAGTCACAGGGGAGAAGTTCTCAATGCAGAAAAATCCACCTGAGGGCACTGGACTTGAGGAACATCCTGGCTTCCTTCCCTCTCCCTTACTGCAGTCTTCCAAGTTTCTTCCTGAGTTTGAGCTCCCCTGCCAGCTACTGAGCAAAGCAAGTTAGGAAATACAGTTTTCAGGAGAGCCGCAGGAGGAGAATTGGAATGCGCATTGTGTAGAGTGGCAATAGTGTAAACTTCGTGCAAAGCACTGGTTTTGATGGTAGGAATTGGCAATAAACAAAATTGACTCAAATCCTTGTTCTCAGGGAAGTCAATATGTACTATTCAATATTTTTCAGTTACTCAGAATTACCATATATTTACTAATACACTTTAAATACAACAAGCTATACAACCACATAAAACATCTATAGATTAGTATTATTGCTTTCATTCAGATGAAAAACAGAGTTTAAATGTCTTAGATAACAATGCTTGCTTTTGCTACAGTTGAGATTTGAACCAAGCATTCTTACTCAAAGCATGTTCTTGTTGTTCGTATATTATTGTTCCTTTTGTTTCTTATGCCTTCTTTCTATTCTTTGCTCCTATCATAGTTAGAGATAAGCAGGAGTATAACCCTGGGAATATTTTCAAAACTCTGAAAATGCTTACATACAAATACCTAAACTATCTGGAGCACACAACACAAATTCGTTTATAATAGCAAAAAAATAAAGTCTTTCTCTGCCTCTTGAAGATAAGCTGCTTTTATTTATTTATTTATTTATTTATTTATTTATTTATTTTTTATTTTTTATTTTTTGGTACTGGGGATCGAACTGGAGTCCTTAGCTTGCGAGGCAGGCGGTGGAACCACTGAGCTAAATCCCTGGCCCTAAGCTGCTTTTAGATGATTGAAATGGATGGTAATTCATTACTAATCTTGGACAAAAGCATGATGAATTTTATGAGAGGAAGAAAAGAAGAACTTCTATAGGATGTTACTATAGCTCAGTTTTTAGGATTTCTTAGGCGGTGAGAACATAGAAAAAGAACTAAATAAAGGTATAATTCAATGTCACAGGGAGCTGGGGGTGGCATAGGGACAGCAAATGCGTCTGAATATAACTGACCTTAGCCTACTTCACAGTTTTCTCGTGGACATACCAAGTCACAGGAAGTTGAGAAGAGAATTTTCCAAATGAGTTTCACCATCCCTAAAGCTTAGTACCAGGTATCATAAGAATTATTTCAGAGTCTAGGCTGTGTTTACCTACATGAATGCTTAAATGTAAAAGCATTTTTATGCAATATAGGTTTTACATCTTCCACCTTTAAGTATCTAGCAAGGCAGAGATAACATTTGTGTCATTTATGGCAAGTACTCTCTACATAACACAAATATCTCCATAGGAAAGTCTGAGGCATGGTGATTAGAGTTTCTTTATATATATATATATATATATATATACATTTTCTTTTTTTAAGAAAACATGACTGTGACTGCGATATGCCTCAAGTGGATACCACATCTGCTTTACAGATTCAGGTCATATTGGCTGCTATCTGATCTCTGTGTCTTTTTAAACTTCAAAACAAGTCCTGGACTTTAAAACAATTGAAATGTGGACTGATGATTTTGTGGAATCCCTGCTGCCCTCTGTGAAAGATGTATGAAATGAAAATCTCTGCCTAGCACATAGAATACTGACATCCTGTAATTGCAGCCATGCTAGGCAACAGTCCAGGTAGTTGGATTGCCATTAACAACACCATACCTGCTCCAGAAGTAATTTGCTGTGTGAATGACAGCATATGATGGGAGGGATAGGCTTGCAGTCTGAACTTGTATTTTCACTACCTCTTTCTTGCCCCAATTTCAAGCTGAAAATGAAAGTTAAATTTCTTTAAAACATTGAATTCCAAATTTCCCACCTGCAAACACCTATGAATTGTTACATAAATGCCATTTTCTAAAGCCTTTCCACCTGTCTGTGGACCTCTTCTTTTGTTAATATTAGGAGGAAGTTTGAAGAGTAAAAAATGGAATAGAGATTGGCCATGTTTCCAAAAATAAAGATTCATTTGTTTCAAAAAGCAAATAGATAATTTGTTCTGCTTTCCACAATCAGTAATAAAATTTTCTAAAACTCTATAAATGTGTTTTTATATTTTAAAGAGTTAAGTATATCTAATTATTCTTCTTAATATGTGATAATAAATTATCTTATAATCCAACAATAGAAGTGAACCCTTTACACATTAATTTTACATTAATACACAGAATAATATGTGATGTGACTATAAATGAATAGTGCTAATTGAAAAGAACACAAATGTTAAATACCAAAATACATGTTAACTTTATAAGTTACCAACCTTTGAATCTATGCATTTATTAAAATAATGTAATCATTGAATTTAATTATGAAATGTTGAGAAATTATTCACAAGTTTTATATAGAACTTAATGAATTTTTAATACAGAGAAAGCATTGTAACTTTCTTATCAATATGATGGTTAGCTAACAGTTACTAAACATTAAAAAACATAAATCAACATTGGGGAGTATAACATTACCTTTAAAATTTTATAATGCAAATTTTATAATTTTATAATGTAAATTAATTGATGACATTTGTCCTTTAATTATGCTTTATGGAATGTACAATTCTGTTTTTCACAAGCACAAATGGACAATGTTCTTGATTAAGGCTCACCGAAACCCTGCTTTGTAAGGTCAGAGCACAAATTCTGTGGGCCAGGTCTCTGTTCTGCCCTCCGTGGTTCACTCTCAGCCTCACTAATGTGATGGAGGTTAAGGAGAGAGAAGATTGAGAGAGAAAAGATCTGCTTCTTTCTCTTTTACATTTGTGTGGGGTTTTTTTCTTTTTTTCCCCTCCCAATTGTTCAATTGTTCCCTGTTCAATTCCCTACAGTAATGAAAATTTGTTCCATAACAGCATGATTCCATTTTTGTACTTTTCAACAATACTTCCAAAATCAGCCTCATCACAACCTTCTCTGGAGAGGACAGCATTCAAGATACCTTGAATAAAGTTAAATAAAGAGTAGATGTGCTAATTCTTACAGTATCGTGAGGTCTCACTCTTAAGGGTCTAGACAATGCACCCAAGAGTGATACCTTCTTAGCAGGTTCTGGTTTCCAGTGTTGGGTGCTGACTCCTCCTATTTTTTTAAAATTTTAATTATCTCAACCTCTTCTCTTTGCTCCCCAGCTCTAGGTGGTTAGCTGCATCCTTCAGTTTCTAAATCTATATACCTTCGTATTCCTTTTCTGTTGTGTTTTCAATAATAATTACCAACTGTTGTGCAATCCTTCTACATTTTTGAAACTCCTCATCAAGTGTGGTTTACATTTTTCCCCTTGCATCTGCATTGGCCATGGAACTTGCTTTGACCAATACAATAGGAGACAAGTGAGGCATAGCAACTTTTACTTACTCCCTGGGAGTTGCATGCCACTGTGTAAGAAATTCAACAGTAGTACTCTGAGTGGAGTTGAGCCAGATCCAGATATTTAGGCTGCCCTACCTGAGATGCCAGGTGACCTTTTGGATTTTCTAGCCTCCGTGGAGCCCTCAGTTGAATCCAACTATAGTACCACTCACCTGTAGACCACTTGGAATACAAGGACTGCTCAGATAATTTCAGGTAGCTCAAGCTTATGAGAATCCTGAGAAATAATAAATTATGATTGTGTCAAGCCATCAAGTAAAAGTGTACTCTGTTACATGGTGATATATTTTTGATAAAGTATTTTGAGGTCAAGAGTGGTTTAATTTTATAATAAACATTCTCTGAGAAATCTCTGACTGCTGTTCCAGTCTCTCAACAGATGCAAATACTCCAGCTGTAAATCAATAAAATATTTGGTCAAAATATTTTAACTTTTCCACATGTAACCCTGGCTAATCTACTTTAAAAATATACCTGAATTTTACATATTAAAACACAACTGTAAGAAAAGTCTGATTGTTAGAAAAACTTAAAGGATTTTTCAACAAAATAGCAACGTAAAAGTCGAAAAGTTATTGAAGAAAGAGCAGTTTTCTTAAAGGAAATGCTAATTATTTAACTGCACAACCACCAGTTGACCTCAATCTCGGGCCACTGATGATATTCAATAGACTCTGATTCATATTATTGTGTATATTGTTTGTATGTAGACAAAATGAAGTTAATATTACATTAATAATTAATGCATAGATTACTAACAGCATTTGGTAAAGTAAAATACTATGACAATGTGAAGTATTACGAGTGAATATAATTATGATAGAGAATCTAATAACTGAGATATTGAGTAAATTATAGCTAAAATGAGATTTAAATAGTGACCTTGAAATTTAATTTACGTGAATAAATCAGTAAAAAGTATTGTGGAGTCTGTAATTGTAGGAGGGCGCACAATTATCAGTCAAAATATTAAAGAGAATATGTATAGTAATAAAGAGCTTTCTTCCTCAGACTCCCCTGAGCAAGATTTAGCCTCATTTCCTGGGATCAGGTACCTGTAAAAATGAAAAGACAGACAGAAAAGACGTTTCCAAGAACCATATAATATCAGTCTATATGATTTCAAGACACTTTATACAGGTAGGATTTTAATATCTCAAAAGGGACAGCTGACTATCAAAAGTGGAAGGGTAAGGAGTATTTGGGTAAAAACTGTGGAGAAATGACTCCCTGAATTTTATCTTTAGGAGTCTTTAACTGTGTTCCATTTGCAGTCAGGGGAGGAGGGAGGTACACAGGCCCAGCAATTGCAACAAGCTTACTGCTTTATTTTTTTTCCTTTCAGTAATATGTCCCTAGCATCAACAGGTGCAGTCATCGATGTAACTTCTTCCTGCTATGATCTTGACTAGTACATTTTAAAGAAAACCAATTTATAGTCTTGTTCAAGTATACTGTATAGCTTGGAGTAAGGTTTCATGCCTATTTATTTGGTAACTCCCTAAAAGTTAGAAACTGTGGCTTTTCTCCAATGGGAACACATATTGAATTTCTTAAGAGCAAGGGCGAGGGTTAGCTAGAAAGAAATTCTGGTAAATAGAGGAAAAAAGCAATTTCTGCTTTTGCAAATAACACTGCTGCATTTCTTTTTTACATCAGTAGAAAACTGGGCAAAATACAGTGGTTATAAAGCTAGTAAAAGATGATTCTCTGTATGGCAATTTGACTGAAAATCCCACACTGAAGGAAAAACATTGCAAACGATCACATATTTGGAAAAGTCATATCATTAATAATTATATCACATTTCCCTGCCATTCATAGATAGATATAGACAGATATAGATATACGGCAAATCAATTTTCACAATATTACTTTAGTACAATTATTACTACAAAAGGTGAAACAAAAATACTTAGTAACCGATATTATTGCTAAGATTTGGATAATGAATAGTGGGGGTTAGCAACTAAAACCTAGTAATGAATATACTGATTATAATTACTGTATAATTCTAAGTATTGTATAGTGTATATGTATTATTGCTTTTTCTAGAATACATGCATTTGAGAAAGCTTCCTCGCTAAAACAATGAATAAAATTAAATAGAAAATATTCTGCAACCTATTTAAATTGTATAAAAGACCAATAAAATGTATTTGAATGAATGAATTACTGAAAGTTAAGGGAGAACAATTTCGACCATCAGTAGAAAAAAGGGTCTTTTTCAACTTCATTTAAAAATGTGGATGCTATTTAAATAACATTGAAAAGAGATATTGACAAGTGAACACATACTCTTCTTACCCCAAATCATAAGGCATTTTCTCTGCCATTCAGCAATGTTCCACATTATGAGCCAGGGTTTCCTAAGGCACAAACCAGTTGATGAACATGTCTAGACTCTTCTGCGGCTGCTGTGGATGTCTGCTATCCAGATGCTGCCTGTTTGAAGCAAACCTATGAAGCTTAGGTTCGTAAGCAGGCAACATCAGGTTGTGATGGCATATTCTGGCAACCACATGGAAGATGGACGGCTGCCTTTGATGGTGGCATTGGTGGTATGATATATTAATAATTTCACCTTAATATGAAATTTAAATTGTTCTATAAAAAGTTTGGTATGTATATATGTAGATGCTTTAACATATATATGTCATTTTAATTAATATTTTAAAATCTTTTTCATATAAAATTGACTCATAGCAATTAATTACAATGGGCAATACACATAAATAGACTACATAAATATTTTCATAAATGTTTCATTGGCTTATACAACTCTGATGGATCCTGAAAGGATCTTGAACAACGCCAAACTTAGTAAACAGCATTGGGCATTATCTTCAAGTATGACAATTCGGTAGTTGAAATGCTACCTTATGGCTGATTTTTAAAATTTTTCTCCTCATAGTTTATTTGCTGTATGTTCATAATTTAACATTAATGTGTTTTATATTTTAAGTTTTCTTGTGATATTGTTTAACTATTTTGTTAATGAATTTTTCTTTGTCATAGACACGCGAGCTAGAACTATATTATGCAGTATGTATATATGTAAATAGAGTACATATTATTATTTTATTAATGGAGAGTCAATTTTGCTGAGTCATTATTCCCTTTAAAATTCCTTTAAAAATTATTTATTTGGCTTTAGAACTCAAAGAGCTAAAATAATGTTAGAAATTATAAATGTGATAATTTAAGTATTACAACCTATTGAATAAAAGTCATGTTAAGCTATAAAAATAACATTTTATGTTTCATAAATATTCAAAATACATGGCTAGTTACATAAAGATAAAAAGGAATCAGAGTTAATCTTAATATTTTTCTAGATAAGCACTACTTACTTATCAAAGTCTCCCTTGATATTTGATAATGTTAGGCTATTATCTTATTTTAGTATTATGAAACTTGCTGTTAGAGTAAAAATATTAGGAACTCTTTTCAGAAGACAGAAAAGATTTTTTTTTATTTTTCTTTCTTCTTCCAAAAATATTGCTACATTTTTTCCTTCAAAACAAATGTAATGACTGAATGAATTCTAACATGGAAGTTTATATGAAATGAAGAAACAAGAAAAGAAAAGGGAGGGAAACTATAGAGAAATAGCTAATCATTCTGTGCAAAGAGAAAATAGACTGTTACACAGAAGATGTATTGAATTCTAAACAATTAATCTTTATTTTTACTGATCACGTTATGGCCATGTGGAGCAGCAATTAATGATATTAATACAATGATATTATATAATATACAACTCCAATTACAAGAGACAGTTATATAATTTGGAGTCTTTGTAGGGAAAATGTTTATTAGTATCAGAAGGACATCTTGAATACCACACTGAAGGCTGTCTAAAATGATGTGGGACATCTGGAATTTAAAATTAGTCAGTAGAATTAGTGACCCCAACTTTTGTTCTTAAAATTGAGACAAACTCATTTGTTCTCTTGGGTGTAACTCTCAAATTTCACTAGCTAGAACCTATAAAATAAAAACAGCCAACGTTGAAATGTAAAGTAAGATATAGATTTCTCCAGAGAAGTAGAATGCAAATTTTGGGGATTGCTGAGCATTCAAATATGAGCCAAACAATGGTATGTATGTGTGTACTGTTGTGGTTGTTGTGGAAGTTGGAATAACAAATGTTCAAGTCATTCCCTTTCTATTTCTTTGTGAGAAACAGGAGAGAAAATTTCCTTAATCTGTTTTCATGAAGACGTGTCTGAAATTTTATAGTGTTTATCTGTGTAATTATTTAAAGTATTTCTCCCTTTTTCATGGGAATTTCTAGGTTATTTTGATTAAATGGACTGTATAAAATTTATATGAATCCAAAGCATTGTGTTTTATGTACTAGAGAATATAAGAATATAGGAAAATTATATTCACTATAATGTCATGATTGCATTATTATCATGAGAAAGCCAATGTGAAATTATTGTCATAGGGATGTAATGATGCTAACTAGTAGACAATAAAATAATATTTAATGGATTCTCAATCAAAGTTCCAGTAGCATTCTTCACAAAACTAGAGAAAACAATCCTAAAATTCATATGGAACCAGAAGAGATCTAAAATATCAAAAGCAATCTTAGGCAATAAGAGCAAAGTAGTATCACAACCCCAAATTTCAAGGTATATTACAAAACTACACTGGTTTTTAAAAAGCATAATACTTGCACAAAGACAGATGTGTATCAGTGAAACAGAAGAGAGGATGCAGAAACAACTCCAGACATATTCATCTATACCATATGGTCTTTGATGAAGGGCCCCAAAAAATGATTTAGAGAAAAGATAGCCTCTTTAACAAATGTTGGGAAAACTGTTATTCACATATAGAAGATTTTGTGTAGACCCATGTGCCTCACTATGCACAAAATTAAAATAAAAATGGACAAAGATCTAAATATTAAAACAGAAATCCTTACTCTACTAAAAGATAAAATAGGTAAAACTCCTGAAAACATAAGCATGAGCAAGGAGTTTCTGAACAGAACCCCAATTAATTGTTAAAGAGATGATTTCGAGTCATCAAATGGAAGTAGATCCAATTAAAACACTTTTGAACAGCAAAAGAAACAAGCAAAAGAGTAAAAAGACATCCTACAGAATGGGAAAAAACCTTAGATTCATCATCAGACAGAGGGTGAATATCTAGAATATATAAACAACTCAAAAATTAGATACTCTAAAATAAAAGATTGAATCAAAAAGCAGACAAGTGACATGAATAGAAAATTCCTAGAAGAAGAAGTACAAATGGCCAATAAATACATGAAAAATATTCAACATCACTGGCCATTACAGAAATACAAATTAAACCAACACTGAGATTCTAACTTACTCCAGAAAGAATGGCCACCATCAAAAAAGCATTAAAACAAATTCTGTCAAGACTGTGGGGAAAAGACACCTTTCTACAGTATTGGTGGGGATGTGAACTAGTACAACCACTATGGAAATTGGTATGGAGATTCCTCTGAAAAGCTAAAACTAGATATCCCATTAAACCCAGCTATTCCTCTTGTAAATATTTCCCTGTATGTGTTAAAGACATCTGATCACAGTGATTCATGCAAACCCATGTTTACAGCAGCAGGACTCACAATAGCTAAACCTGGAAAGTGGCCTTTATGTACACCAATGATGAATGAAGAAAGAAAATGCGTTTATACAAAATTATGTACTACTGTGCTATGAGGAAGGGTAAATTTGAGAAATTTGTAAGAAAATGGATGAACTTTGGGACCATATTGTTGGGAGAAATAAATCAGAGACACAAATGTAAATATTGCGTGGTTACTCTGAGAAACAAAGAGTGGAACAGAAGATGGTTAGTGGGAAATAAGAAGATAGAAATTTTGCAGAAAGGAAGGGAACCAAGACGTGGAGGGAGGAAGGAAGTAGAAAAGGGAAGGAGAAGGGGATAAAAGAAAATTAAGATGTGTTACATGCATGTGCCAACTGCTCACAATGATTGTAAGCATTATGTACTGTAAACATGTTCTAATTAAAAGAATTGTCTGTGTATTATATGCTATTTATTAATAAGAAGTCAATTAAATGGCCTTGTCACAGTACTTAAAGAACAGATATTCAGGAAAAAATTCCAAATGAAGATTTGTGAACTATGATTTGTTTAGTTGTCTGCTGAGTTAGCATCTATCCATATAGTTAAGAATTGTAACTTTAAAATTCAGCCACCACAGAAATATTTTATGTGAAGTATATATTACCTACTAGAACAAAACATCCAAGTGTTTACTTTTACTGAAAAATATTTGACTTATATAGTAATCTTTCCTTACCTGGCATTTCATATTCTATATTTTTCATTACTCACAGTCAATTGGGGCCTGAATTATTAAGTGGAAAATTCCAGAAACAGTTCACAAGTTTTAAATTGTGTATCTTGAGCAAGTATGATAAAATCTCTCACTGTTATGCTCCATCCTGCCCTGGACATGAATGATTCCTTTGTCCTGCATAGACACTGCTGATACAACTGTCACTAAGTTTAGTTATCATTCTGGCTGTTGCAGTGCAGTGTTGCTTGTCTTCACATAACCCTTACCCAGGATCCTTACATTTTCTCACACCTGGCATTCATCTCACTTCATCTCATCACATAGGCATCATATCATCTCATGTCCTCACAGGAGGAAATACACTACAATAGGGCATTTTTTATTTTGTTTCATTTTGAGACACATTCTCAGGAAATTACTAAATTACCTATGCTGGGCTTGAATTCCATATCCTCCTGCCTCAGCCTCTCCGAGCTCTAGGATTATTAATTACACCACCGTGATGACCTTTCAAATTAAATTATTTCAAGCACCTCTTTTCCTCTTTTTCTTTCCATTTTAAGGAATACAGCATGATGGCTTACCAGCTCCCCTCTGCCTTCATGATGAAATGGCTTCTAAAGATTAAGCAAGGGACAGTATAAACTAGAATTGTTTTGTCAGTTTATAATTTTGGTCACTTTTAGGAGATGTTGTGTCAATCTAATTGGGGCATTTGTCACTTTAAAATAGTGATAACACCAAAGTTTACAGCAGTGTTTATAATGTATTCTATTTTCCCTGATTTAGCAGAGAAATGAATGACAGAATAAGACTGTCTTATAAAAATGAATCCCCAAAATTTGGGAAATATCAACAATAACTTGGCCAACTGTTTAGCATTTTAAAAAATCACATAGCATATTTAATGTTCACGTGCTCTGTCTCTCTTCCTGATACTTAAAATGCTATTTTGTTTCTCTTTGAAAAGGTTAATTTGACTTATTTAATGAAAGTGTCTACAAGAGCAGACAAACTGTTGAAAGGTTTTTTTATTTTCTATGCTGTCTAGAGGAAAGAGGTTCCGTCTTCTTTAGAATATGTTTTTAGTCATGGTGATGGCTCACATATAAATGCTACTTAGATAATATCACCATTCCATGTGTTATAACCAAGGTGATTTCAGTAGAGAGTAAATTATAAGTTCTCAGAATTTGAGTGCATGCCCAGAGTTAGAAATTTTATGCAAACACATGTGGAAATTCTACTTAATAGCTGTCACCTGCTTGTTACTGTAACATCTTTGACACTTGCTGAATGATGGACTGAGTGCTCTGTCCTCAATATCCCCTCACCGTGGGACAGCACTGGATGGTGATCTCTAGTCAACATTTCATATACACTGCCATTTATTAAGGAAAAAGATGTCTGGTCTTACTGCAGCAATTGAGCCAAGTATCTATTTTAATACAATCTCTGCTTGGATGGTTATCTTTTGAAGAGTGTGCAGCTTTTTTCAGTTCTTCTGATTTCTCACCACTGTATGTCTGTATGGGTTCTTGTATGCCTGGAAACTCGCTTATGATAATCCTTGCCATCTGTTAGTGTAATTGTGACTATCAGCAGTGTACAGCTCTGCATGGGGTTGATCACTAAAAATCTTAAATTTCTTTAGATAAGGCTAGATCCATGTAAGACAATCACCATTCTGTACTTTCATAATAACTGTATTAGGATGAACAGCTAAATTGAGCTTTGGAGATCTAATTTTCTGAACTATAACATGCAATAGAGTGGCCTCATAGTATGCCTAGGGATACACTGTAGAGCCAGAAAATCTGCTTCGGAGCAACAGTAAGGGAAAGGGTGATTTTTTTCACTTAAAGGAGACAAGCCGATTGTGATAAATTCAGAAGAGACTCAAATATTCCAATCTTAGAGAATAGCACCACAAAATAGGTTGCTGGAGGTGGGAAGAGTGCTGTGTATTTTTATAGCAAGGTTCAAGCAGCTTTAGATGTTGACAAAGCAAATTTAATCCAGAAAGCTGCCTGAATTACTGAAATTATGGAAAACTTTAAATATCTCCTTACTCTTATGAAAGTCAACATATTTTCCAATATGCTGATAAATGCAAGGAACTTATTTTTTTTCCCCTTCATTTCGGTTCCATACTTACTGCTCTAAATTCTGTCACTCGTTGTTATCATGTCTCATTTCTCTAACACTAACTCAAATATGGAACATCAGAATTTTTCCTCAATTCCCCCCTTATAAGACAAAAAAACAATATGAGTATAATTAGATTCTTGAAGATACTAAAGGTAATGAGAAACTACCATTAGCATTGCACCACAAATGGCTGATAAGATAAAGCTAAGTGTCTGATTTTCCTTAATTTTCCATCACCTACACACCTCCAAAAATTTTTACTACATTTGCTATTGTTATTTCATGCATCTTATGATACACTTTCCAGTTAATCTTTTTAAAAAGCTCCTAACACACAATATTGGTAAACAACTGGAAACTGGATAAAGAAGATGTGGGTTTTTTATAAAATGGAGTACTACTCAGCCATAAAGAACCAGAAACTAGAGACATTTATAGCTAAATGGATGCATATTGAGGCCATACTCTTAAGTGAAATAAATAGGACACATATGTGTAAATACTGAATAGTTTCTCTAGTGTGAGAAACTGAAAGTGTAAATAAGGATTAAAACGAATAATTGATAATTTGAAATAGGAGGTAAAGGTCCAAAGGGGTAGGGGAAGTGGGAAGTGGAGGGAAAGGGGAAAGGAAAGAAGGGAAAGGAAAAATTATGAGAAAAGAAAAAAAATGGAAACAAAATCTATGTAACTAGGGAAGGGTGGAAAAGGTGAAGGGCCCACAGGTAATGGGGAAAAAATAAGAACCAAGATACATCATGTACAGGTACAAGCACCCAGTGATGAATGTAAATGTATTGTATACCTAAAACGTATCAATAAAAGAATTCAAGCAAGAAAAAATATTGCTAAACAATATTGATTAAAGGACAGAGATACTTTTAGAAAAAAAAGCTATCAATTTCCGAGGTCACAGGGAAATGTCAGCCTTGGGGAAAGAGTTGTGGAGATATACTTTGTTGAAATAAAGATGAGTGGCTTTGATCTATAGAGATATTAAATATTTAGAATAATTAAATTGAAAATGTACATGTAAAAAATTTTACCATGATACAATAGGTGATACGTAACTACTGCTACCTTCTTAACATATTCCCTCCTACTCATTTGATATACACAATATGTGTAGCCATTCAAACACAGTATTTCAGTTAACATTACACCATATTTCTATGAAGTAATTTTATGTGCATGTTTGACAATATGGAGGCCAAGGCAGATATATTATTGTATAAAGATAATGTAATTTATCAGTCGTATCTATAAGGAAGGCCAAGTGAAAGATATTTGGTCAAAATAGATGTTTTATTATTCATATCTCTTAAATACCATGCAGTATTTCAAGTAATTCATTATATGATTTGGAATCAAGAGATAATTACATATATTTCTTAGTATAAAGCAATACTTATTTTGTACAATCTGTAGATTAAAATGTACATATTAATAACTATACTAACTAATACAACTATTAATTACTTTGTAGTGGTGTTAGAAAAGAGAGTATTTAGTTTTTCAGTAATCAGAAAGATAAAAGGTATGTCATCTTCAGTGTGCTAATAAGGAAATAGATGAACAAAAATATGCAATTTTATAAGAAAATAGCTTAAAATTTTTAAATAAAACTAGAATTGAACTTCTTCAATGGAAAAAATAGGTCAACCAAAAAAGCTACAACTAGTATCATATTCAGTGGTGAAAGTGAATTCTTTCTCCTTAAAATTGGGACTGTGGTGAGAATGCCCTCTTTCACTCAGCATGAGATAATGCAGCTGATGCAGTGGAAGAGATAAAAGTCAACTGGTTTAAAATATGACCAGGCAATATGAACTGGGCTGGGGAAATCTTAAGGATTCCACACACAATCTATGAATCCTACTGAGCTCATCAAGGAGTCAGAATAAAGATCAGTACATAAAAAGTAAGTATATTGGTTAATACTAACAATAAAAAATCCAAAAATAAAATAAAGAGAGCATATATATATATATATATATCACTAAATATAATAAGATAGAAATATATTTTACAAAAGAAACAAGAAAGATGTGCATAGAAAATGACAAAATTTTCTGAGGAAATATATATATATTTTTAATATATATATAAACACTGGAGTTTTAAATATAATATAAACACTGGAGTTGAGTTTAATAATGCACTATTTTGCATAATTATTTTACATGGTTGTATATTTTTTTTGCTTTTTTTTCCCCCATTAAGTTCATTGGTACATTTTAGGTATAAAATACAGTCACATTCATCATTGGGATCTTGTACCATTACATGAGTATCTTGGTTTTTATTTTTTTCCCCTTCTTTTGCCCTCCCTTCACCCCCTCCACCCCTCCCTATTTGCAAAGACTTTGTAACCATTTTTTTCCTTTTCTCATATTTTTTCTTTTCCCTTTTTTCCTTTCCCCTACCCCTCCCACTTCCCCTGCTCCTTTAGACCTTTACTTCCTGTTACACAATATCAATTATACATTTTTTAAATTACAATATCAATATCTAGGAGACATTACCACAGATTTTACAGAATTTAAAAGGATATAGAAAGTGTATTTCAAAAATCTGTTTTGAAATAAATTTGACAACTTCTAAGAAGTACCTTGGAAGACAAATAAATGAAACTAACTCTGGAGGAAATATAAAATTTGAAGAACACCTATTAAAGAAAGTATATTCCTAGATTGAAAACCTACCTATATGACAACAGCAGGCTCATAAACATTTTAACTGATAAATTATATCAAACAATTAAAGCAGAAAAAAGAAGGAACACTTCTCCCCTCATTTTAGGAACTCAACACTGTGCTAATCCTAAAACTGGATAAAGATAATAGAAGAAAAAAGTATGAACATAGATAGAAATTTGTTTAACAGAACAAACTATTAGAATTCAGATTTGGCAGGATGTAGAAAGTGGTTTTGTTATAGGGATGGCAGTGTTGGTTCAGCATTGGAAGATCAACCCCCAAAAGTCATTATTTTAACAGAGGAAAGGAAAAAGCCATATGATCTTGTCACTAGTTGGAGAAAAAGTATTGGACTAAATTCTACAGCTGTTCATGGTAAAAGCTATCAGGAGACCAGAAGTAGAACAGAAACTTCTCAACAGATTAAAGACATGTACTCCATACTTCCAGTAAGAATGCCTTATATGAATGGAGAAGATACAATGGTTTCTCCTTAAGGTGGGGAACAAGGACAGATATGCTTACTCTTTATCTGTCCATTAAACTTTGAAACCTAGGCCCCACCAAAATAGTCTGGCAATAAAATGACACAATTAGGATAGGATTGGCAAGGTAGAAGCAAAATCTTTATATGTAGATGAAATTATCATCTACAGAGAAAATACTAACAAATCTTTTGGAGCCCCTAGAACTTGTATTTGAATTTAGCAGTATCAGAAAACACAAGGTATATATAAAAATTCAGGTCTGTGTATACTTGCTATAAATGAAGAATTGGATATTGAAATTTAAAAGTTATGTAGGAGTGCAAAGGACCTAGAAAAGTTTAAAAAAACAAAAATCAAAACAGTGTTGGAAGACATTTAATACCTAATTTTAAGACTTCTTCTAAAGCTACAGTAATCAAGACAGTGTTGGTGTAAGGAAAGACATATAGATCATTGGAATAAAACAGAGAATCTAGAAATAGAACCACACATATATGGTCCACTGAGTTTTGAAAGATTATTTAACATTAGCATTTTATAGAATATAAACTCAACTCAAGAGCCAAGGAAGAGATAGTGTTTTCAGCAAATGGCACTAGAACATCTGGTATCCATATATAAAAAATTAACCTCAACCCTTTATTTCCATACATGAAAATAACTTGAAGGGATCTATGAACCTAAATAAGAAAGCCTAAAAATATGAAACTTTAAGAAGAAATTATAAAGGAAAATATTTATGAATTCAGGGTAAGCAAGAACTACCTAAGATACAAAAGACATGATTCATAAAAGAAAAAATTTGATGAGATTCCATCACAGTTTAGAACTTTAAATGACATTACTAGAATGAAAAGTAGTCCTTAAACAGATCATATTTACAATGCATATAAGCTATGACCAGAATATAGAAAGAATTCTTAGAGCTCATTAATAGACAACACAATTAAAATGTAGACATAAGAAGATGATAAACAGCCAGTATAGCACAAAGAAAGGTGTGCAACTCTAGAAACAGAAAAATACTAATCAGTACAATAATAAGATTGAATTATACACTCATTAGGGAGATGAAGTTAAAAATTTTAAAAGCCTTGTCATGACTTTTTCTTTTGGTTGGATTCTCCCCCCTTGTGTTTAATTTGTCACACCCAATGGATTCATTCTGCTGGGTTTCCTGGGGTTGTGATCTGCATTGTCTTTTCCTAGGGTATTGTCTAAAATTTTTTGGAGTGCCCGTTTGGTATTCAAGAAGTCCCTGAGGTGCTCTTTATCATGAAAGTTTCTTATTTCTCCATCAATTTTGAAAGATACTTTTGTAGGGTACCTCAGTCTGGGTTGGAGACTGTTTTCCTTTAGGGCTTGAAATACATCACTCCAAGCTCTTCTTGCCTTGAGGGTTTGCATTGAGAAGTCTGCTGTGATTCTGATGGGCTTTCCTTTGTATGTGATTTGTTTCTTTTCTCTCACTGCTTGCAGAATTTTGTTTTTCTGTTGGATTTCTGGAATCCTAACTATTACATGCCTATGTGTAGATGTTTTTTGATCAAGGGCATTTGGAGTCCTATATGTCTCACTTATCTGTATGTCAAGTTCTTTTCCCCTCCTTGGGAAGTTTTCTGCCATCACTTCTGTGAACAGATTTTTATGTCATCTGCACTCTCTCCTCTTTCTTCATTGACTCCAATCAGTCTTATGTTACTCTTCTTTGCATCATCTAGCAGCTGCTGGATTGATTTCTCATGTTTCCTTAAAGCAATTGTTCTTTTCCTGGTCACTAATTGCAATCTTTTCTTCTATATCTGAAATTCTATCCTCACATTGGTTCCTTGTCCTGCGCAGACTTTTGATGGAGTTTTTAATCTCCTGGAAATCTGTTTGCATCTGTTTTATGGATTCCATTTGTTTCCTACGTTGGGATTCCATCATGTTCCTGAGCTCCTCTGTTTTTTTATCTGTGTTCTCTCTAGATTAATCATGTCTTGCACCATGAGCAAAATCTTTGTTGTTATCTGAGTAATTATTTCTGATTTCATTTTTCCCAGATTCTCTTTTGTTGCCAGTTCAGAGAGTCCAGGTGGTTGAGTATCAGATTCTTCCATCTCGTTTCCCTTTGGGGTTGCTGTAAGTGATCCTGAAGTCTGTTTTTGAGACTTGTTTATGTGCCTTCTCATTTCCAAGGGGGGGTTGCTTCTGGTGCCTGCGCGGCTCACCTTCTCTGCCCTAGGAGCTTGGGATGGCAGCAGGGGAGCTTCCTTCTGGGTGCTGGGACAAGCTCACCTTCTCTGCCCCTTTTATTTGCTAAAGTCACCTGCTTAGGACTGGTAAAGAAGATGGTAGAACCCAGCCAGTGTGACTGTACTCGCACGCGGAGCCCTTTTCTGTTTTGGAACTGTTCATGAGGAAATTCTCTGGCTGCTTGATAGGAGCTCAAAGACTTGTCATTCCCAAGGAGCCATCTTCCCTACCCTGGAGGAAATGAGTGGCCACCTGCAGACAGATGAGGAAGAGTGCAGAGGGTCCATCTGCACACTGGAGACCACCCATGCGAGTTCCTATCAGGAGATGGAAGTATCTGTATTGGAAGCTGCAGTTGGGACATGGACACCAGGTCGGTGAGGGCAGGAGGACGTGAGGGCTACAATCACCGCGACACAGTTGACAGGAATGCGTTTCCTTTGGTTAAAAGGTTGCAACGGGGGTGCTGCCGTGTCTCCTCATGGATCTGAGCCCACAGCAGTAGCTCTATCTGGGCGAACGGATTTGTCCGTGGCTTTTGGAGTAGGCACTGCAGCTCCCAATTGCCTACTCCAGGGCTCAGCACCCAGAACCTCCCCTTTCCACCCTCACTCTCCTGCCAGGCCGCTTTTGGGCAGTAACAAACATGGAGACAGAAAAGTTTACCTCCATGAGGAAATATTTTAAAAGGTCTAATTGAAGGAGGAAACTATTTCTATACATTTAATCTTCTTTACTGATTGACTGGTTGATTGATTGATTGATTGATTGATTGATGGGAGTACTGATGATTGAACCCAGGGCCTTGGCACCAAACTACATCCACAGCCCTTTTAATTTTTTGAGATAGGATCTCGATATGCTAAGTTGCTCAGGTGGCCTCAAAGTTGTGATCCTACTGCCTCAGCCTCCCAGAATACTGGAATTCCAGGTGTGTTCTAACATATCTCATTTTAAAAACCCCATTAATTTTAATATGGCAATTCATCTCTCTATATAATGCAGGCTCTATCAAAGACTAGATTCTGTCACCAAAGATAGTGAAAGTGCTTCTGTCTTTACCAGTGAAACTTAAACTGCTTTTATGGTATTCACTGGTATAGAGCAAATAGCATTTGCTACACATATGGCCGCACATATGATACAGGAAATCTATTAACTTGTTTCAGTAATAAAACGTCTGCAACATCAATGGGAATTTGAAACACCTCCTGTTTAAATTTGCAATAATCCACTCTCCTCTCATATCCTTTTATTCTCTGCATATGACAAATATGTGACTTGAATTAGAGTCTGTGAAAATCAATGCCCCTGCATGTTTCAAGTCCTCACCAATGGCACTAATCCCCCCAGTCCCTCTAGGAATGTATAACTGCTTTTAATTCATCATATTTTTAGGTAGGAACAATGATACTGACTTATATTTGAATTTGCCTACACAAGACCCCTCAGTATGAGGTCACGCAAACATCATGATGCTTCTCTGAATTGCTGTGTATGTTTATTCCAAGTTTACATTCAAGTGGTATCTTAAAAATGTACTTAAAAGTTTTACATGAGTGATAATTTAAACTTTTAACAGAAGAGGATGAAAATATAGACAGTACACTTTTTTGACAGGGTGTTAGTATCTTGAGGGTTGACTAGGGTATTGGAATAAATTGACAGGCCATGATTATTTCAACGATTCAAAGTAGACATCTTTTTAAGACAACTTGACATAGGACCCAAAGCTCTAGGCCACAGGCTGAAGCTACTGTCACAAGGAAAATCTTTAGCCAAACCTGGGCTCTTCTGTTAAAAGTTTTACATGAGTGAACCAGGCAACCAAGAGCATCAAGAATAATTCTCTTTACTTACATTCACTTAACTGTGATCTTTAATCACATCAAAAAATGGCAAGTTTAGTATTTGACTGAATAAGTTGGGATGATAACAACTAAATTAACACATTAAAAAGATCATCTCATGTGGAAGTGTAGATATATATATATATGTATATTTCATCAAACTTTGAAAAGATAATCAGACATTTTTTTATTATTAAAAGAAGTCTATGTAAATTTTAAAATAAATAGATGCTTGCCTTTCAGTCACACAAAAGACAAGGCTAAATGTTACTTTATTTAAATTTGGCATTGCTGTTACATTATAATTGATGGAATACATTTGAAACTGTAAGCTTTAGAATGATTATAATTAGGTTGGAACTCCATTTATTATTTTCCCAAAATAAGTAAGACAATGGGCAAGATGAAAATATGATCAACCAAGATGTAGCCCAGCCAGCTCAGTCGATAGAACATGAGACGTAAGAAAATGATAAATGACAAAGTAAAGTGTTGTTGTGGATATCAGACACTCAGGCACACTGCTTCGAGTATGTTTTAGTAGGTATGTTAGATATATACCTTATTGATCCAGCAAGTAATTTGAATTTAGTTACATAAAGAAGATTTATACAAAACAATTAAAAAGAGTGCGCTCACAGCACTGTTTATGAAAATAAGCTGATCAAGGAAAATACAACTTTTCTACTTTGGTAATCATTTATTGCCATTTTTTAAAAATCCATGAACTTTAAAGAAAGTTATTCTTTACTTAAGGCTTTTAGAATTTGAAAACACAGTAACTTTATGTAATTTCTAAAAATTTAATTTTAGGCAATCTTATTATTTTAAAATCCAAGGACTATATACTGACTCAGATTTATTTTATAATTATTCAAATATTATATATTTGAAAAGATTCTTAAGACTGGATTATTTGCAACAGACTATATTGTTGCTCATGATTGTTTTAATTACTAGTTGATAAGGAATCCTGGAATTATTAATTGGTTTATCGTGAAATAATTTGCTTGCTAAAATTTAGGTGAGGGCCAAGGATATAGCTCAGTGGCACTGCACCTGCCTGGCAAGCGCAAGGTCCTGAGTTAGAGAGACATTCTTGATAAGGAACCCAGGAAGTGAATTATTATTATTATTATTATTATTATTATTATATTATTATTATTATTTGTACTGGGAATTGAACTTGGGACCTTTCACTTGCAAGGCAGGAGGCAGCACCACTGAGCTAAATTTTTGGCCCTGTTTTGCTTTTTGAGAGAAGGTCTGGCTATGTAGTTTAGGCTGGCCTTTCACCATGTAGCCCAGACTGGCTAGAACTTGGGGCAATCCTCCTGGTTCAGCCTTCCAAATGCTGGGATTATAAGCATGCATCACCACACCTGGAAGGAAGATTATTTTAGGGGAAAAGATCATGTTCCATTTGCATGTATTGAATTAAAATGTATTTATATAATATTCAAGAAGATATTTTTCAGTGTGTAGTAAGATAATTTGGGTAAGAAACAGAATTAGACATATGTGTATATTCTGAGAGGAGATGGTAATTTAAAGGATAGGACTTTGGGTACATTATATTATGGCGAGATAATATAAATAAAGTAACCCTATGAGCAATCATTGCAGAACATTTATATTTAGATAATGGAACATGAATTTACAAAGGAGAGTGCAGGACTATGAAGGGAAGAAAGAAGAAAACAAGAAAAATTGAATATTGGAGGAGACAATGAAATATTTTTTCAAGGAAATGGCAAGGATTGTTTAATAATGTTGAGAGATCAAGCATAACTAGTACTTAAAACGTATTTTGGGTTTATCAATATGTACTTAGTTCTTATAACCAGGACAGTCTATACCTATGAACAATGAATAAGGAAACCAAACCAAAGCTTTTCAGTACTGTCTTGGTCTATTTGTTATTAACAAAATACTTGAGACAAAGTAGTTCACTAGAAATAAAAGTGTACTTGGATCAACTTTGTGCAGGCTGGAAAGTCCAAACCCTGGTACTAGTATCTGCTTGGCCTCTGGCTCAGGACTTGCGCTGTATCAAAGCAGGGCAGAAAGCATCACATAGAGAGATAGAGCTGTTATGCTAAATCAGACATGGACAGCTTATTCATCTTGTCTAATTATTTCCCAAAGTGCCACCTAAAATACCCCTAACTTACAGATTGGGAAAAGTTGGATATGCAAACCATAGAAAGTACTGAATGGGATATTAAAACATAAACATCGGAAATGAAAACTGTGAAGCAGTTTTTGAGGAGATAAAGGCTGTAAATGAAGAGGTTGGTGAATCCATTTGGTGTGCCATTGTTTCAGTATTTTTTTTTAAATAAAAGATTAAAATGTAGAAAAAATGAACATAGAAAACTACAATGATGACAGCAGTGTGGTATAAATAAAGAAAGGAAAATCAATAGCTCTAGAGAAGGATGAAAAAAATGAAAAGGTCATGACAGAGAAATATACTGTCCCTCTCATGAAAATGACCAAAAAATTCCTCATTAAAACCTGAGGGTTGCATAGTAATACATGTGATGATTCATGTGTGTTTGCAGATTTGACTTTTAGACTATAATTAATATCTTTTTATTCATTTGCTTAACAGGTAAAAATATATAAAAAGTAGAAAAGAATTATCGAAGTAAGTAGAAGAAAATAGAAAATGTTTGAAGTAATACATTTTATATAAATTTAAATATTTTAGATGATTTCAAAGTATTCTTGAGGGTCCACTGTATACATAGAGTTTGGTGTACCGGTGTATTGTAATGGCTTTCTCCATTAGTGTTTGCTGCTCTTATACATAAATATGGTTAGAGTTATATATCGTAGGTAGGACAAAAACGTTTCCAAAAAGCTTTATTAAATTGTGATATATCCCATTCATAATGACATAAGAAGAATGAAAAATGATGAGTTCTGAAATAAATGAGGGCCATGAAAAACAGAATTTATTTAGATTTCATCAAGAATATTCCCTAGGCAATCTCGTGTGTTTAGAGTTAGGTCTTTTGAAATGTAATTTGATCATGGGGCACCATACTCATCAGTGGATTCATCTTTTGATGGATTTATAGTAAAATGTGCTGGTAGGAAGTGAGGACAGTTTGAAGGAGGTAGATGCCTAAGTGTATGATCTGGAAGAGAATATTCTCGTCCCAGATTCCTTCCTATGTCACCCCCATCCCCCAGGCAAGCACCTTTCCTCCATCATGGCCCTCAGCCATGATGTTCATTCCTGCCTTGGGACCTCCCTAACCATGGACTGAAACCTCTGAAACCACGAGTCAAAATAAATGCCTACTTTTAAAATCACGCATGTTAGAGATTCTGTCTACATGATGGAAAGCTGAGTAATGCATCTACTGAACAGGCAAAGATGACACATTTAGGACTGCATTGTTGATGGTCCTGAAATAAGAAAGACCATAACGTGGATTCCCTTGGAAGTGTATTTGTGATATCCTGATCTAACATCCTTTGAGGCATCTTTTTTTTTTTTTTTTTTTTTTGCTTAAATTCTTTTAAGCAAAAATTTATTTGTCATTGGGTGCTTGTACCTGCATATGATGTATCTTGGTTCTTATTTTTTCCCCATTACCTGTGTGCCTTCCCCCCTCCTCCCTTCCCTATCTACATAGACTGTGTTTCCATTTTTTTCTCTTCTTATATTTTTTCCTTTCCCTTCTTTCCTTTCCCCTTTCCCTCCCACTTCCCCTACCCCTATGGACCTTTTCTTCCTATTTCACATTATCTATTACACCTTTTAGTCATATTTACACTTTCAGTTTCTCACACTAGAGAAATTATTACTTATACATGTGTGTCCTATTTATTTCACTTAAGCATATGGCTTCAATATGCATCCATTTAGCTATAAATGTCTTTAGTTTCTGGTTCTTTATGGCTGAGTAGTACTCCATTTTAATAAAAAAAAAAACTTCTTTATCCAGTTTCCAGTTAATGGGGGCTTGGGCTGTTTCGAAGCTTTAGCTATTACAAACTGTGCTGCTATAAATGTGGGTGCACATATAGCACAGTGGTATGACTCCTTTAATCTTTTGGGAAGATACCCAGCAGGGGAATAGCTGGGTAAAATGGGACCACTAGTATTAGTTCTTTTGGTATCTTCATACTAATTTCCACAGTAGTTGCATCAGTCTACACTCCCACCAACAATGGAGAAGTGTTCCTTTCTACCCACACCCCTGCCAGCATTTGTTATTGGTTGATTTCTTGATAGCAGCCATTCTTTGTGGGGTGAGGTGGAATCTCAGTGTTGTTTTCATCTGCATCTCTCAAATTATCAGTGATGTTGAATGTTTTCTCATATATTTATTTGCTGCTTTTACTTCTTTATCTGAGAAATGTCTGTTCAATTCATATGCCCTTTTTTGAATTGGATCTTTGAACTTGGGGATTCTGATTTCTTTCAGTTCTTTATAGATTCTAGATAGTAGTCCTTTGTCTGAGGTATAGCTGTTAAAATTTTTTTCCTAGATTATAGGTTGTCTGTTAGTTCTGTTGGTGGTTTCTCTTTCAGTGCAGAAGATTTTCAGTAAGATGAGATCCCAGTGGTTTTGTAATACTTCCTGTGCTACTGAGATTTTGTTCATAAAGTCTTTTCCTATGCCAATGTCTTCAAGAGTTCTACCTAAATTATCTTCCAGCAAGTTTAGTGTTTCTGTCTTAATATTTAGATCTTTAATCCACTTTATCTTAGTTGAGTGCATGGTGATAGATATGTGTCTAGTTTTAATCTTTGGCAGGTTGAAATCCAGGTTTTCCAACACCATTTATTAAAGAGGCTATCTTTCTTCCAGTGAGGGTGGTTGGCTCTTTTGTCAAAGATGAGGTGGCTGAGTATGTCTGAAGTTGTTTCTACATCTTCTAATCTATTCCACTGATCCTCAGGTCTGTTTCTTTGCCAGTACCATGCTGTTTTTATCACAGTGGCTTTGTAGTATAGTTTCAAGTTGGGGATTGTGATACCCCCTGCCATGTCTCTGTTGCTTAGAATTGCTTTTGCTATTCTAGGTCTCTTCTGGTTCCAAATGAATTTTTGGATTTTTTTCTCAATTCCGTAAAGTATATTGTTGGAATTTCAATCAGCATTGTGTTAAATCTATATAGTAGTTTTAGAAGTATAGCCATTTTCACTATATTGGTTCTTCCTACCCAGGAGCAAAGGATGTCTTTCCATTTTCTTTTATCCTCTTCTATCTCTTTTTTCAGAGTGCTGTAATTTTAAGTGTAGAGGTCCTTTGCTTCCTTTGTTAGGTTGATTCCTAGAAATTTCATTTTTTTGGATGCTATTGTAAAAAGAATAGTTTCCCTAATTCCTCTCTCACTGAGTCTGTTATTTGTTTATAAGAAGGCTATTGCTTTTTGAGTGTTGACCTTGTATCCAGCTATTCTACTGAATCTATCAATTAAGTCTATAAGTCTTTTGGCCAAGTTTTTGGGTCTTCTATGTAAAGTATACTCAGCAAATAGTGACAGTTTAACTTCGTCCTTTCCTATCTTTATTCCTTATATTTCTTTCTCTTTTCTAATTGCTGTGGCTAATGTTTCCAGAATTATATTTAACAGGAGTGGTGATAGTGGACATCCTTGCCTTGTTCCTGATTCTAAGGTGAAAGTTTTCAGTTTTTGACCATTTAGTATGATGCTGGCTGTTGGTTTTTCATAGATAGCCTTAATCAGGTTGAGATAAAGACTTTCTATTCCAGTTTTCTGTAGGGTTTTTATCATGAATGGGTGTTGGATTCTTTTAGACGCTTTTTCTGTATCTATTGAGATGATCATATGGTTTCTATCCTTGGCTCTGTTAATATAGTGTATTACATTTACTGATTTATGTATGTTGAACTATCCTTGCATCCCTGGGATAAATCCCATTTGGTCAAGGTGTATGATCTTCTTGATGATGCTCTGTTTTCTGTTTGCCAGTATCTTGTTGAGGATTTTTGCATCTGTGTTCATTAGGGAGATTGGCCTGTAGTTCTTTTTTTCGGTTGGGGCTTTCCCTGGTTTTGGAATCAAAGTAACACTTGCTTCCAGAAATGAATTTGGAAGTATTGCTTCCCTTTTGATTTCCTTGATGAGTTTAAAGAGTAATGGAGATAGTTCTTCTTTAAATGTCTTATAGAATTCAGCAGTGAGGCCACGAGGACCTGGGCTTTTCTTTGTTGGTAAATTTTTTATTACGTTTTCAATTTCACTCATTGTAGTTGGGGTATTTAGAATTTCTATATCTTCTTCATTTAACTTTGGTAATTTGTATGTAACTAGGAATCTCTCGATTTTTTC
Source organism: Heterocephalus glaber (assembly GCF_053883595.1). Taxonomy (NCBI): domain Eukaryota; kingdom Metazoa; phylum Chordata; class Mammalia; order Rodentia; family Bathyergidae; genus Heterocephalus; species Heterocephalus glaber. Next base: position 9,852,211 of record NW_028258346.1, on the reverse strand, counting down.
TGTGTTTTCCATTTTATTAGAGTACAAGTTCTTGAAGTAGGTATTGATGATGCTCTGGATTTCTGCTGGGTCTTTTGTGACTTCACATTTTTCATTCTTAATCACATGGATTTGAGCCTTTTCTTTCCTTTTTTTGATAAGGTTGGCTAAAGGTTTATTGATTTTATTTATTCTCTCCAAAAACCAACACCTTGATTCATTGATTTTTTGTATCGTTCTCTTAGTCTTCATTGCATTGATTTCTGCTCTAATCTTTATAATTTCCTCTCTTATACTAGCTTTGGGTTTGTCATGTTCTTCTTTTTTATGAGCTTGAGGTTCTGAAATTGGTTATTTATTTGAGTTCTCCCTTTTTTCCTAATATGGGCATTCACTGCTATCATTTTCCCACATAAAACTGCTTTCATTGTGTCTCATAGATTCCTGTATGTTGTACTGGCATTATCATTTACTTCTGGAATCTCTAATTTCTTCTTTACTTTCCTCTGTGACCTGTTAGTTGTTCAGGAGGGTGTTATTCAATGTCCATGTGTTTGTTGGGTTTTTTGTGGTTTCTTAGGTTATTGATCTCCAATCTTATTGCACTGTGGTCTGATAATATACAGGGGGTAACTTCAATTCTTTTACATTTACTTAGACTTGTCCTGTGAGCTAGCATGTGGTCTATTTTGGAGAATGACCCATGTGCAGCTGAAAAGAATGTGTATTCTGATTTTGTTGGGTGGAACCCTCTGTAAGCATCTATTAAGTCCATTTGTTCAACAGCTTGGTTCAGTTCTAGAATTTCATTGTGAATTTTTTGTCTAGATGATCTGTCTACTTGTGATAGTGGGGTACTGAGGTTCCCCACTACAATTGTATTAGTGCTTATTTGGTTTTGCACGTCCATTAATATTTGTTTTGTATAGTTGGGGGCCTTTGTATTTGGTGCATATATATTTATGATTGTAATCTCTTCCTCTTGGATTTTTCCCTTCAAAAGAATGTAGTGAACATCTTTGTCTCTCTTAATTAGTATTGGTTTGAAATCTACTTTATCTGCAAATAAGATTGCTACTCCTGCTTTCTTCTCAGTTCCTGTAACATGGAGAACTGTTTTTCATCATTTTACTCTCAACCTATGAATTTCGTTTTGAGTTAGGTGTATTTCTTGTATACAGCATATTGTTGGATTTTGCTTCTTAATCCATTCTGCCAGTCTACTTCTTTTGATTGGTGAATTGAGGCCATAAACATTGGGAGTTATAATTGATAGATACTGACTCATCCTTGTCATGATGTTTTGCTGTTGTTGGCTCTTTTATTTCTTATATTTCCCCCTTTCCCTTTAGTTTCTTACCTTGCCTGATGGATCTGCTCTGCTGGGCCTCATGGAGTTTTTCTAGCCTATTGTTTAGAATGGTTTGGAGTGCTGGTTTGGTGTTCATGAAATTTCTCAGGTGTTCTTTTTAGTGGAAGTATCTAATTTCCATCAATTTTGAAAGATAATTTTGCAGGATACAACAGTCTAGGTTGGAAGTTGTTTTCTTTTAGGGTTTGAAACACTTCATTCCAGGCTCTCCTTGACTTGAGGGTTTGTGTCGAGAAGTCTGCCATGATTCTGACCTTTGCAGATGACCTGTTTCTTTTCTGTAACTGCTGGTAGGATTTTGTTCTTCCTTTGGGTTTCTGCGATCTTGACTAATATATGTGTAGGTGTAGATTTTTTTTTGATCGTGGCTAGTTGGAGTTCTATATGCCTCACTTATCTGTATGTCCAGTTCTTTACCTCTGTCTTGGAAGTTTTCTACCCTTACTTCTGTGAACAGTTTTTTTTTTTTTTAATGTCAATTGTACTTTCTCCTGTTTTTCATGGACTCCTATCAGTCTTATATTATTCTTCTTTGCATCATCTAGCAGCTGCTGGATTGATTTCTCCTGGTCCCTTACTTTTAAGAAACCTCTGTTTTTGTGGTCATTAACTGCAATCCTGTCTTCTATATCTGATATTCTATCTTCACATTCCCTTAATCTGCTGTGCCTACTTTCAATGGAATTTTTAATCTCCTGAATATCTGTTTGAATCTGTTTCATAGAATCCATTTCTTTCTTATGCTGGGCATTCCTGGCTTCCAGCATGTTTTTGAGCTCATTTTTTTTTTAATCTGTTTCTTTTCTAGAGTCTCTAATTATGTCTTTCACTCTGCTAACCATCTCTGTAGTTATCTGGGAGATTATTTCTGCTTTGAATTTTTCTAGAGCCTCATTCATCTTTTTTGTTACTTCCCTTCTATCAGTTCAGGGTGTCCAGGTGGTTGATTATCAGATTTTTCCACCTCATTTCTCCCAGAATTTGCCTTTTGTGGGGTAGAAGTCTGAGTTAGTACCATGCTTAAAAGTCTTCTCATTTTTGTTTTTGGTATTGTCCTTGGTTTAATTCCTGGGTTGATACTCTGAAGTTGCTTATTGTAAGTATGTTTGTTGCTTGTAGTTAGAACCCTTATGGAATGACTGCTTCTCAGAGGTGTCTTCCCAATATAGCTGGTGTTTAGGTTTTGAGTCTCTAGTGGCTCTGAGGCTATCTCATTTTCATTATACCAGGAAGGACAACTGATTAGATCAATCACAACACCTTAGCCCAAGTGATACAACACCATAGCATCAAGTACATCTTAGAAAATGACAATTTGTGGTAGTTATTAATCTATCACCTTTAACTGTTTGAATTAAATCAAAATCGAGGACCAACCCAACATATGTTCATAGTGAATAAACTCTTCAATATAGCAACTTTACCCTTAAGGATGGGGAGTTATAAGGAGTTCTGGAGGGAGGGATAGGTGGGTAGAAGGGTAGGGGAAGGTTAGTAGTGAGGCCAGAGGACACAGGCAAGAGAAAGAAAAATAAAGAATAAATATGAATTAGGGCCAGAACAGGAACACAAAGGGAGCTGAAGAACAATGTGGGACAGCAAGGGAGCAAGTGGGAGAGAGAGAGAGAGAAAAAAGAGAAAAGAAAGAAAAAAAGAAAAAGAAAAATTTGAACAGAGTAGAAAAAAAATTAAAAATAAGAGCAAAAAATACTAATAATAATTTTGAAAATAACAAATAAAAGATAAAAATGAAGGACCTCCTTCAGGGTATGTCTCTGCTGTCACAATAGATTATGTATGCAACAGTGTGCAGATATAAGTCAATTAGTCTTAGCAAGCCAGTTGCAGATCCATGAAATTCAGGCAGATTTCTGGCTGCAGGTCCCAAGTTGAGTTCCCTGTTCTCCTGTAGGGTTGAACTCTGCAAGGCTCTACTGCAGGTTCCAAGTGCCCTTCCCCTGAAGATAGTCCAGGTTCCAATGGGAGGTGATGATCCCTCCAACTTACCAAGCTTGGTGGTCTGGTGTGCCTTTATTGCAGAGATTCTCTTCATTTTTCCAGTGAGCTTCAGTTTTCATCAAGTAGCCTGAGCGAGGGCCTCTATCTATTGTTCACTTCTCAGCTCAGGACAATGGCCTTTATACCCTCCTGTGCCTCTGTAGTGTGGAACCAGGTAGCGGCACAGCCAGGCCAGAGATGCGCGCACGCGTGTGTGTGTGTGTGTCTGTGTGTGTGTGTGTGTGTGTGTGTGTGTGTTGCAGGTGTCCGCGCGGCTATGCTGGTGGCTGGTGGGCATGCTGAGGAGGTCCTCACCGTCTCACTGGTTACAGGTGGGCATTGCTAGCTGGATGGAGCAGGGCTCCAGATGGCCCAGGGCCTCTCAGCCTGCCTGCCTAGCTGCTTGCTGGTGGGCATGCCGAGGGGTCCTCCTCCACTGTGTTCTTGTCTGTCACCCTTCAGTCCTCCCCGCCAGTGTCAAAGCATGAGGTGTCCCATCCAAGTTCACATGGAGCCCAGAGTCTCTTCACTGCGTTCCAGGCCCTTCTCAGGTTTCCCTTGGGTCTCTCCTCCATGAGAAGAAAGAAGCCAACCAAACCTCCCTTCAGCAGTCTGCAGTGGAGAGGCCATGCCCTTCAGCCCCTGTGAAGCATCTTAATGAAGTCTGTTTCAGAAAATTCTTGAAGGACATAATCTATTCTGAATACAGTAAAGTAAAACCTGAATAAGTATTAAAATACAGATATTTCATATATAGCCAAAAATTCTCTCGACAATAATAGAAGATGCATGTCATTCCTGGTAAGAAATTTAATTAGAACAGTTTTCATGAGTTAAGTAAAGTTCTATTCAACTACAGAATGCCAAATATTCTGGACAAGTACAACACATAACTATTGTAACTGAACCTGCTCCAAAGAATGGGAAGTTATGAGGAATTAAAAGCAAATCAGTACCAGAATTTCAAAGTGAAAACATACATTGAGAATTTGCAAAGTTCAAGGGTCTTTGCCAGAACCCAGTACCTGAGTATTGTATTTTCATGATCACGAGGAGAAGGCAAAGTCTTGGTTGTACTCTGTGGTAAATATAAAATTGAATACAGGATATATGAAAGAAAGAGTGGTCAGGGAATTCTTGGGACTGTGAAAAAAAGGTAGTAATCTCTATCTCAGGAAAAATTGTAAATAAAAAGTTCCTCTACAAATCTGTAATTTTATGCTACACTCTCACTGCTGTAAGGTTTGATTTTATCCTGCCTGAGTGGTTCCACTGAGAAACTAAGTTAAAATGGTCTCTGCTTGATAGCAAACACATTCATCTAAATAATGCAAGGAAAAATCATCCCTGAAAAATAGCTGATCTATTAAAATCCTCATTAATCCTGACAATTACATAAAATATGAGTTCATGATAAAAATTTTTAAAAGATAGAGAAGCATATTGACATGAACATGAACAAAAAATCTGATTTGCAGAGCTTCTGATATTAGATTTTTTACATACCTATGATAGGATGCAATTGAAAGAATGAAAAAATATGGGAAGGCAATCCTGAAAATACAACAAAGCCAATACACCTATATTAATGTGATACAAAGTAAGTATTGATAAAGATATTAAAAGTAACATAAGTACTTATTTAAACAGAAAAAGTTTTGATGCTCTAGGAAGCTTAACAATTCAAAATGTCTATAAATGACAAATAATAACATATTGAACATTTTGAAAAGCTAGCGAGAAGGATTTTGAAACTTTTCACTTTAAAGAAATAACAAAATTTTAAGGAAAATATTTAACCTAATTAAAACATTATACACTGCATATATTTATTGAACATTGTGTGATACTCTATGTATATATGCATTTTTACATATTTTATTTATCTTAAAATAACTTTTAATGATCCTTAAATTAATATGACAAAACTTTTCAGAATAGTGGAGAAATTAACAAATCTATATCCATTTGTGGAAATTTAATGATGACCAATATAGAAATTGAATCATTATTTGAACATTTCAAGGATACATACAAATATCACTAAATAACAGTCAAATACTAACCAATAATCTGAGGGCTGGGAATAGAGTTCAGAAGTAGAACACTGTACTAGAAACCACAGTCCCTGGGTTCTATCCCCACAATCACAAAATCAAAACCAGATGATCCAGAGTATATCAGCAATGTGGGTAAAGCAGCAGGAAGGCAGAGACTTCTGAGAGAATTGATATATTTAGAGAACTTACAGATTTGCTATAGGTCCTCTCCTTACAAGCGCAGATCACAAATACTTAGGGAACTCTCAGCAGGTGAATCTAATAAGAAGAGCCCAAACTGGAATTTTCTTTTCAGGCTATGATTCCCTAAGACAACTATGTTCACCTAGAAGACACCCCTGAGAGTAAAATTTAAAGAGAGAAGGACAAATAGTTACCGAAAATGGGAAAGGTACAGGTACAAATATAGGCTTACATCAAAGCAATTTCAAAAGTTATAAAGACATAGTTTTGAATAATTTGGGATACCAACAGAAGAAGATCAATGGAAGCAGAAGAGTAAGAAACCTACCTTCTCAAGCCCCATTCCCACTTTCTAAGAATGTGGGACCAGAGTCCCTCAATCTACACACTCCGACATTTTGGAGAAGACATTTATGTATGCAAGATATTCTACATATCATAAGAATTTTAGTAGTACCCATTTTTTAATCCACTGGATGCCAGTCTAACCTACTAGTCATGATAACTAAAAATATTTCCATATATTTCCAGAGGATCCTTCTTGACAAAAGCATCACTACTTGAAAGCCCATCTTACTTAACAATTACCAATAGAAATAAATTGTGTTAGACTTGCAAAGGAGTTATTGCCAAAACAAAAAAAAGGAGATAACGATTCATGATTTCATTTTGTCAGTGAAGACACATCACAACACAGCTGCACAAAAGAAGCAAAAAGAAAATCTATTAAATTTGTAGAAATGTAAAAAGCTATGAAAAAAGCATAATTATTAGGAAACTTTTTGAAATGAGATGACATAACAAAAGAAAATAGGGTATCAATATCCACTTTATTAATCTGCATCCCTAACATTATGAATTTATAATTATCATTAAGCATAGCCATGAAACAAAGTCATCAAGCTAAAAGCAAAGGCTTTCTTTTTGTTTTCTTTCATATCCATGTTTATATTGATAGGTTCATGATTCTTATTTCCATTCAAAGGCTTGTATTAGCCTTTCCATTGCTGGCCACAATACCTGACACACTCAGCTTAAAAAAGAGGTTTAATATAGCTCATGATTGAGGGGGATTCAGTCCATTGTTGACTGGCTCCAAAGAAGAAACATCATGATGAAATGGAATGGTGAAACAAAATTTTTTAGTTCACGAAATTCAGTAAGCAGAAGAGGAAAACAGTCCTAGTGAAGAAGGATCAAGGGACCAGCCTGAGATCCCAATTCCATGCTTCCATGACATACCCAAACACACTCATAAATATGATCCAACATTCTCCTGGGCACATAACAAATCCAATCAAATCATGATTCCAACCTAACCACTGCAACGCACTCCTTGTCAGTAAACACCTCTCCTTAAATCATACCTAATCTCCAAATAGACACAATAGCAAGTTTATAATTCTGCCTAACATATTAAAGTACATTGGATACAACTGGAAAGACAACAGTCCCTTTTCCAATGTCTCAAGATTTGTAGCATTACCAAAAGTCCAGGCAAAATCTCTTTTGAGACTCACGACAAACTCTCAGCTGTGAACCTTTGTAAAAATAAAAAGCAAGTTGCATAATCTGAAATTATAATGGCACAATTAAACATACCCATTCCAAAAGAGGTGAATTGGGGGCTTGAAAAGAACAGAACCAAAGCGAGTCCAAAATCCAGTAGAACAAACATGAAGTACTTACGTACACGTCTGGTATCTGGGGCACAGAGTGGCAAGATGTGAATTTGAAGCGCTTAGAAGGCTCCACTTCTATGGCTTTGCTGGTTGCAGCACACCTAGTCTCTTTTGGGGGTTGGCTTTTCTCACTGCCTGTGGCTTTTCTCAGCAGATGTTCCATGTTCCAGGAATCTTCAATTTTCTGGGGTCTCCACTGTATCTTCGGCTTCATTCCTACAGCTTCACACAGTGCCCTCTTGGTGCCTCCTTGCCTGGCTTCCTAGGTATTGCTCTGAAATCTAAAAGTCTCTGTGACACCATAACTTCTACATTTTGCATGCCAGTAAAACGTGCAGTGCTACCAGCTGGCTTCCATAGGGACATAGCTTCAGTGGCCTCTTAGTAACTAGATGGCTAAACACAGTGAAATGAATGCTGAGGAACCTATGCCTGGCTTAGCCATCCTGAGAAGGGCGCCAAGAGGCTCTCTTCTCAAATTAAAGTGTTAAGGGAACCGAGCTGATGCACATCTGTCTCCAAAGCAGAAACATCTCGGCAAAGTAGGATCACAGAACAAAGCTGTTTAGCTCATGGGATCTGGAAAGCAGAGCAGGGGAATGGTTCCAGAGAGAGGAGTGGAAGGAACAGACATAAACCTCAAGGCCAGGACTCCATGCCTCAGCCAGAAATGTGCTCCACTAATCCTCCTGCTATACCCCAAAGCCAGTCACATGGACACTCCATCCTAACAGCCACAGTGATACATATTTCTAATTTCTGCTAATAAATTTACCATTTACATATTAAGTTCAATAATGTTCAGTATTAGCTGAATGTTCAGTGGCAAAGGCAAAACTAAATGTGATGATGCATGTGCCTTTTTAAGTACCATTTGATTTTATGCTACTCTGATACCATAACTACTTGGGTGGGTGTCTGCTGGTGTTATAGGTACTTGGTGAACTTTAAAAATTATACAGTAGAAGTTATTTTTTTGTTGTTGTTGTTACAGGGATCGAACTCGGGTCCTTGCACTTGCGCAGCAGGCAGTGAAACCGCTGGGCTAAATCCCCGGCCCTAAAAGTTGTTTTAATCTTCTCTTGCAACCACAAGCACACTCAGTGTATGTTGAATTGTTAAATATTCTTCAAATAAATAATAGCTTTTCCAATTATGAGAATATTTTTAATTGTTTCCCAGAGAAGAGCTTTATTATGAGAAAAAAGGGTGATCATAATACAATAGAAATTTAAATAAATAAATTTATTGTAATAAAATATATATTACCATTGATCCTAATGAAAATGCTCTGTCATTTTAAAATGCACTTATCCCTTTGTTCTTGGCAATATGTATTTACTGGAATAAGGTTTTTAAAAATTACACATTCACCATATTTTTGATCATCTTTTTTTCTGAAAAGCATGCACAGTGACAATTACAAATGCCCTTATAAAACTGGAAAATCTATTGTAAACAGTGATCTCTGGTGATAGCAAAAAGCAGTCTTTGGAACTAAAATAAGATGTACAGAATGTCAAAAGCTGATGTCATACATCACAAAGCTAAGTTTACAAAAAGATAGATACACTAAAAGCTAGAAATCTGTCAAATAATTATGCGCCACATGTATAGAACTCCAGTTTGCTAAACTTATTCAATGGCTTTATTTAATGTTTTGAATACTTTAACTAGCAGCTTAGTGTTTAGTGATTTCAAAATGTTAAAATTAAAATGAAACTTGTAAAGAAACATTTTATGGGAAAACAGCTTTGGAAAACTGTTACTGACAATAAAGGAAAATTGTTGAAGCTTATACTACTGTACTGTTAAAGGTCAACTCCAAATCCCAGTTCGATAGGCTGCAGTTTAAAAATCCAACTGCATTGTGAATAAATTGAGAGATCTATGCACCAAACAGAGCCATTTTTCTAGTAGTGACAGAACAGAATAAAATCCTATCCTCTATTTAAAGAGCAAATAAATAGTGTTCTAGGAGATATTTTCTGATAAAGGATATTCAAACTGTACATGGCAAAATATTTTCAGTTTGTCTCTTTGTAATATCCCTTTAATCATACAGTAGTCATAATGTATATAGTAAATCAATCATTTAAAATTACCTGACCTATAATTTTGTAATGTTTTGTTTCCATCTTCATTTTGTAAAATTCACACTGACATGTTTAACATTCTCTAATTGTGAACAAAAAGAATTTGAAAAATGCTTATACTGAATTTTGGATCTAATGTAAATTTCTCTATCTAGTTCATGTTAAGCAAATTTGTACAAGCTTAAAAGGCTATTGTTTTGAAGTCAAGCAAAGATAGTAGATTAGAATATTATATAGTGATAGATTATGAGTGTTTAAAGTAATTCAGCCACTCACAGCCTCTGAAAATTATTAGGTGCATTTTGAGAGAAATCATCTAAATTATGCTATGCTGATTTTATATAAAATAAAATAAAAAATATTATGACATTTGTTATTCACTTCATGATAAATGATGGCAAGCCATCCTGAAATATGAAGGAATATGAAATTTCCTTACATATAGCATTACAGGAAATTTGCTTAAAAATCAGTGAGAAGGAAATTTGATTATAAGGTGTGAGAAATACTCCTTTCTTAAAGATTCAGCCTAGACAACTTTCTGTGAAGCCCTCAAATGGCACAATGCTCCTAAGTCCTCAGATACCATCGCTGCCTGTGTCCATTCTCTGTGACTGACAAGCCAAAGTCTATTTCTGCATCTGAAAATCCCTGATGATCTATGTTCTTTTTGATTCCTGATATCTCAATCTTGCTCAAAGATGAAATAGAATCTTTTGGACAACTTTTTGCTTGCTGAATTTTAAGATTGGAAAGGATCAGTAAATCGTTCTTAGTTATAATTCTAAAGATGGAAAATAAGAGGTATAAATATTTTAAGAATAAATTATTCCAAGGCCAAATAGACTTTAAAAATTGCTTTCTGCTTTTAGATTTCTTTTCATTTTCCTAAGAGCTAAGAAAAAAAGAAAGCATGCAAGTTCCGGTACATATTTTCAAATGCCACCACCTACATCTTTTCCTGTTCACGGGCGTCTCTGCCCTACTAGCAGTGGCATTCAGTGTGGAGTGAGACTAAAAATAGGCTGCATATAGAACTTGAGCTTTGCTCTTCTCAGCCTCAGGGAAGACACTTGAGCAAAGCCATTAAATCAGTTATCCTGTGCAAAGTGTCCGTAGCAGAAAACCACTGTGCGAAGTTATCTGGAATAAAATAAAAACACATGAAGTAGTAATATCCTAGGCTTTGAAGAATTTATATTTTGGCTATACAAATAAAAATAAAAATAAATAAGTGAAATATAGACAAAGGTGTATATATTTTTGTGTGTTCAAAAAGGAAAGAAATTTTCGAAGAATGGTGAACACATATTAAAATACCAGCTTGTCTGGGATATTCTTACCAAATATGAGATAATTGAAATATCAGCATATATAATGGCAGATTGTGACCTATTGAACAAAGTAGGAGCCATGAGGGTATAATGATAAAATACATAGGTTAATAAATGTAAGAAAAGTAAATGTTCTTACCTCTAGGATGTTAGTTAGTAAAATATATAAGAATTGATGGAATTATAAAATCACCAGAGTAGTTACAACTGACCAGAAGAAACTCATCACTAGATGCTAAAACTGTGGAGTAACAGGAAAACAAAAAATTAGACATAGCATGTATGCAAGCATCTCTCTACAACACAGTTATTAATTATTTATGTGAAATTAACAATATACTACGGAGATATTTGACAGATGCCACTTGAACCAAGGGACAAAAAATTTTATTATCATCAGCAATGGAAGAATGAAAAATCTCTTTTCAATATTCCTGCTCATAACTCATAATGAGAAGAGCCTAAGCAAAGGGACAAAAATTCCTATTAAGCAACTTGAAGATATGCTAAAAATATGGTAAACTGGTAGACTTCAAAATATTAAGGCCTTCCTATTTCTCTCTCAGTGAGTCTGTTGTTCATGTAGAAGTAAGCTATTGATTTTGGTGTATTGACCTTGTATCCAGCTATTTTACTGAATTTGGTTATTAAATCTAGAAGAGTTTTGGTGGAGTTCTTGGGGTCTTCTATATAGAGTAACTTGTCATCTGCAAATAATGACAATTTGATTTCTTCCTTTCTTATCTTTATTCCTTTGATTTCTTTCTCTTGCCTAATTGCTGCAGCTAATGTTTCAAAGACTATATTGAACAGGAGTGGTGATAATGGACATCCTTGTATTGCTCCTGATTTTAGTGTGAAGGATTTCAGTTTTTGACCGTTTAGTATGATATTGGCTGTTGGTTTTTCATAGATGGCTTTTATCAGATTGAGGTAGAGACCACCTATTGCATATGACATGATACTCTAGAGAAAAGACCACAAGAACTCCACCAAAAGTCTTCTAGACTTAATAACCAAATTTAGTAAAATTGCTGGATACAAGGTCAACAAACAAAAGTCAATTGTTTTCCTCTAAACGAACAATAGACTCACTGAGAGAGAAATAGGGCAAACAATTCCTTTCACAATGGCATCCAAAACAATGAAATACCTAGGAATCAACCTAACAAAAGAAATCAAAGATCTCTTCTCTGAAAAGTGTAGCACTCTTAAATGAGAGTTTGAAGATGATCTCAGAAAATGGAAAGACATCCCCTGCTCCTGGGTAGGAAGATTCAACATAGTGAAAATGACCACACTTCCAAAACTGCTATATAGATTCAATGCAATCCAAATTGAAATTCCAACAGCATACTTTATGGACCTTGGAAAATAATCCAAAAATTCATTTGGAACGAGAAGAGACCTAGAATAGCAAAAGCAATTCTAGGTAACAGAGACATGGCAGAGGGTATCACAACCTCCAACTTGAAACTTTACTATAAAGCCACCATGATTTAACAACAACAACAACAACAAAAATCCAGCATGGTAACTGGCAAAGAAACAGAACTGAAGACCAGTGGAATAGATTAGAAGATGCAGAAACAACTCCAGACATACTCAGCCACCTCATTTTTGACAAAGGAACCAAACACCCTCACTGGAGGAAAGATAGCCTCTTGAATAAATGGTGCTCCAAAAATTTGGTCCCAACTTGCCAAAGATTAAAACTAGATCTATGTCTGGGCTGGGCTGGGGATTTAGCTCAGTGGTTTTGCCACCTGCTGTGCAAGCACAAAGACCCAAGTTCAATCCCTGGTACCAAAAAAAAAAAAACCAAAAAAACCTATCTATATCTCTCACCATGTACTAAACTAAAATCAAAATGGATTAAAGATCTAAATATTAAAACAGAAAAACTGAACCGGCTGGAACAGAAGGTAGGTAGAACACTTGAAGACACTGGCGTAGGAAAAGATTTTATGAACAAAACATCAGTTGCCTGTGAACTAGCACAAACAATCAACAAGTGGGATCTCTTTTTACTGAAAAGCTTCTGCACAGCAAGAGAAACCACCAACAGAGTGAAGAGACAACCCACAATGTGGGAAAATTTTTTCTCCTGCTGTTCCTCAGACAAAGGTCTAAATCTAGAATCTATAAAGAAATTTTAAAAATCAGACCTCCCAAATTTAAAGACCCAATCCAAAAATGGGCATCTGAAATGAACAGATATTTCTCAGACAAAGAAGTAGAAACAGCAAATAAACACATAAAAACATGTTCATCATCATTGGACATTTGAGAGATGCAGATGAAAACAACACAGAGATTCTACCTCACCCCAGAAAGAATGGCTGCTATCATGAAATCAACAAATAACAAATGCTTGTGGGGCTGTGCGGAAAGAGGAACCCTGCTCCACTGCTGGTGGGAGTGTAGACTGGTGCAACCACTGCGTAAATCAATATGGAGAAACCTCAAAGAACTAGGACTGGAAGTCCCATTTGACCCAGATATTCCCCTGCTGGGGATCTTCCCCAAAGAATTAAAAGAATCATACCACAGTGATATATGTGCACCCATGTTCATAGCAGCACAGTTTGTAATAGCTAAAACTTGGAAACACCCCAAATGCCCATCAATTGGAAACTGGATAAAGAAAATGTATGTTTTTAATAAAATGGAGAACTACTCAGCCATAAAAAATAAGAAATTAGAGATATTTATAGCCAAATGGATGCACAATGGGGCGAGTCTTAAGTAAAACAAAAAGGACACACATGAGTAAATACCGAATAGTTTCTCTAGTGTGAGAAACCGAAAGTGTAAATAAGGAGTAAAAGGTATAATAGATAATGTGAAATAGGAAGAAAAGGGGCAAAGGGGAAGGGGAAGTGGGAGGAGTAGCGGAAAGGAAAGAAGGGAATGGAATTAATATAAGACAATGAAAAAATGGAAACCAAGTCTTTGTAAATACGGAGGAATGGAGGGGTTGAAAGGAGGGCAGGGGAAGGGGGAAAAATAAGAACCAAGAGAGTGTGTGTAAAGGTGCAAATCTCCAATGATAAATGTCATTATATTGTATACCTACGATGTACTGATAAAAAAGAAGAGAAAGATAAAAAATATTAAGGTCTAAGAAGATATGAAAATACTGATGAATTATTAAGGATCCAAGTTGCATTAGGGAGAGATATCAAGTAATTTGTGTACTCTTGGGTGGGTTTTTTATTCCAAATGTCAGTATTAAAATAAGTGGTGAAATTCAAATGGAGTGTATAGATTAGATAGGTAGTATAATTGTAAGTATATTTTTCCTGATTGTTTTTGGTTATGCTGTATTTTAAAAGTATTCTTGATATCTGTTGATCTATATCAAGTTATGGTAGAATTCAGACACTTAGAAACATACAAAATAAAACAATAACATTGAAAGTGTTTCTCACAACTTGTAGGTTGAGTGGACTGAGACGGAAGATTCTTGTGTGACTGCAGCCAGCATCAGAGTCTGCAGTGATCAGAAGCTATGTATCCAGCTTTGCTCCTATATTGTCTCCCTGTTCTTTCCTAAATATGACAGACTCAGAGCCCTGATGTTTGATAGGTTTCCTCAGGGAAGATCGATTCTCTATTTTGCAAGAGATTTTACCTGCACCTGTTTAGAATTGCAATGATTTTTTTTTTCTTTCTTTCCTTCATTTCTTCTTTCCTATCTTATTTTTTGCTTGTTTCCTTACCATAGTCAGGTCACATATTTTCCATTTTTCGGGAATTCCTCAAATTCCTAATGTACAGGTAACATTTCCAGTGGTTCTTGACACCTGTGTCTTTTTTGTAACAGACTGTATTTACATTTACCTATATTTTAAAAGTGAATTAGTGAAGAAATAGAGCCTACATTTGCATTTGATCCTCTTTAATTGTTTACAAAGAAAGAAGGAAAGAAAAACAGAGATAAATAAGAAGAGTAAAAGAAAAAGAAGGAAGGGAAATAAGTCATGATTTATAATGTTTGTTTCAAAAAGATGCTGATTTCTTATTTCTGTAAATCATTGAATGACAAATACTATATGTCAAATATAGAGAATATCACCAAAGATATAATCAGAAAAATTCTATAGCCTTGAATGCATTTCCTAGAAAAAGTTAATCTAAAAGTTCACTAAGAAATAATATTGTAGTCCCTGCTCTATTTTAAAGTATATTTTTCTCCGTTGAGAAATTATACATACATAGTAGAATTGGGATCAAAGGGATGACTTTTTTAAAAAAGATACATGAAAATATCTGCTAGAGATAGACACATAGAACATGCTCAAAGAATGGAGTTCAGGTGCTCAGAGAAAGGAGACATCAGGCATGACATATTGGACATCAAAATAAAAGCTAGAAAATGAGATGCTGGTAAGGCATCTCCACTCACATGGAATAATGTATTATCACATGTTTCATAAAGAAACAATGGAAATTTTTACTCAGTGAGATACATTGTCTTTTAATTAAAAAAAAAAATAGAAGATTGAAATAAGAAAGAATGACCCTAGAAAGTTTTCTGCTATATTAGTGAGAGATAATATTTGAAATATACTAATAGTATTATCAATGATATTTTGGTATTAATTATATTAAAAGTTAATTAATAAAACAGCAATAATTTACTTTAAAGCTACATGTTTGTAGTTTAAACTATTAGGTAAATATTAGGCCAACTAGAATTTCATGTAGATATGTTTAAAGTTTAATCTTATATCCTAATTTATGCTATTTGAATCTTTTTTGCTTTGTTAACCACTGTAGTCTCAAAGTATGAAAATAATGATTCTTAATAAATATCAAATAAATGAAAAAGTTGTATTGCCTTTATATTTTACCTCATAAACCTCACTTTTATATCATACATAGCACATTACTGATTCATTTATTCTCTTTATTTTGGAAATCTTATTTTCTGTCTCCTAAGTTATTACATATGATATCATTTTCTCTATGAAATATTTCCAACTTTTCATTCATTCATTCATCCAACTATATCAAAGAAGCCAGAGTACCTGGAAGGAAGAGAAAGTTCCTCAGGAATAAGAAACTTTAGAGATAGTGGAGAGGACAAATTATACAAAAACTTGTAGGATCTGAGTGATAATTGTGAGCAATTTCATATTCATTATTCCCAACGTGGCATTTTCTTTCTTTTTTGGGGGGGAGGGGTCCTGGGAATCGAACTCAGGACCTTGAGCTTGGGAAACAGGCACAGGAGCATTGAGCTAAATCTCTGGGCCTCCAATGTGACATTTTAAAACTAAGATTTATAAACTCTTCAATTTCAAGTTCTTAAGTTATATTTGTGATGCTCTTCTCATCTTTGGTTGACTTCATCCTTTTATTTTATATTTTCCAACTCAATACTTATGAGATATTGCTAATAGAAAATATTCCAACCAATCTCACTGAAAATATTGTACTCACACCATTTGATGTCAGTTCACTTTTCAAGATTACATAGAAGGGATTTAATATGAAGGAAAACTGAATGAAATATAATGTACTAGCTTCTACAGAAATGATTAGAACAGAGTTTTAGATACATGAAGGGGATGGTATTGGCAGATTTCCTAAATGAAAGCAAAATTATAAGATGTGAAGTTTGAATGGAGTGGAAGACAGAATCTGAGCTGAATATGAACTAACCAAAACAGGGAAAACATGGAAGAAAATCCAAGGAATGATAAAGAGAATGAGCACAGGAATGGAAGAGATGTAACATCATATTACAGGAAAGAAATTCAAGTGCTGCTTTTATTTTTGGAATAACAGAGTTGCTAAAGTGTATTTTTAGGGGCAAGGTAGTGGCAGTGATTAAATCAGTTTGCCCAGGGTGTTTGGTGTATGTTAATAGGTATATGATGTGACAGAGATAACATGAAAAAAATTAATTTTAACCAATTCACTATTATTAGAAAATAATTGAAAGAATGAAGAAGATTGGAGACTCCAGAAATCACTTAGTGTAATAATGCAGATAAAAGATGAGTAGTGTGACAATCAAGGGGACAAGGGAGATATATATAAAAAAACCCATAAAGTGTAGAAAGTAAAATGAGAACATTTGTATACTTTGAGCTTTATACCTGAAGAGGAAAAATGAAGGGGAAGGTTGAAGTTTCTCATTTAGTTACGATGGGAGATTCTAATTAAAAACAAAATTTTCCCACAACCCAGAAATGTTCTTCATCAAGGTACTAGAAAAAGAGAACACTGTTATTATTAAACTAAGTATTAAACCAGAATGTGATGTTTACCATGTGCAATCTAAGAGACTACAAGGATGAAAAGAATCCCATCATTTTACATAACCAAGCAGACTATTTAAATTTAAAAGTTTTCAAAATAGCTTATAACTTGTCCATAAGTAAAAGGACTAGCCAAAATCATCTGTCACGATAGTTTATACTAACATAACCTAATAATTTGGGTAACAATCTTATGTTGGAATAAAGACAATCTAGAAGAAAAGCAAATTTCTCATGTTGAAGACATGGTTTACATCTGAAAATTGATTACCAGGCCCTTGAGAAAGGACTTGTTTTATAAAGTTGACAAAAAGTCTCTGGTTTTCAAAGGAATTTATATACATTTTAGAGAAGAAAAATATAAGTGACACTTCAGTTCCTGAACATTTCTGTTCACAATCAATTTGGTTTGCAAATAAGAGTGTCTTGGTAAAATTTTGTTTCTGCTGTTAAACTCTGTCTGGTGAGGACAGCGGCCATCTTCCCTGTGTGAACTGGATCACAGACAGCCATCTTCGCCAGAATCATGGAACAATTAACCAGGGTACCACTGTACATAAAATTTCAAGTTTTCTAAAGTAAAGACTTTAAGGGGGAAGAGCAAATTTCTTTCTTTCCTTTCAACCAAAACATTTAGGCTTCTTATTTTTAGTTTATATTAATTCTTAAACTTAATAAAGCAAAGTAAAAGAAAATTTTCTAATCTAATATTGTCTATAACATTTCTGAGAAGGGTCATTCATTTTATGTTTAAATTAATCCACGTCTCTCCAAATCAGCTCCCTCAGGTTTAAATATATGTTCTTTGAAGAGTTCTCACTCTTGGAAACCTTATGCCTAATTGATTTATATTTTCTACTAATTGTGACCACAGAGACTTATTTTAGTTCTGTGTGACAACCCTCAAATATATGCTTATAGTTACTCTATCTTTTAAATGTGACAAATATGGTTGGGATTTCATATTATCCATATATGATCTGTTTTTCTCTCCCTAAGTATGATGTTTATGCCTCTACATTTACTCAAATCTGTGTGAATCATTGAAATGCCACAAGCTACATCACTCTGATCCTGTAGATATTGGATATGCTATATTTTCTCCTCATGAAATATGCCTTCATGATTATTCTTTTTCTAACTCAAAATCATTTGTATTTTTTTATGAAATATTTCAAAGTCAAGGGAAACAACTATTAGCTTTTGATGAATAAAACAATATACGATAAAGAGGAAATAACAAAAGTGAACCAAGTCAAACATTTTAATGTTACATAACCAGTTTCCTTTTGCTTAAAATTAACAGGAACCTATTAAGAATCTGTCAACTCTATATGGACATAACCAATATTATGAGATGGATTTTTAAGTAGTACTGATAAACTATGTCCTATGCTTCTATTTACTGATGCTTCCAGTGGTTTTCTGTCTGGAGGAAAGTTTTAAGTCAACAGTGAGACCCAGCAAAGAACACAGGCAGACTGACATGGGATTCTGGGTGGGACCCCCTGGAGTAATCCCAAAGAGGATGCTGAGTGGAGTTTATTGAGCTGGGTTTTTATGGGTAGTGTTAGGTGGGCACTGTGACAGGGTTAAGTGGGGTGAAGCAAAGGCAGGTAATGAGATGGAGGGAGAGAGTACATGGCTATAGCAGGTGGGGCAGGAGTGCGTGTCCTCCAGAGTAGGCCTTGGTCCTGGGTTCAGGTGGCTGGGAAGTAGCCATTCCAGGCAATTGGGCAGCTGAGGGCAGGGCAGGTGGTAGTCAGACCTATAAGAAATGTCCCTTCATACTAAGTCAGCTGAATTAAAAATAAATCATAATTATGGTGAAGAAGGCTGTCTTGCATTTCTATAAAAAAAAAGGAAAAAAACTTTAACCAAGAGCATCTATTTGTAATGGGGCAATTGATGCAAAATAGCTAATCCAAGGGACCTTTAGGAAGTCTATCGAGTCTAGCCCCCATGTTCAGTTTCCTCTTTGTTTCTATGTGATTACCAACCACAATTTCCACTAGAATAATCTATTCTTTCCTCAATTATCCTTCCTATATTCCAAATTAAGGAAACCATTACTGAGAGGTTATTTACAGATTTTGAACTCTTTTTAGTTATTTAGGCATTTTCATGTTAAGCAGGTATTAAATGTTAAGTAATTTTTGAATTGAATTATTAATTGAATTAAATGAATTAATTGCTTCCTCCTTCTCTCTTCTTTCCTCCTTTTTTTCCTCCTCTTCTTATTGTCCTTTCTTCTCTGCCTAATCTTCCTCTTTTCTCCAAGTGAAGATATACCACAGGGAGATTCTAGCACTGGATGGAGTCTTGAAGATTCTCCAGTTAGGAAGTAAGGACTTCAATTCACTCACCCACAGAAATGATTTGTAGGTCCTCTGATTTATGTCACAGAAAAATGTTTTTCAAGATAAGCCAATAAGAGGTAAAAGAAGGTTTATCAGGCAGAATTGTCTGAAGTACATACTCAGAAAGTACATACTCAGATCATGGCCCCTCAGGAGAAAGTGTCATTGTGGTCTTGGGTTTTTTGTGTGTGGGTGTGTGGTCTTCAGTTAGAGATTTGTGGAATTTGTAAATTTATAGTAAAGAGATCAAAGTGGGGCTCAATTACCAGGTGAAAGGCAAACATTGTACAGGTGAGGGGCCCATTTTACAGGGAAATACATGGGCCCAATCAATTGTAGTTTATAGGAATTAGTATATAGGAGAAAGTAGCTTGGAAGGGAAAAATATTTTATCCTTGATTACCTCTGTGTCCTGAAAATGCAATATCGTAAAGTAGAAATTTAAAATTATGATTTTCCTTGTCTGCTTTTTACCTAACTTTCTTTCTTCTATTCTATCCAGTCAAATATTAGAATGAAGGTTAGATGAAAAGCCGGAAGTTCCAATTGATGTTCCTAACAGTGAAGTATAAATACACCACACACACACACACACACACACACACACACACACACACATACACACTCACCCAAACATTCAAACAACAGGAGGGCCAGGGATTTAGCTCAGTGGTTCTGCCGCCTGCCTCGCAAGCACAGGGACCTGAGTTCGATCCCTGGTACCAAAAAAAAAAAAAAATGAAGCAGGCTTACCTCGGCCCCTAGTCAGTGTGCACGTGTGTTTGTGTGGATACATGTAAAATTTACTTTCAATGTGTTTACATTTATAATTATGAATAAAATTTATTTGAATTTTGTGTTAGTTATCCATTGGCTCTGTAATAAATTACCACAATCTTTGTGGATTGACTCAACATAAATTTGTAGACCTATAGTTCTGAAAGTCACAAGTCTAACATGGGACAGCGAGCAGTGCTGCCTTCCTTCTGGAAGCGCTAACGGAGAACCCGGCTGGTTTGGGGCCTTTTCTAGCTTCCGAAGCTGTCTGCCGTCCACAGGCATTCCCTGTATCACTTCCATCTCTGTGCTCCTCATCATAAGACTAAGATGCCTGAATGAATTTTCCAAAGTGCTTTTTGCCATTAGGCGAAATATATTTATGGAATCTGGGAAACTGGATGTGTGCGCGTGGAGCCCATCACGATTTTGAAGAATTTCAGTTGTTGGAAAATTAAACAATACAAAAAAGTATTAATGAATCAAACACTAATGAAGAAATATTAAGATCTCTTAATGAAATATTCAGGATACATATTATGGATAAAATGGAGTATCATGGACAAACATCCTTGGACTTCCTCCTCAGGGTCCTTTCCCTGTCTTTTCCAGCCATCCAGTTCGGTGCTGATGTTGATGTAATAAACTGTACATGGAGGTGGTGTACCAAGGACAATTATATATTTTATCAACGTAATTGCATTTGAGCTTTTCCCTTACAAAAATATTAAAATGTTATAAAATCTTTTAACATAGACAATATGGCTATATTAAACTATTAAAATGGTTAAAACAATTCTACACAATTGTTTTTCTATTCGTTAGATTTTACATATAACATTCATTGCTTGATGAATAACTATTCTAATTTATAATAATTCCTGTTTTTAAAGGAAAATCTATGTTGATTAATACATCAGATCATATATTTTCATTTTATTATTTATGGTTATTTATTATTATTTATTTGTTATTTTATTATTTATTATTGTTGTTTTTATTATTCATTAATGTGTGACAGATCAATAAAATTATATATATTTAAGGTATACAAAAATGTTTTGATAGACATATACATATTTTTAAATGTTTTTTATTCATTTGATGATTGATTGGTTGATTGATTGATTTTTTAGACAAGGTCTTACTCAGTTTTGACTGGCTTTGAACTCACTATGGAGCCCAGGCTGGCCTGGAACTTGTAGCATTTCTCCTGCATCAGGCTCCTAAGCTCTGGGATTACAGGGGTGTGCACCCCTCTCAGCTTAAAATGTTTATCGTAAGTAAATTCAATAGCTACCTGTAATCAATATATTGATCACCTCACTCTGTGTGTGCATGTGCTAAGAACACTGTAATTGTACTTTAGTAAGAAATTAAAACTATTGAATATATTATTAACTATAGTGACCATACTATACATTCGCACTCCAGAACTTATTTATCTTATTATAGGAGGTTTATACCCTTTGACCAACATCTTCGATTTCCTCAGTCCCCAAACTTTGAAAGCTGCACCTACTTTTTATGTATGAAGAACTTTGTTTTTTAATATCAAGTGTAGCTTTTTCATTTTTCCTCTTTACTATTTCTGTTAGGGTAATAAAAATATTTTTATTGGTTTCCAAAATGACGTCATAATATCTGCTTGTCATTTGTATTGAATTGGAGCAAAATAATTTTTTATTATTTGAAGTACTAATGTAAAGCACAGTCATAAAAATCTTATGTCTCTCTTAAAGCAAATTTTTCCATTGTAAAAACTGGGTTTTTCTCTTTGCATGATTTCCTATAATACAATATAATTAATATATTAATAGGTTTAAAATATTTATTATGAGATACAAATAAATATAGTAATAAATAGAAAAAAACAATTAACTTGCAATTTAGGAAAATTGAATTGAGTTTACATATTAAAATATCACATAGTGACCATAGAGAACCTGATACATTGATTCACATGCAGGAATATGCTACTAAAGTTAGCCTCAAATGATTTTGATACAATCCATTAAAGAAGAAATCTTAAGTGAAGAGGGCAGTACTTACACACAATCATTTCAAAACAGCAAGATGAGTCCTACCAAGTTATGCCCTGCTAAATTGAAAATATATTTCTTCTACTTTCCCACAAATCTATGGGAAACATATGATTGGAGGTCATGTCCTTTCTAATAATATCAGTGCATTGGAAAATAGGGGGTCAAACAGGTATATTTCAGAAACTAAGCACACCCAGTGAACCTGACATTAATCTTTGAAAAAGCAGTTGACATGTGCTCCTGTGATTGTAAATATTTAAAATCAGTTCATCAAAACCCAACTCTGTTCTTTTCTGGAGATCAAAGGCAATTCTTTTTTTTTCATTAAGTTTATCGGTACATTTTAGGTATACAATACAGTTACATTCATCGTTGGATCGTGTACCTTTATATGATGTATCTTGGTTCTTATTTTTACCCCATTTCCCTGCCCTCCCTTCAACCCCTCTGGCGAAGCCCGACCGACCTCCAGTGCTGCTTGACAAAGTTCCAGCTGGGGGAAAAGGAGGGTGGAACACATCGTACCCTCATGTTTTATTTTTTCTTGCCCTAATGTTTACAATTGTTACTCTGGTCACAGGAGTCATT
This sequence comes from Heterocephalus glaber, assembly GCF_053883595.1. Lineage (NCBI taxonomy): Eukaryota > Metazoa > Chordata > Mammalia > Rodentia > Bathyergidae > Heterocephalus > Heterocephalus glaber. The sequence goes on along the minus strand of NW_028258346.1, from coordinate 9,829,462 downwards.
GTATTTGTGACTAACAACATATTCTCCATGAGGCTAATTGGCAATGTTGTATTGAAATCTGATCAGGCTCACAAGTCCCAAATTCCTGTTTCTCTCAGTTCTATTGTCACACCCACTTCTAAAGAAACCCCTCCTAAAACTCCCTCTGTTTTCCTGCTACTATAACTCCTTTCTTCCATTGATGACTTTCTTTTTACTAAAGGGGTCTTATAAAGAGATTGAAAGGACAGATTTTAGATGTAAGACACAGTGGGAAATGGGAAATAGAAAGAAAGTTAAGATAGATAAATACACTAAGGAGGCAAGTTACTCAGTTTTTCTCAAAGTACTGTAAACATCTCCTGCTCATGGACCATGAACCCAAATAACATTTAAGCAAGATGAATAGAGGTATAGAAAAAATAGAGAGCTAATAGCAAACTATATTAACCATTGTGCAGTTTCTCAAGGGCCAGCTGATGACCACAAATTTGACATTTAATTAACTAAATCTTGCTTGTACCCCCGCTGATATAGAGATTTTGATTAAGTTACCTTCTGTTCTGCTTAGGTGTGGCTAAATAAGGGGACAATTGTAATTTTTAAAAACGTATTCATGACGTTCAATGAAATGAATCAGCTTAAGAAAAATTTACTTTGTTTAGTAAAAAATAACCTTTATTTCTATAGAAATTGCTAAGGCAACCTAAAATGTAAATATGTTCTACCCAATGCCTCCTAGCCATTGCTTAAAGATATAAAAATAAATCAGACCCTGAGACTTCTCAGAGGGAACCTGCACATTGCTTGCAAAGGTTCTTTTCTCACTCGCCAGCCGGAGACCTCTCCCCTTCCTATCCTGCATGGACTGCAGCTGGTCTGCGGCACCCCTCCACCCTTCCCTATTAAGACTTTGTTTCCATTTTTTTCCTTTTCTCATATTTTTTCCCTGCTTTCCTTTCCCCTACCCTTCCCATGCAGTTCTTTTAAACATGTTTTCCTTTAAAAATTTTGTTTTGAAAATTGAGATAGAAAATTTTATTTACCTGACATTTTGTTTACCACATGATTCTTTGAAGGGTATACATTTTGGGATATTTTAAATCTAGCTAATTAAATATTTGCCATCTTACACAGATTTCATTTTTGTGGTAAGCATACCATAAATCCATTCATTTAATATTTTTTAAGAATATATATTATTAACTGTCTTTTCAAGTTTTCCAATTTTTCTCTTGAAATATTTTCTCCTATCTAAATGAAATTTTGTATCCTTTGACCAATATATATCTGCAGCCACTCCCTTCAACCACTCCCTCCTGCTAATCACCACTCCACTCTCTCCTCCTGATACCACCTTTTTTAGATTTCACACATCAGTGAGGTCATGCCTTGCCCTATGGTGCCTGGCTTACTTCACCCAAAGTCATGTTCTTTGGTTTTACCTCTATTGTCACATTCATCACATGTGTTGGTCTGTGGAAGCCACCCTGCCATCCCAGGGATAAATTCCACTTGAACAATGTACATAACACTTTTACTCTGGGGTTGGATTTGGTGTGCTATTATTTGGGGGAAGAGTTTTGCAGCTATTTTATCAGGAATATTGGCCTGGAGTCTTCTTTTTATGTAGTGTCTTTGCTTAGTGTCAGGTTAATGCTAAATTCATAAAAATAGTGTAGAATTATATCATCCTCTTCAAAGATTTGGAAGAGTTTAAGAAATACTGATATCAATTTTTCTTTGTATGTTTGGCACAATTCCCCAGTGAAATCATTTGGTCCTAGGATTTTCCTGACGTGTTTGTGATTATGAGTTCAGTATATTTACTAGTTGTAGTCTATTTAGATGATTTCTTCATGATTCATTCTTCTTCAACTTGCTTCTAGAAATTCATTTCATCTAGGTTATTTAATTTCTGTGCATAATTTATAACAGGCTCTCATGACACTTTTTATCTCCATATCAAATGTTATAGTATTTCTTCTTTTACTTCTAAGTTTATGAAGATTTCTTTTGCCTATTTTGTTGATTAAAAAAAAGGTTTCCTTTATGCAATTTCAATTTAATTTTCTATTTGTTTATGCTCGAATAATTGTTATAATTTTATCCTTCTATCACTTGGGTTAATTTTTCCACTTTCCTTTTCTAATACTGTATGTTTGAAGTACAAATGACTCCACTCATTTTATGGAGTTGGTACGTGTAGTTAACACATCTTGATTCTTTTTTCATCCCCTTCCCATCCTCTGCCTTCCCACTCCTTCTGAATCTTGGTTCCCCCCCTTTTGTGAAAGAGTATCTCCCTGTTTCCCATTATCTATCCTTTTTTTCTCATTATTTGCATTTTGGGTTTCTCTTGTAAGAAAAACTACGTGATATTTAAGCTTGTGTGCCTTATTTATTTCCCTTAACATTATCCTGTATTTCAATGTGGATAATCATTGCTATAAATTTTCCTCTTACTTCTGTTTTTACTATATCCCATAAATTTGAGAGTACTACTTTTTGTTTTATTTTCCTTTGTCTCCTCATATTTATTTTGAAGTTTTGCTGTATATTCTTGTATTCAGGTTATTTTTTTAGGACTTTGAATGTACCATCCCATGGTATTCTGAATTGCAAGGGTTTTGCTGAAAATCTGCTTAGTTTTATGAGGTTTCTCTTGTTATCATGAGTGATTTATACTTACTATTTTCAAAATTCTCCCTTTCTCACTAATATTTGACAATTTCATTATGATCTGTGTCCTTATAGACTTTGTGGGCTCATTCATTTTGGAGATTTTGAGGGTCAGTGAATCTTGATATCTACTTCCTTTTATTTTTCCAAATCCTTTTATTTGCATTTGGGGAGTTTGGGTCCACAGAGTCCTCAAATAAGCTTTCTGCCTTTTTCTCCCTCTTTTCTCATTTTTAGCTCTTATGATCTGTACATTTGTCTGCTTTTGGGTATCACATATGTCTTTCAAGTATCTACTTTAGGGCTGAGAATTTAGCTCAGTGGTTCGGGCACCTACCTCCCAAGCGCAAGGTCCCAAGTTCGATTCCCAGTACCAAAAAAAATAATATTTTCAAGTTTCTATTTTAATTCTATTAATTGATTGCAAAAGTGGGGATTGAGCCCAGGGCCATTTCACTGAGCTATATCCCCAAGCTCCTATTAAATTTTTCTTTTTTTTTTTTAATTATGGAACAGGGTCCCTCTAAATCACTAAATTTTCAACCTGAACTTATGATTCTCTTGTCTCAGCTTCCCAAAGTGCTAGGCCTTTTAACTTTTCATATATTTTGATCCTTTGTCTGAATAATGTCAAATAAAATATTTTTACATTTAGCATTTTCTTTTGTATTCTGCCTGGTCAACTGTTGAAGTCTTTTAGCAATGTTTTCACTTTGATTCACTAATTATCCAGCTTAACATTTCTCAGTTTTGTTTGTTGCCTTAGTATTTCCTCTGCTTTTGTTGAAGTTCCCCTTTTGCTCATTCATTGTTTCCCTGAGAGCTCTGACATATTCATGACAAGTGTCTTGAATTCTCTGTCAAGTGATTCATAAACTCCCTGTCTTGGTCACTTTCCTCATCCCTGAGGCACAATATTTTAAAGTGCCATCTATAGTTGGGGGGATCAGACACTGCAAGGGCCTGTTGCAAGGCCTGTGCTAAGGAAAACTCGTCACTCCAATCCAGAACCCCAGAGAGAAGAAGGGAGCTGGGAGAGACCCCCTTCCTTCCAGGCCCCAGGAATCTGCCTGCAGCTGGGCCCCACTTCCTAAGAGCAGATTCAGATATAGAGTGCCCTGGGGGCTGAATCACCTGACTAGTATGGCACTCCCAGTGTCAATCACCTTCCAAAAGCCTCATCTCTGAACAAACCAGGCTTTCGGGGACATTCTAGGTCTAAACCATAGGTTTTCTTCAGGGTCAGTTTTTATAGATTTATTTTGTTCATTTTGGGGGAAATCTTTCCTTTTTTTTAATATCCCACGATTTTTTTTTTTTTGTGGAATCTGTGCATTTGTAAAAAACACTTGCCTCTCCCAGTCTTTAAGAATTTTCTTCGTCTGAGGCAAGACAACAGTAACCTGGCTGGAGATTCTGGGGACTTCTTAAAGCTTTTCTTTGGATATATGCACATAATATTTCTAATTAAGTGAATATTTTGGTTTCTCTTTGTAGAGTTTTAGTCTTCTCCCATTATCATCTGTGTGCTATATCATTCCCCTCAGCGGCAGCATACCACTGAATTCTAGTTTTTGTTCTCAGTGGCCCCCAGGCATGTGAAGGATTCTGGGTCCCATTAGCCTTCCTCCTCACACTCTATATGAACATTGAACTTAAGTTTCACTCTTCTCTTTCCCTCCCCAGGGAGAAGCTACAGAGTTTCCCCATTCATGTCAGGGTGAGCTAGAAGGATACTAACAGTGCATTTTGGCTCTCGGAAATTTCCAACTGAGATTCTTTCCTATCAACTTTGATTCAGGCAAGACAGAAACCAATCCCTTGGAGAATATCCCCAAAAGCTTTAGAAAGTTGACTTTATGCTCTAGCCCTCTTTCCTGCCAGAGAAGTATCCAGGGGCCGATAGTTTCACACAAATGGAATTAAGTTTCCACACTGTGCCAGGGAAGGGATTACGAGGAGAGCATTTTTCCAGCCTTCTTAACAATTTTGAGGCAGTTAGGTTCGCAATGAACTTGGCACGCAAATGTGTGATAGTTAATTGTGTCAACTTGAGTAAGAAATGCCTAGCTAAATTGGCTCAGCAGAGTTCTGAGTGTGGATGACCCACCTTAGGGAGGATCATTGCCAGAATGCTGAGAAGAGAAATGAAGAATGAAGGCTCGCTTCTGTTTCTTTGGAGAAGCTCCAGTTTTTACTGTGGGTGTCCTCTCCTGGCTTCCAGCCATCTCTTCTGCTTCTGGCACAGACACCGCTGGCTTCAGTCACAGACCCGTCAGCCTCCTTATACGGACTTGCAGGAGACGGACACGCTATGGAGCTCCAGGCCTTTGACTGGAGCCTTCACATCCCCAGGGCTCCAAAGACCTATGCCCTCTTCCTATGCACACCTGACTCCGTGGGTGGCTATTGTAAGACAATCTGGTAAATTCTTGCATATTTGTATGTATCATATTATTTGTTTCTCTAGTAAGCACTGACTGATACAAGATTTATAGTGGCACAGTTTCTAATAGCTAAATTGTGGAAAAAGCACAAATGCCCATCAACTGGTGACTAGATAAAGAAGATATGGTTTCTTTTATAAAATGGAGTACTACTCAGCCATAAAGAATGATAAACTAGGGACATTTATAGCTAAATGGATGGACCTTGAGACCATACTCTTAAGTGAAATAAATAGGACACATGTAAATATACAGAATTGTTTCTCTGGTGTGAGAAACTGGTGTAAATGAGGGCCAAAATGTATAATTGATATTGTGGAATAGGAAGAAAAGGTTCAAAGCAGAAGGGAAGATAGGAAGGGAGGATGGGAGAAAGGAGAGAAAAAAAAATGAGAAAAGAAGGAAAAAATGGAAGCAAAGCATTTGTAAATAGGAAGGGGTGGAAGGCAGGGAAGGGGAATGGAAAGAAACAAGCAGCAAGATATAACATGTACAGGTATGAATTCCTAATGATGAATGTGATCATGATGTATACCTAAAATCTACCAATAAACTTAGTGAATAAAAAAAACCAAGATGCATCTTAAATGTTCACTGGATTTTTCCCAAATGAAATTAGCATGTGTATTGTTAACTGTTTGCATGTGGGAGGAGGAGAATCCCTAGTTTTCTATTTCTCGGCCTCACTGCCACTTATATTTTATTAGTGAGGAGTCCCAACTTGTGAGCAGTCAAGGTAATTAAGCACACCATGCATGTTTGGAATCTCCAAAACTTTATAGAATCGAGAGGCTCCCTCTCTTTTTCTAGTACATCCCTTGAGGTGTGGAGTTGAAGAGAACCATCTTTATTTCTTTGCCTGCCCTTTATGGGACTGTGAGATAAAAACCTAGTGATGGCAAGTCATTGAGTAGCCCTGTAAGAAGAACAAGTTTAGTTTAGTGAAGTCCAAATTTAGGCCTCAATCTGTAGTAATTTCTAAGATCTAAAAGTAAATTTAAATCTTGGGAAATGAGGCCAATTTTCATTAATTAGAAATAATTTTACTATTTTTAACATACACATTCATAATCAAGATTTAGTAGATGTTTGTATGCCTTGATATAATTCCAATTGAAAAACACACATATAGAGCTCATGTCAACAGAGGGGCTCCAAGGGGATCCCTGAAAGAGGAGATGGAGACATGAACTCACCCCTCTCACAGGAGAATTTGTAGGTCCCCTGACTTGCATCACAGAAAAGAATCACAGGGCACGCCAGGGCAAGGAACTGGAAAGGTTTACTAGGAAGAATTTAGAAGTACACATTCAGAGAGAGTAGAGTGTGGACTGTCAAGAGAGACATGCCTTGTGGTCTCAGGTTATAGGTTTTAGTGGTTTTTTGGAGGGCTCTTTTCAGGAAAGGTGACTGAGGATTGTGCCCCTACTGCCTGTCAGGCTACCAGACAGTGGAGTAGGTTCCAATGGAAAACCTTTGTATGTCTGAAGTTTTCAGACGTGCTGCCCTCTTAACAGAGCTGCCTCTCAGGGGATGGAGGTCTGTGGGACAAAGGAGATTGTACAGGTGGAAAGCTCAGTTTCAGGGCCCAGTCTCCAGGTTTATTGTGTCTTCAAGGACTCTAAGACAGTTTTGTAGGGGTTTCCAGGAACGGAACAGGGAATTGTAACTTCAATAACTTGTTTCCTGAAGCTGCAGTTTTTCTTTAAAGCAGAATTTTAATATGATGATATTCCTTGTCTCCTTCTACCTGATTATTTCTTTTTTTGTCCCTCACTGCTACCTACAGAAGTCAAAAGGATGTTACTCTAGTTCATGTAGAATTTTCTTCCTAACTTCCTGTGGATATCTTTCTGCTTATATACCTCTACCCTTTTGTGTTTTATTCCTTAAAAACATGTATTAACTTTTACTTTTGGTTCGTATAGTTGACAGCTACCTTTTTTACTTCATTGTACTATATATCCAAGTGCATGTTGTCCTTAATGCCTCTAAATGGAATTCAGAATTAAGTCCATGCATTTAGGCACTTACTAGATGAGAAAAAACACCTTTATAGGAGAAAACAGGCTTGGTTTCATAACCTGGAGGATGTTTATGCATTTTATGCATGCAGTTGTATCTGTTTAGTTTGATACATGACTTACTCAAATGGAGCATGTAGAAATAAAGAAATGTGTGGCTGAATTTAAGAAGATTATAAATGTGTGAATTATAATGACCTTGCTTAAATGTGACAGACTTTTTAAAGAATATGCATGGATCATGGTTCATTCCTAATGATTTTCAAAAATGATCCAAATTTGTATGGGGGTCCATTAATTTTACAAATGTATTGAAGTTAAAAATATAAAATGAGAAATCTGTGAAAATGTTACACAATTCAAGGATTGTCTAATCTGCCGCTCGATTGACTGTATAGTATATTGTCTGTGTATATTAAGCAATAAGGAAACCTACCCTTTTAACTAAAAATATATTGAAGAAAAACATGAGATTATTTTAATTTCCATTTTATTGTCTTTCTTTTTACATTCCAGTAGTTCTTGATATTGTTACTTTTTTTAAATACAGCATGAGAGACACCTACTGGTTTTTATAAACTATTGAATATTTTAAGAAGCTGCTAAAATTCTGTTGAAAGTGGCGACCATTAGGCATGCTTTTATTCATGTTTATATTTGCCATGTATTTAAAAAATTACTATTTTTAGTGAAATTTTATATTCTTAGTAAAACAAAGATAAAGTATAAAAAGTTCCTAAATATATATCTTGATCCCTCCTCTGCACTCCCACCTCCAACACATGTACAGCCTTTCTTACTATCCACACCCCGAGTCATAGTAGGCACATTTGTCACAGTTGTGTTTGTCACAGCTTACATCAACACCTCGTTTCACCCACAGTCCATTAAGTTCATTGTTGGTGTTGTATTATGGGCTTTGATAAATGTATTGATACATAGCCACCATTGTAGGATCATACAGGATAGTTTTCCTGCTGGAAAAATTGTGTCTTTAACTTATTCATATTTTCTCCTCCAAATCTCTGGCAATAACTGATCTTTTTACTGTTTCTATAGTGCTAAATTTTCCAGAATGATAAACAGTTTGAAATATACAATATATTTCTTTTTGGATCATCTTGCCATTTATTTGCATATTAAAGATGGAATATAATACTTTATTTGGTAAATAAATACCCAGCATATATTTATGCTTTTTTTTTAACCACAAAGCTACAGGGCTTTAGTTATTGTTATTTCATTTCCTTGTAGACTGACAGAAGTTATGGCATAAGATTTAGACTTAAAATTTTCTCTTATTGCATGAAAATTATCAACAATATGAATAGGTAGAGCTAGATTTTCAAACATTAGTTCACATGACACATTTGTGAAATTTTAAGGGAGATTTAAAAACAAGTATTTCTACCTATATTTAAAATGTAATTATTTGAGTAATATATTTACTGTCAATTTGTAGAGTAGGATGAATGAAACAATGTTCTGTGGCCTAGATTAGGTTTATAGTTCTTGCTTTTTTGTTTCCCTTTAATCAATCTTTTTTCTTTCTCTCTTATTTTTAATTTTGTTTTATTAGTATATGTTTATAATACATATGTAATAATTATACTTATCTTAGGGGAATTCTTTTTTATGTTTCCCTCCCTTCTCTATTCTTCTAATCTATTCTCCTCTGATCCCCAGGCTCCTTGCCATTTCCTCAAAATCTAACTTTATATGAACTCTCATCTTTTAGTTTGATTTTATTATTTATATTTAGGTTTATCTTTTAGAGTAACTCTTTTAGAGTAACCTTCTGTGTCTGATTTATTTAACTTTTTTTTTGCTCATCCTCCTTCAGAGACAAAGTGCCCCTTTCCTCTTACCCAGACTAATTATATTTTCTATCTCACCCATTATCATCAGAATGGTTTGTGTAATTTTGCTCTTCTCTTCAATCCACTGGTGGTGATTCTTTGAAGTGTGGTACTGAGAATATTGATTTGGTTGATAACAGCTACTTAACAAACTTTAGGTTTGCAATGTATAATAGCAGATTATTTTTAATTAATCTATTGTTTCAAGCTGTTATTGAAACAACTAACTCTGTAAAGGCCATGTAAATCAGAGTTGTTGTCTCACTAAGTCAAAGAAAAAAATCATGGACAGAAAGGATGTTAAAGAGAAACTAATTATTGCAAATATCAACAGAGAAGGGGCTCCTGGTAACTGGAAAAGATCCCAGGAGGTAAAATGACACATGACCCCTTGATCCAGATATGCAGAGCACAGGAATTGCTCCGTTGTTTAGTGGCACCCATATCACAAATGGCTCTGTGTTTAAAGTGACCAGCTGGAACTCAGGCTCTTTAAACTAGTTATTCAGCATGTAGAGTTTAAAGATAGCCAAATTTTAAAGAAAAATCTGTTATTCTGCATTAAGTCCCTCCAAACTAAGCCCTGATTTTAGGGAAGGGTTGCAGTCAAACCCTGAATGGAGGGAAGGGTTGTATTTAATATTGCATGAGGAACACCTATCCTGATTAAAGTTGCAATTTCACTGACTAATCTTATTTTAATATGAAACCCAGGGACTGACCTCCAACTCCCCCTTGGTTTCTCTTGCTTACTAGCTACACATTCATAGGCTAGTAGCTAAATTGCCTCTTATACTTCCCTCTCTGGAATAGTTTCCCTACCTACCATTAGGAAAGCATGGAGAAGACTGATCTAGCCTCTTCATGACAGAATAGGTCAGTGTAGGGGCCCAGCAATCGGAGATGTTCTCCAGAGAGCTAGTCTAAGGGGTCTTTGATAGAAGTCACTTTGAGGGTTGGCAGTCATGGACTCAATGCAGAGAGTTGGTGTAGTAGACCTTAGTGAATGGACTCTGGCACATTTGTCACTGACTTTTGTTTGACCTTTTGGAATTTGACAACCTCTAGGTGAGAAGAAATAGACTTAGGAAGAGATTAAGCTATAGCCCAAACATAAGAACCAGAAAGAAAGACAGATTGAGGTGATTAAGGGGATCCAAATCCAGACACTGTTTTTAAGGGATTGGAGTAGTAATTATACCACCTGGGTCTTAAATCCATCTGTTTATAGAAAATATCTATAAGTCTGATTACTTTTAGAGTCTTTAAATTTTCTTCCATGTGATGTGGATAATTTATCTAAAGTTAGTAAATTTAATTTATGAGGGGTATGCTAGCTCCTCTGGTTTCAGCTGTGAGGAGATTGAGTGCTCTGTGGTTTTAAAGGACTATTTCAGCTAAGGAAGTTAAAGACTCTCACCGTAACTTTATACCTGCCACCACAGCCTTCTAGCCTTGGTGAACCACAATAAGGTAGTGATAAGTTACAGTTATAGCTGGAGACTGCAAACAAGGGCTAGTGTAGTGTTTAGCACCTCCTTTTTATATCTAACCTAGCTTTTTGTTTAATATTACTATTATTCTTCTTATAAATCTTTTTTATTTTATTTTTCTGCTGGATGTTTAAGACCAATTGAAGTAAAACCTAGTTAGTCAAAATTAGCTAGTCAACCTGTTAGTCAAAATTAATCTCTCCTTCATATTTGAAAAATCAGTTAAGGTTCCTAAGGAACCTTAGATTCCTAAGGCCATGGTAGAACATCTTTCTACCAGTGTTGTCTGCCAGGAAGGGTCATAGTCTTTATTTCATCATATGGCTTCCCTTGGAAGCATGGGGACATTTGCATTTTTAGTGACTCTTTTTAGCACAAAGTGCACTGGTTGAGTCCTTTCCTCTGGGAGCTAACAATATCCCTCCTCAGTTGGTTAGGTGATCACTAGAGTTGTAGGATCCTTTTACAGGGCTCTCATCATGTCTTGGGTTGTGGCTGACCTTGGAGAGCAAGAGCCAAATTATTGGCTGTCCTCTTAGCCTAATTACTTTTTCTTTAGCTTTGGTCTCTAAACATTCGTGGTTGAACATCCGGGAGGTCAGATACACCAGTATTAAGAAGGAACATCTGAGGCTGGGGATTTAGCTCAGTGGTTCCAACACCTGCCTTGCAAGTGTAAGGTCCCGAGTTTAATCCTCAGTATCAAAAAAAAAAAAAAAAAAGAAAGAAAGAAGGAACATCTAACTGTTATACCACAATTACATAAATATGAAGCCTGGAAAAAGTTCATCATCATAAGCAACTTTATACTAGAGATCATCAGAATGTTTGAAACTTCTGAACTGTTTGAAGTTAAGATGTTTTCTTAAATTCTATAACCTTGAAGGCCTGTATACTCAGGAAACACAAATGCATTTAGCAATTTCTACCAGCTTGAACCACCAGTGGTAGGTACATGTTTTATTGTCCCATTGAGTGGCTTGTACCACTCATGGTACAAATGTATCTAATCACTTTTATCAGTCCTTTTACTAATATAATTAACAAAAAGCCTGTAAGTGGACTGAATCTACATAGTTGTTCAAATTTGAATAATTAAGCCCAAACACACATATTAATTAATATTATTCATACCATTTGAAAAAATCATTATGATAATCAACCAATTTATTTCATTAAATTAAAATAAATTTACTTATATTTGTGACTTTCTTTAAAACATTTTATACATAAAGGCAGCTGATTTGCAAAAAGTATGCAAAATATCATACTGTGTTGGTTTTCTTGAGATCAGAGAAGTATCCATTTTTTTCAGATAATCATGCACATACCACTGGTGGTTCAAGCCAGTGGGATAACTGAATTCAAATCAGAGCTTCCCAGCAATGAGACATACAAATTATGGCCCATTTTGAATGTGTTAGTATACCATCAGATTAGCAGTAATTATCATCACTACTTCATAACTTTTAACACTTTTAGATGGTATAACAATAGTAAGAAGAATTTAAAATATATTTTTTGTCCTCTTACAAGTTTAGGAAACTAAACACAAAGATTTATTATGCAACACACAACTTTATCGCATTTATACAATAACAAACTGCTCATTTAATCATAGCCAATAGATGTAGATCAAGTTTTAAGTGTCAGGACCAAATTTGAAGATATGTAAAACATTTTGATTATTGTATATAAGGTCTAGATATAATGGACCTTCTTTAAAAGAGAGCGCTTATTAGTTACTTTGTATGTACTAAACTTAAACTTGTAAAGCTTAACTCTCAGAGCATATTATGTCTTCAGCTTTATATACAACTCTGGTCCCAGATATATAGGGTGAGTAAAATATAAAAATATTTTTTTAATTTAAGCAAAATATTTTAACATCTTAAGAAAACCTTGTTATTTTAGACATAGAAATCTTTTCACTTTTAAATTCTAGTCAACTTAATTGTATATCATAATGGTTCTTTATAATTTTTGTTGGGATGTGTCACCATAAGACAAACTTTGGAAAAAACCAAAGAAGTCACACAGTGAAGCAAATGGAAGCAAAATGGTACAGGAAACTGTTTTTTCAGGCGCAGAAAGAATTTTTCCCCATAATTTCCCAAGCTCAACAGCTCCTCATGTATTTACTACCTTAACAATTATCTTAAATGATTCCTGAGAACCAAAGCATAGGGCAGTTAGCAATCATAAGCTGTATATATATATATATTCAACCAAGGAAAATCTCTTAAACTATGGTACATAGTAAGCAACAGATATTCTATTCATAAAACCAATTTTGATAAATATTATCTCCATTGTCTATTGATCTGGACTAAAACCTGTCACCAAATTTAAGGGCCACCTTCAGTCTTATTTTACCAGTCAGGTTGAACCAGCTCACTCTTTACCCATGTGAATAAAAAGCACTTGGACTGATATCATGAGTGTTCCCTTATTAATAATGCAACTTACGTAGAGCATATACCTTAAAGTTAACAAGCAGAAACACACACATTAACGTAATCATACCTAACCTTTGTGTTATCGCAGCACAAGATTTTTATCTGCAAGCCTCATGTAAGCCTGGAGCTTACCAGGCCCCATCCTGTAATCCTTTAAATGAGTTTGGCTGCACCTGAAATCCTGTACAACTGGTTTCTATGGAAAGACCCTAAAAGACCCAGAAGTTTATAAAGACAAAAACAAAAATGAAATTGGTATGAGCTCAAAAAATCTATTGTGAAGTAGGTGCAGAAACTCTAACCAGTTATTAAAATAGATTGACAGGCAAAAGAACAGACAAAAAAATATAGAACACATAAAGCAATTACATCTGCTCAGAGTGCAGGCTTAGATGCATTGGGCATGCTGAATTGTAACAATCTTTTTTACAATTTTAGGTTTATAACTATAGACTAGTCAGGATCTTTCTCTAGGGACTATCTATTACCACTCTTTATTTATGTAAGTCAGAACAGTATTTTTTACTATCTTAAGCTTCTCTGAGTTTCTTTTCCTTGTTAATTAAGCCTATAGACATAACCAGTAAGCGTCACAAGGGAGAAAGAGAAGGATTGTAGATTGCTGGACGGCATCCCTGTCTCTCATCTCTCCTCATTATAAAACCAAGTTTTCAGGCCTCATCTGTCTTATCGCATAAAAGCAAGCACTCGTCTAGTAAGGATCCTAGCTTGACCTCTGAACTTAATACCCTAAGCTTGGGAATAGCTGTTACCATAACACAAGCCCCTTTCCTCTTGTTGATTTTTCAGGCCCCTCCATAATAAAATAATGAGAAAGGTGTTTTTGATAGTCACAGCTGGTTTCTGCACCCAGGGGACAGACCTGTTAAAGGTGCACCACTGAAATTTATACTTTTCTCCAGGAACCATGTATGCACCCTTTTAAGGTAGATCCAGGTCAGAGATAGGTGTAAGAAAATATCGGCCTGGGGTTAAAAGGTTCCAGTGTCTAGGCATGTATTCCAAGAGGAAGTTGAAGTCAGCTTCAGATTTTCCATTTTGAAAAACAAGGGGAGAGAAGTCCCTGTTTTCCCTGCTTGTTTTATCTCTACGAAGGTAGAGCAGAAAAGTCTTTGTTTACCTTCCACCGCACAGTGCACACAGCTGCAAGGGGGGCTGTTTGGGGAAGTGGGGCGGGAGCATTCTGTCTATCCTTACCAGCACCTGCTTGCCCTTTTCCTCTTGATCCTTTGACTCCATTGCTCCTACCGGCTGCTGGTTTCTCCTTTACTGGCCCTAGTTAACATATCTGAGTAGAGAATTCAATTGCCAGCCTGCTGATATGTTTCAGAGAGAAATCATGACAAGAGAGCTCCCTTAATATCCCTTAACCAAAGCTGCCATCAATGTCATAAGGATCTCTGAACCTGCTTTCTGTTCCATCAGTGAAATTATCTGTTCTGTAATGAGTCCAACTCAAAAGACTAATTTTAAGAACCCAGATGTTTGATAAATATCTTTTCAGGCACATCTATGTAAGGGACAGGAAATTTATCTAAGGAGCTTAGTCCTCTGTTTCAAACCTTTTTATATCAAGTGCAGAAAGACAACTGCAACTAAAGAGCTTACTCAAGACTAGCTTCTGGTCTTCAGGAGAATAAGCCCCCCCCCCCCAAATTGAGAAAGAAATGAACATGTAGGAAGAGAGAGTTAAGAATCAGAATAATAAAAGAGATTTGTGCTCATCAATGATTGGCATAAGTTAATGGAACACTGTCAATCTTGGGAGACTAAAAGTATCAAGAGATAAAAGTTGTCCTGCATCAACAAAACAGAATCAGAAAGCAAGCTGAGGCCTAGCAGGCTCAAAGTTCCCTCCCACATACATGACAGGGCTGTTATACTAGATGGTCCCAGTGAAAACTACCCCCTGATCCTTTGAAAGTAGCAGCCACACTAATGCTTTCTTTTATATGAGTTGTATCGCTTCCCAATTCTACTCTAACATCAAAGGAATGACAGAAGAGGCTTACAGATATCCAGTTAAAAAATAAGGAGAAGGGAATGCAAATCTTACTTATATCCTGAGTATAATCATGGTTAACAAAAACATACTGCAAATTGAGAAAATGAGAAAATGAGACACTCACCAATTGAGGTCATAGCTCTTATTAATCTCGATGAGACCTCCCAATCCAAAACAGGTAACTCCATACAAATGAGGTAAATCCAAGTCATTGTCTCACAAAATCAGAGCGGAATCAAGGGCAGAATGGAAGTTGAAAGGTGAGTAATTATTGGAACTATCAGAAGAAAAAAGGCTCCTGGTAGCCAGAGGTCTTCACAGGAAGTGAGATGCCCCATGGCCCCTTGGTCCAGAACTTACTATGAAAACTTTCTGTGATTTGAGTTTGTCTCCTAAAGATTCTTGTGTGGAAAGTTTGCTTTCTAAGATGGTGGTGTTGGGAGATGTTTTGAATTGTGCAACTTTTCAGATGTGGGGAAAGCTCATTGTTTGGCCCTTAGCATAGGCTGAACAAATGAGTACACCTGATTTTGGACTTTGAACCTCCAGAATTATGAGCTAAGTAAATTTCTTCTCTTTATAAAGTCAATCTGCCTTAATTATTTTGGTATAGTATCAAAAAATGAAGTAACACACATATCATACATACTCCCATAGACTAGCAAATTTGTTAGTAGGTTGATTGAATGACTTATTGAGAAGAACATCAAATGAGTCAGTAATTAAAATCAGTTTATGTTATGTTTATTGAAATATGAATGTATATCAATTACTTTATCAAAATATTTAGATGTTGATGTTACACAATTTATTTTTCTTCTTTCTCAAAGTAATTTGCATATGAAAATGTACAAAGATGTTCTAAACTGTTATCTCCAGCAGCCCATTATATATTTGCTAAACATGATTTCTATAAATCTATTTGTTTTGGAGACTAAGCAAAATTCTATTTCTTTCTGACTCAGTTATATGGTTGATGTTTAATTAAAAACAAAAACTGATTATAAACTAACGATTCAAAACATCCCCTTAGGGAGTAAGAGAAGAAAAGCTGACAGAACATGACAGATGCTTTCTTTCAACCACCAGTTACAGGAAGCACATTCTGAATATGAAAATTCAATTTCTCTTCAGAAAACATATTACGGGGTATGGAAAAAAAGAAAATTAAACAAATCATCTTTGAAAGACAGAGTGGCTGTTATGAATAGCAAATTACTAAGATTTGACCTGGAAAAATGAATGGAGAATGTTCTCTCAATTTCATTCTCTTTGACAGTGAATCACAACAGGAGAAAATCAGACTTTCATGCAGTGCATGCTCATGCATCTTTGAAAGTCACAAGGAAAAAGACACCCTCACAGAGCCAAGGTCCTTAGTACTTTCAGTACATGGAATTTTCTTTAGTTAAATATAGATGCTTATGACATAGTTTTGATAATGTAAAAGAAAAAATAGCATTCATTGTTCAAAATACTTTTTTATGTACTATAAGTCATATGGTATTTAAATGTAACTCATAAATGTAAATGTGAAGGGAAACTAAGAAAGTAATATTTTTATCCTTTTTATTTAGGTAAGAGAATACAAGGCATTAGTATAAAGTAAGTTATTAGAATAAAGTTCATATTGGCATAAAGGCAAAAGGTATTCGAATGTTTTCTAAAAATTGACATGCAACAAAAAAAGTTAACAAATAGTAGAGAAGTAGAGACCACGTGACATAGGACAAATTATATGATGTAGGACTGAGTCTTGAGAGCATCTACACTTTGTTATTCACCAGTTAAATAAAAAAGCATATAGTTTGCAAAAACAGATTTCAGAGACTGTTAGGCACTAATTCAGCCTATTTCCATGTCCTTTACTGTAGTCTTCTAGAAAGACACGCCCAAGATCAGGATACTGGCAGATGTAGCCTTTCCTGGGGGACATTTTGATTTTACTGATATACACAATACCCTTTCCTCTCTTCTATCTTTCTTGTGGAATGCACACACTTCAGCAGAGCTGTAAGATATATGATAATACTTAAGGAAGAGAAAGAGCAAGAAAAGAGAAGTGAAAGTACCACCCCCAACCCCACTGACCACTGAGCGGCAGTCTTAACAAGGAGCATCATCATATTTCAGTCTCACTCTTTAATGTTAGGGGCACTCCACTATTTTCAAACTATACCATACTGGAAACAAATACATGGTGCATTTTCCTCTGGCTCCTTTCTGCTATTCATAAGTCAAGAGTATTATTTTAAAATTGTTCAGAAAACAGTTGATAGTGTAAGGGGAAACAACAGTCTAAGCAGATTTTGTAAGGAAATAGTGTAAGGAGGAATGTACTGGACAATATTAGGAAGGAAAATCACTGAGAGACCCAAAGCCAGACTTCCATACAATCCAACCAGCAATGAGCACTTAATACAAGATATGTGCTAATTAATTCCCATATCTGCCACTACTAAACACCGATTTAACAACTTACAGTCTGCAGTGTAGATGCTGACAATACCTAAACATAGGTGCTAGAGCCTTGTTTCTACAGCACTTGATTTCATGGATGTCCCTGTCCCCGTGGCTAGAGTAAGTACAAGATAAATCCCACAGTCAATTTCTTTCTTGTTTGTACTCTTTGTATTGGGAGCTCTAATAGATATTTCAAATTAGTGGAATTCATATCATTCATCACTGCCATAGAAGAAATGATAATTGAAAGAGTAAATTTTCTAGGTTCTAACTTAGCAAATTAAGATTTCTGAGACATGTGATCCTTTACAGATTACAAAAATATAAAAACTATTAAGAAATCAGAAAATTTGAAAAATTACTGCCTGCAAGCTAGATAATTCTAATTTTACCTTCTATACTTTATAAAGTATTGTTCAACATTCTGTAAAAATATCAGTATAAGTATGGATGTGGATATTAAAATGAAAACAGAATTTTCTTTACATGTTTCTGTATATATGCATATATTTTACTCTACATTAATATAACAAAGTAAAATAAACTTCCTTACATGTGTGTACATGTACATATATATACATTTATATAATAGATATCATATATTATTCTATCATATACCATATGTTAGTTCATGTAACCTAACTACCATCGCCAAAAAAAGACTAATAAAATAAGCTTCATGTTAACATTATCAAAGGTTTTGCTAAAAAAGAGAAACAATTGGTGATAGTAAGTGAAAATGCTTTGTTTAAGTGGAGGCTCCCTCTTTCAGTCATTGAAGTAAGGATTTGTTACCTGATAATATTGTGTAAGATAAGGTGCATAGCCTCAAATACAACTCATTGAGATGACTTCTAAAAAAATTGAAAATATCGTATCCTAAAGATATATCATGTGACTCTTCCCTCACATTCCAGGAGACAAACATATCCATGCATAAAATCCCCAGAAGGCTGCTACCTGTTATCATGTTAAGGACTGACATCTCCACATTAATTTGAACAAGTAATAAAAGAGGACAGTTAAATCTTCTATTCCCTTTTGATTTCCCTCTTAAAGTGCTGTCTCCATTTATGTTGGCATGTTTGTGTTACTAGATTCTTCAAATTATCTTTGGGTGAAAACTGGACACTTCCAATTAAATTATTATAAATTTAACTATGAAATATGTGCTCAAGCCCAACACACAAACACACACTTGATCAACAAGCTTATATGTCTCCTTCCTATGAGTCTGTTTCTGTCTGTGGTCCACAGATTGCATTCATTGGCTCTCAAGCTCTCAGACATGTTCTTCTGATTTCTTCCATCTGCTATTTTCCTGCACAAAATTTTTCTTTTTACTTTAACTGTTTATTTAGTTACAGAATTTCATTTTAAGTTTTTGTAGTTTTTAAGCAGTCTGGAGAAACTGAGGGTCAGAAAGAGAAAATCACTGGCCCAAGGCAAAAGGCAAGTAAGAGACTGAGCTGCTTCCAACCAAGAAAATCTGAATCCAGATCATGTGCTTTCTGGTAATGCACTACATTATATTGAGAAAAAAAGAAAGCAGAGGTCTTTTCTGCCTAGTTAACTATTGCATTTTCAGCAATGACTTTAGAGGATGGCACATAATCAGCACTGAAAAATATTTGTCTAGGGGCCAAGAATTTAGCTCAGTGGTTCCAGCACCTGCTTTGCAAGCACAAGGTCCCGAGTTTGATCCCCAGTACCAAAAAAAAAAAAAAAAGAAAAAAGAAAAAGAAAGAAAAAAAGAAACCTATTTGTCTAAAGAAAGAATATTGAATAAACTGTGCTGATAAAATTACACATAGGCCTAAGTACAGTATCACCTTAGGGTAAGAGTAAAGAATACCTCTATTATAAACTCCATTTCTAATTCTTAATCTGAACATATTTTATTATTCTGGAATTTTTTGTTAATATTAAGATAGTTTGGATTTCTCTCTTGAGATATTTCAAGGTTATTTACCTTATATTTAAAATACAGTGTATTTATTTTATTCTATTTTTTATTTTTTTTTGTTTTTTTTTTGGTATGGGGATCGAACTCGGGTCCTTGCGCTTGCGAGAGGGGAGACGGAACCACTGGGCTAAATCCCTGGCCCTATTTTATTTTAATTATTATTATTATTTTTTTTTTTTGAGACAAGACATTGCTGTGTAGCCAAATCTGGCCTCAAACTTGCAGTGATCCAGCTGCCTCAGCCTCTCAACTGCTGGAATTACTAAAAACCATGTATAATTGCATAACTTATTGTATAGTTCCCTAAACCATGTTTTAAAATGTTTGCTTTTTTCTTTATTTCATTTAAAAATTATGACTATATATTTTGGTTTGCATCAGATTGGAAATGTTAAATGCATAAAACTAAACTTGATAATTATATGAAAGAAATATATACAATTCCCAATTCCTTATATTTTTGACATCTGTCACTTAAAACTCATGAATAAAATGAAATGATATAAATTTTGTTTCTTTACTGAATTTGTACTACTATGTCTTATTAGGTTTTGCATTTTTAATAATAACTTCATGATAAATTACTTAAAAATTACCTATGTTTCTTATATCTTCAATAGTGTGGAGTACAAATACTGAGCATCTTTGAATTTTTATTACTATTTCTTTATAGTTGTGTGGCTATAGAGCTATTTTTTTTAAAGTTTAATATTCTGGAGTGCTAACAATTTGTTTCCATAATCAGATTGATGTCAACTGATTATGATTTTCCTTTATGATTTTAACAAGGGCTGAGTTCAAAACATGTTACTGCACTAGACATACTTTCACTATATGACCTTTTCTTCAGTTGTTCCCTGGAATTCTGACAGATTACAACTGAAGGCCTTATCAGGAAGGGTTTTGCTGTTATTTTTATAGTTGCTGTTCTGCTGTAGAATAGATTCCTCTCTTGTCTTCCTCCTGCCATTTCTGTAGTAGAGTCACTGAGCACAGAGTCACCACAGGAAGAAGGTTCATCACTTCAAGCGGACTGCAACAGGCAGGGCAGATGGAGATAGGGCTAGCATGTAGGGTGGAATTGGTTTCTCAGGTACTTTGAAGGGAAACCATGGAAACAGTTGGCTGCTGGGCCATGACTGTCAGGAAGGCTGTCCTAATGTGGTAGAATGGTCAAGGATCAGTGACAATCAAGGTTGAGAACTGATCACCTGTGACTTCTATGGTGATGGCAACATCAGTAGGAATACCATCAGCTATAGGGGTGAAGATGTTGTTCTGCTTAGAAAGGAGCAAATGAAAACTGGGGGTGTAGAGATCAATGAACCCCCACTATGTGAGCACCGAGAAGAATCTGTCACCATACGTGGGAAAACAAAAGGGATTTTCACGAGGAAATTTCTCTCACTACCAGGTTTTAAATTTCATTCATCTATCTAGCCTTCTCTTGTAGCCTGTAGAGTCACTTAATGAATGGTACCTAACTGAATAATTTATACACATGTAGAAAATAAAGTTAATTCACATCTCTAACAAATAATAATCACATACACACACACACATGCATGCATGCACATTCCTGCAAATCGATAACAAAAAATCATAACAATGAGGAAATAGATAGTAACCCAAATTCACCATGAAAGAAATATAATTTGTTAATAAAGACTAGAAAAAATTGTACAGTATTACTTCTGGAGAAACAAAAAATTTAAATGACTATGTTTAAAAGACTATAATGAGTGAAAATTAAAGGAAAGACATCAAATATATGAAAGGATGTGCAGCACTTGAAATAGTGATGACACAGATACCAAAACAGACAACTACCTAAAAAAAGTTTTCTCATTTTTTTATAAAATTAAATATATAATGACAGTATGAAGTAACATTTCCAATTGTAGATAGTGTTCCAAGAAAAATAATAATGTGTCCACAGAAAGCCTTGTAGAACAATATTTGTAAAGTTTTTTTTTATAAAAGACACATTTGAAGATGAGTATTGAATGACAAGATAATAAATAAAACATTATTACATATTAGTACAAATTCACTTAGATTTGGTAATAGAAAGGATGAATCAATGATGTACACAGCAACACACATGAATAATCACAGATTCCACAGTGAATTACTGGGAACCCCTGAAACAATACTGGAAACTTCTGCAGTAGGCTCCAGTCTCCTACTCAGTGTACACTTCAGGCCTGAGATTTGAGCATCTAGTGTGATAAACTAGAAAATAAAATTATCATACTTCCGTCTGGTTAATCACACACATGTTTGTAGTTTTTCATCTCACAGTGAAAGCTGAGTCACACCTTGAAAGAGAACTCAAAGTCCCTTTTGCTGCATGATTTTTAATCTCTAGTTCTGTTTCTCAGCCATGTACTCCCTAATCTTTAAGATATACCCACATATTTTAGATTGTGAATATGGCATAATACCTCAAATTAATATAGCTACAAATTTGTCTTAATAAAAACGCTGATACAACAGTAGATTTTCAAACTCAAAGAAATAATCCCTTCTAATAAATATTTATTTCTCTCATCATAGTAGTGTGTCAGAACAAGAGAATAGCTTCACCCATGAAGTGATTCAGTAACCCAAAATCCTGAACTTTGTTCACTATGATTTCCTCTGCAGAGTCAAAACTTGGTTGTAGAAAGCTGTATGAGGGTTGAGAAAATATGGGATATGTTTAAATTGAGGGAATTATTATAGTAAAAGATATGTTGTCATTAATTTCTCTCAAAATTCTCTCTTTCACTTCAAAAACTATTATCTCATCATTCTTGCCACTGTGTGAAACAGTTCTGGAAATCCTCTTCCATGAGTATTTTTACTGGTACTGTCATGGCTGCCTCAGTGTCCTGAATCCATTCCAAATGTTCAAATTTCATGGTCATTTTGAGTTTGGAGAGGAGCGAGACTGACATTGTGCCAGATCTGGTGAATGAGGTGGATAATTTTTTTTGAGACAGAGTTTTTCTGTGTAGTTCAGGCTGGCCCTGAACTCACTAGGTAGCTCAGGCTGGTCTTGAACTTACATAATAATTTTTTTTTTTTTAAAGTTTAAAGATACACGATATTTTCAATTTTCCCTTGTATGTTCTCAGTCAAAGATGGCAAACCAACAAAAACAAGAACTCCAATTTATTTTTTGAAGCTGAAGTTCATGTCATGTAAGTCATTTACATTAACATTCTTTTGTGATAAAGTAATTTTTTTTTTTTGTACTGGGGATCAAACTCAGGACCTTGCACTTGTGAGCCAGGCGGAGGCACCACTGAGCTAAATCCCCAGCCAGCGATAAAGTAATTTTATGGACACACACCTAGTTACATGAAAGACTGGGAAATATGGTCTCCACTTAGGCATTCACATGCTCCAGAAACAGGAGATTGCATATCTCTTGAAAGTTATATGCAAATATATTGAAACCTCAGGACACTGTCTGCATTTGAATAGTTTATGACTTGTTTTAGTCATAAATCATTTCTTCATTTCAGGGACAAACACTGAACACCTGCAATTTAAAGGAGGAAACATTGATTTTGGCTCATGTTTTTAGTCCATTTAGGCTCCAACACAGCACAGCATGGAAGAGCAGAGAGCAGGAAAAGCAGCTAACATCATGGCAGTCAAGAAGCAGAGTGCAAAGGGAGAAGACAGAGAAGGAGATACGCCTGCCCGTGTCATGCTTTCATGACACACTGTTCAGACCAGGCCCACCTCCCAACATCACATGTAAGTATGGCACCCTAATCCACTCACGGGCACAGTAGGCTGTCAGCTATAACATGGCTGCTTCTCACTTGAAAATCTGCATTGACAATTGAGGGGAGCCTCCCTGTCTTATTTCTACTTTTCCTGTACCACTTTTTTTTTTTTCAAATATGCTCCTCTGGATTCTACTAGAACCACCACAATAGAGGAAAAATAAGTGACAAGAATGGTTTTAAGTTTAATGCAGTTGAACTCTGGCTTTAATTATCTTTCATATGGAAAATATTTATTGTTGGCTTTTCTCATAATAGGCCAGCTTCTTTTCTGATTTCTACACTGCATTATACTTGAAGGCTGATTTTTCTTCCCAGTTATCTTTCCCTTTGCTGGAGTCCCCATAAATTTCCAGTGAATTTTCATGAGGAGGAGGTCTTCTAACAGAGCCCTGGGCTGCCTCTACTCCACCAGGGCCACATAGGGCACATTCACATTTACACAGGTGCAGCTCCTCTGCATTGCTACTCTCACTGTCTTTGTTTTCTCTCACCTAATTTCACCTTCTAGACTATTTCTGAAAAGTAGAGAAAAATATCTGTCCCTATGACACACTTAAGAGTTGCTGAACAAACACACCAAGTGGGTGTCTAGAGGATCCTTCATTTGTTTCCTTAAAATGCAGAGAAAACATTTTCCTCTCCACCTTTATATGGGCTCCCTTAAAGACAATAGACTAGGAAGGAACTGATGACTCCATGAGCTTTGGAACCAAGAGAGACCTGGGCGAGACTGGACACCTGTGGATAACTCAAGGTCGTCCTGTTAGTCCTGTTTCTCCTGGACAACTTGGGAGTCCTAGATTCCCAAATATATTGAAGAAGAAAGTGATTCTGAAATCATATATTTTATGATCAACTCATTTTTTTTTCCTTTTCAGGTAGGAAGGAAAAGACTGAATATCACAATAAAAAAAGTACATATTGATCACTCGAGAAACCTAAATATAAATTGGAGGGCTATAGAGAAAAAGAGTAGCAAATACATTTTTTGCTGCTCAGATTGAAAGAAACATGCACATTTAAACAAGGGAAAGGAATCTAGAGAGCAAAAATAGCTATGGCCAACACATTCTCTGCATTTCACTTATGTCAAGCAAAGAAAACTGAATATAGTTACCCATTACTGTTCTTTAAATAGCAAGTGCTACTTTGGCAATTCATCATGTCATTTGTTAAAGTGATATACTTTTTAAAGAAATTTGGCTTGATGGGTAAAGAAAGATGTGCTTTTCTTACCTAGATGTTCACTTTTTGACAAATTTAAAATGCATTTTTATTACTTTGTGTTTCCTCAAGTTTAGCCTCTGTGAGAAGCAATCTATTATAGGCAGATTTGCTCAACAGGTCCTGGCGTGCTTTGCCAATTCATCCCTCCAGGGATGTTATTTTTGAAAGCATAAAATATAAAGAAAAGTATTAAATAATAATGGATATAAAGCATACACAGGAAGGAGCATTATAGGTCTTTTCTTTATATACTAAGTAACATGGAAATCTATCCCAAAGACAATTCCAAAATTTAGAATAAATGTAATAGAACTAATATTTAAGAGGTATATAATATTTTTATATTTTAGCTAATGTGTCCTCATTAGCCAATTTGATGACAACCACTTTTTTGTACTGCAAAGATGAATTTTAAATAATAATAAAGAAAATGGGGTAAAGGAATCTAGTGATGGAGGGAAGGAGGTGGTTGGGGAGAAAGAAGAAGAAAAAAGAAACAATATTTGTTATGTACCAGTAGCTATTATTTTTTTTTGGTACAGGGATTGAACTCAGGGCCTTGTGCTTGCAAGGCAGGAGGGGGCACCACTGAGCTAAATCCCCTTCCTCCAGTAGCTATTCCTTAAAATCAACATAAACTTCATGTATGACAAACATGTAGTAAAAAAATAAAAATTTAAAAACCATAAAAAATCAAGAGTTTTAATCCTTTTCATTATTTGTAAGACACTGAATCCATAGAAGAATGCAATTTTAGCATACTAAGGTCATTCCCAGTTTATAATATTATTTATATATAATCCCAGATGAATATTCTCAAATTCTTCTCTACTATTACTCAACAAGGAACTTTATGGGTAAACAAAAAATAAATAAAGTATGAGGTAACATACAGTGACAAAAAATCAGCATATTAGAAACATCTGAGCTTTAAAACTTATATTTTAAAATGAATAATTCATTTCCAGTTTTATCCACATTTTAAAGGAAATTAATTATCTGTGTTCCTTAAAGTAGTTGTATGCTTCTGTAGGGACTCTGAAGTCAAAATTTCTGCATTTAGCAATAATCATGTATTACATAAGTGACTCTGTGTGTGTGTGTGTGTGTGTGTGTGTGTGTGTGTGTGACAGTTTAGTTTCTCTACTTACAGATTTACTTTAACAACACTATCTGCATAATGGGATTTTTATAAATTCAATTTGCTAATCCAAATAACTACCTTACAACAACATAAGACATAGAACATTTTATAAATAATTTCTGTTAATATAGAAAACAAGATTGTATACTGGGAAAGATTCTTTGTTTCAAGTTTCTGCCTCTTAGTACTACCCATCAATCCTATCACTTAACCAGAGTTCATTGTCTTCAGCTAATCTCCATACTGCTAACTAAAA
The DNA here is from genome assembly GCF_053883595.1 of Heterocephalus glaber. Taxonomy (NCBI): domain Eukaryota; kingdom Metazoa; phylum Chordata; class Mammalia; order Rodentia; family Bathyergidae; genus Heterocephalus; species Heterocephalus glaber. Next base: position 9,803,649 of record NW_028258346.1, on the reverse strand, counting down.
CTTTAACACTTATCTAAATCCTACTTCCTGTTACATTAAAATATTATCTCTCCCATCTTAAATAAATTTATTTTGGTTTTAGGGATAAAATTCATTCACTTATACCATGAGTAACATTTCTGTACACTATTCATGAGTTTTCTTCTTTAGGACCTCTTTTCCAACCCTTCATGGTACTAAGGATTGAGCCCAGAGCCTTGGAACTAAGCTACGTCCTTTGCACTAAGCTACGTCCTTTGCTCCCTTTTGTTATTTTATTTTTTCTTTTGAGGTAGAGACATGCTAAGTATCTAAGTTGCCCAAGCTGGGCTTGAACTTGTGATTAGCCTCTTCCTCCCTCAGTCTCACACAGTACTTGGATTACATATGTGTGCCACTATGCCCGGCCCTCTTCAGGCATTTACTGTCACTGTTCCTTGGCTGTGACCCCTCTGTCCACTTTCTGTTACTGCATTTGGCCATGTGGTGTAAAAGCCTTTGGAACTGATTTGCAGGAGGGTTTTGGAAATTTTGGAGATGCCAAGTAAAGATGACTTATAGTGCTATAACCCGAACTTGATGAGAGATTTATGTCAGAGCTCAGAAGACCAGAATGATGATGAGAATGCAGACAGTAAAGGCATAGTCAAGAAGTTGCAGTTGGGAACAAAGATTCCATTGGCAAGTGAACTAGAGGGCATGTGTGTTACACCCTGACAAAAAAAAATTCCTACATTTTCCTCATGTTCAAAGACTTTCCAGGAGACTAAGATGAATTAATCTGGACTAATTAATCTAGACTAATTAATATGGTAGAGGAAGTTTCAAAATAGCCCAATGTTAAATTCTGGCATAGATGCTGCTGGGTGCTTTTAGCCAGATCTACAATGAGGATCCAGAGCAAAAAACAGAAATGAAAACTTTGCACTTTCATCAGAAAGGAAGTTCCTGCAAAGTTGGGACATAAAAGAACATGATTCTTGAAAGGTTAGCATTAAAAAGAGGCCATGCACTTTGCATCAGGACAATGGCAAAATGGCTTCAAAGCATCTCAGAAATCAGTAGAACTCTACCATTCACAAGCTGAAGGGTACAAAACTATCAAGCATAATGAGAAGACAGTCACTGGGATTCCTGCTCAAAAAGGGACACTTAGGAAATTGGTCCCTCAAGATTCATTTCACCATGATCAGCCATCTAGGAACTCCTGGACCACTGTAGCCATGAGGCAAGGGGACCTGTCTACTATTGTAACTGAAAGCAGATCTTAGCATTATCTAATGGTGCCAGTTTTACAGGTAAATTGCAGAGTTCATGGGATAATGGAGGCTTCCACCCAGATTGCAGAGGAAATCCTAAGAAGCCAGGAAGTATGCCTCTTACAGAAAAGTGCATGAAGCTGTGAGAGTGAAGCCAACCATAGGATGTAATATTTCTCCTGCTGGCTTTTCATGATACTTTGTCCCTATTTTTTAATTTTTTATTTATCTGTTTTGGAATGGGAACATTTTTCTAGGGTCAATGTATTTTTGAAATATTTTCCTTTTTTACAAAGTTTCACAGCTACAAGTTTTCCTTGAGTGTCAGGGAAGACTTTGGAATAGGGTTTTGTTCTTTTTATTTTTCTACCAATACTGAAAGTGTTAAAACTGGTCTCTCTTAGAGTTGGACTAAATCTGTTTTGCATAGTGACCTGGACATGAGTCTTTCTTGTAACTCAAAGTTGACTTGGTAGTGGGGGACATTCTACTCATCTTTGGATGCATCCATGGATGCATTCAGTTTCTGAAAATGTTGCCAGGAGGTGGGGCCTGTTTGGAAGTCAGTCACTGGGGACGTGTTCTAGAATTTGTCCTCATCTCTTCACTCTTCTCTCTAGTTCCTGGAGAGTTGAGGTTCTCTTCCTCCACCTTGCCTCTCTGCCATTCACTTTCTGCCTTGGAGCCAGCCCAGCATTCACTGAAATCTGCATGTCATTATTATATATACCTAAAATGTACCAATAAAGGATATACAGTTAAAAAAAATTCAATATATTGTAGACCTGCAAAGAAAGGGGGAAGGGAAAGGGAGGCGAGAGAGGAGAGGAGAGGGCAAGTAAACAAGCAAATCAGATCCAGAACCTGCGAAAAAATAACAACCGAATATACAAAATTTAGTTGCACTGAAAGAATATTTCAAAAATAATATTTAAACATTAAGCAAATTTGATGAAAGACATAAAAGTACAGATTTAAAGCTAAATTTACTGTAAAGAGTAAACACCAAAAGAATACCAAGGGGTTTATGCATCATGTACTTTAAAAATACAGGAGAATGAAAAAGATCTGAATGTTTGAGAGAAGAAATGCAACAGCTGTAAAAAGATCAACTGAGAGAGTCTCCCTGGGCCTCATGGCGGCTTGGAGGGCTGCAGGACTGCAGCTCCCAACATGCCTCGCAGCCGGGCCTGAAGCCGGGACTCTGAATGATGGGGACCCTGGGGAGCTTTAGGGGGGGGCAAGCGTGCGGTAGATTTTTTTGTGGAGTGCTGGGCCTGGGAACTGGATCCCCTTGGAAGGGAGGACGGAAGCCTGGGGCTCTGTGAGGAAGGGCTACTGCCACTGTGTGTTGGGGAGAGGCCGATACCCCATGTTTCCCCATCACCCCAGGAGTCTGGGCAGAGAGTGGTCTACACTGGGGGAGAATCTGCAGCGGTATTTCTGGAACAGACATATTTCTAGTTGTATGAGGTGGCCCAGACTCTAGTCGTGCTCCCTACCCATACTTGAGTAGCAGGCATTTCTCACTGAAGTGCAGGCCACCTTGTTTGTTTGCGTCTAGAACTCAGTCTCCATACTGTAACTGGAGATATGACCACTGAACCAGACATCCTCGCTTCACCTGTCTAGTTAAGTCATGAACTCAGAATGAGATGAGGCTTCATCAAAGCGAAGAAAACACCAAAGCAAGATAGTAAGGAATTGGGAATATGTATGTAACCATAATAAAGAAAATGCCAAGATCCTGGGAGACAAAAATGTCAAAATGTGAAGACGGTGAGAACAACTTTGACTTTTCAGTGATGTCCTATAATATATTTTCACAAGATTTATTGGAAAATAATTCACACCTTTACAGACACTGCCGACAGCCAGTATTACACTGGAGTTTCAGGTTTCCCAATATTCTGAAAGAAATTAAATACTTTGAGGGCCGGGGATTTAGCTCAGTGGTTTTGCTGCCTGCTGCGCAAGGACCCAAGTTTGATCCCAGGTACCAACAAATAAATAAATAAATAAATAAATAAATAAATAAATAGTTAAAAAAAAAAAAAAAACAAAGACTTAAACACTTTGATGCAGATGTAATTTGTCTCCAAGAAGTTCAAGATCATTATGGAACAGAAATCTGGCCAAGTCTGGAATCATTGGGTTATCACTGTGAATGTAAGATGAGCACAGGAAGGAAACCCAATGGCTGTGCCATTTGCTTCAAACATTCCAAGTTTTCACTCTTTATCAGTGAACCCAGTGGAATTCTATTGCCGTAATATCCCTCTCTTGGACAGAGATAATACTGGGTTAGTTTTACTCTTGCAGCGCAAGATCCCCTGTGCTGTACAATCCAAGGCAACATGATATTAAGCTGACCCAGTTGGCAATGCTGCTGGCAGAGATTTCCAGTGTTGCTCACCAGAAAGATGGGAGTTGCTGTCCCAATGTTATGTGTGGTGACTTTAACTCTATTCCTGGTTCTCCTCTCTATAGTTTCATAAAGGAAGGCAGGCAGAAGAATGAAGGACTTGCTATAGGAAAGGTATTTGGCCAAGGACAGTCCTCACAGGGATGAAGAATTTTATCTATTCCAATTTGGCCCCCAAACCTAGATATCTCACAAAGCTGTGTGTATGAGGTACAGCAGGTACCAAAAGTAGAAAAGTCAGATGGTGACTTGACATAAACACAGCTGGAGAAAACACAGCTGGAGAAAACACAGCTGAAAAATTACCTTCAAATTTACAGTTCCATTTTACCTTGTCCTCTGTTTATTCCCATTACTTTCCTGATACTGGAATTCCAGGAGTGACCACCTGTCATTCCCAAAGTGTCATAACTGTGGATTATATTTTCTACTCTGCAGAAAAGGAAAGCATTGCTGGGCAAGCAGGAGCTGAAGTTGCTTTGGTTGGTGGCTTGAAATGTCTAGCTAGAAGTTCTTACAGAGCAAGACTTACAGACTGGTAAGAGACTTCCAAGTGAAAATAGCTCCTCAGATCATCTGCCTTTATTGGCTAAGTTCAGAGTTCAGCTCTGACTTTTTTTTGATTATGTACATAATTTTCTTCCAACTTATGTTCTTTTACAATGCACGTAAGTTGTTGAGTGTTTGCATGTTATTTTTGTGCTGTGGAGTAACAGATACCAGAAGAAACAAGTTTACAATAATTTTCTTTTTTAATAATGACAAATATTTTCCTGACAGTTAAGATCTAAATACTCTTTCTTGTAACAGAGTAATATTTTTTATTCTAATTCTAGTAAAATTGACCATAGTTTTTAAATGTAACATATCTTTTTTAGTCTGCTTAGTGAAGAATTTCCTTCATATTTTTGGCAAGCTTTACAGTGGATCCAGACTACCTATATGGGTTCTTGAAAACCACAAGTTGGCTCCTTTCCAAAAGGCCTGGTTTCTTTGGGAAAGCCCGGCGTTTGTTGAGTCTTAATTAGTTCACCTAAGTAATCACTGGGTCTTTCACCAGCGTCCAACCATTTTAGTTTTTGAAGGGGCTTGATAATGCTTTTTAAATTATTCAGAATACTCACTCCATCTTATCACTGGTCTGAAGCATGAAGCATGGTGCAGTGTGTTGAGAAAATGTTTTGGAAATGCGGACTGCTCTGTCTAGTTAAGAGGATAAACCCTTTACATAAGCCCATTCCTTCTTTGCATGGCCTCAAAGAACCAGAGACTCTGGGGTTGGGCCTATTTCTCTAGCACCTTTTTTCTCCCTCTTTTTCTAATTAGCCTCAAGAATAGATCCCTGGGTTAGTGGAGACCTTTATTTTACTGAACCAATTCTGTAGAAATGTATTTTCTTAAGAAACTATCATTGGAACAAAGTGGCATCTATGGGTTTATTTTTTGTATGCCTCAGACACGTGAGGAAATTGTGAAACTAATGGGGAGATAGTAACCTGCAGTCCTTGTACTCTTTCAGTAGTCATCTTGACTCTCAAAGGACTCTTTTGTTTCTCAGATAGTTCCACAGTAACACAGCAGTGCAAGGTAGTGCTAACAGGTTGAATAAAGCCTGCAGTTGATTCTAGATAAGTGTTTGGAATAAAAATTTTTTAATCTTTGGCAAGTTGAAGCCCAATTTTTCCAGCACCATTTATTAAAGAGGCTATCTTTCCTCCAGTGAGGGTGTTTGGCTCCTTTATTGAAGATGAGATGGCTGAGTGTGTCTGGAGTTGTTTCTGCATCTTCTAATCTGTTCCACTGGTCCTCAGGTCTGTTTCTTCGCCAGTACCATGCTGTTTTTATAACAGTAGCTTTGTAGTATAGTTGCAGGTTAGGGATTGTGATACCCCCTGCCATGTCTCTGTTACCTAGAATTGCTTTTGCTATTCTGGGTCTCTTCTTGTTCCAAATGAATTTTTTGGATTGTTTTCTCAAGGTCCATGAAGTATGCTGCTGGGATCTCAATTGGAATTGCATTAAATCTATATAGCAGTTTTGGAAGTATGGCCATTTTCACTATATTAATCCTTCCTACCCAGGAGGAGGGGATGTCTGTCCATTTTCTGATATCATCTTCAATCTCTCTTTTAATAGGTAATGTGAAATAGGAAGAAAAGGGGCAAAGGGGAAGGAAGTGGGAAGCCTAGGGGAAAGGATAGAAGGGAATGGGATTAATACGAGAAAATGGAAAAATAGGAACAAAATCTTTGTAAATAGGGAGAAATGGAGGGGTTGAAGGGAGGGCTGGGCAAGGGTGAAAAATAAGATCCAAAAGAGATTATGTAAAGGTGCAAATTTCCAATGATGAATGTCATTATATTGTATACCTAAAATGTACCAATGATTAGAATGAATAATTGATATTGCAAAATAGGAAGAAAAGGTCCAAAGGGGTAGGAGTAGTGGGAGGGGCAGGGGAAAGGAAGAAGGGAAAGGAAAAATGCTGAGAAGTGGAAAAAATGGAAATAAAGTCTTTGTAAATAGGGAATGGTGGAGGGGGTGAAGGAAGGGCTAGGAATGGGGGAAAAATAAGAACCAAGATGCATCATGTAAAGATACAAGTTCCCAATGAGAAATGTAATTGTGTTGTATACCTAAAATGTACCAATAAAAGAATTTAACAACAAAAAAAATTTTAAACAAAGTAAGTGCAAATGTCTTCTTTGTTTTAGACAGGAGGCTCCAAGGGTTACTGGCATTTTTCCTAGGTAGTCATTTTGCACTTAATTACAAACATTTTATAGTGAATTTTTATTAATAGAATGTTCTAGTTTAAATTGGAAGATAGTAAGTCTTGGTTGGACCTTAATATTTTTGTATCAAATAACTTACTACAATTATTTTTTAAAAATCAGATGAAAGCCCCAAAGAAGGCATGAGGGTTATAAAGATTTGTCTAGTAAGAATTGTAATAAGCAAGTACTCTTAGATGTTTGATTTCTTCCTTTTTTTGGTTTTTATTTACAGTATTAAATACAGATAGTTCCCAGATTTTTCAGTTTCCCGTATATCGCTATGTCCTGACTAGCAGATGGAGTCATCATCAATTTGTAATGAGAGTAAAATATCCCTTTTTAGTATTGGGGAAAGAGAAATGAAAATTCATTTATTAATTACCTCTTTGAATTGAGTGAATTTATTAGCAAATAACTATTAACTGTAAGTCATTGTTAGCAAACTAAGATCCCTGAAGACCTCTGAGAAAATTTAGTTTTTTTATACCTAATGAATATATTGTGAATTTAGACACATTTCCTGTGCCTTACTTTGATAAGAATTAATCCATAAAATTGTTTTCTACTTTAGTTTATCAAGTGGAGTGTTATTGTGGACCAGAATCCAACAGACTAGTGTAACTGTCTCACAAATTTCTAAAGCTCCACTGAAAGTGATTATTTAAATTATCTATTTATCTATACTCTTTTTTTTTTTTTTTTTTTTTTTTGTACCAGGGATTGAACTAGGGACCTTGTGCTTGCAAGTCAGGCACCAGAACCACTAAGCTAAATCCCTGGCCTTATCTTTACTCTTTTGGACTAGAAATGTTGGTAATTCTGCTGGAGCCTCATATTTACCTGCCAAAACCAAATCAGATTAATTGCAGAAACCAAATCTCTCACAGTCTTACATGTTTTATAATCCAAGCTTTAAATGCAAAGAGAAATTGTAAAAATATTTTGATTTTGGGCCGGGGATTTAACTCAGTGGTGCTACAGCCTGCCTTGCAAGCACAAGGTCCCAAGTTCAATCGCTGGTATCAAAAAAAAAAAATTTTGATTTTACTATGTCTTTGGATATCAAGATAATATGAATGTTTGAATTTTTTTTTTGAACTGAGCAACTGTCTGCTTTTCACCCTTTGTTTTTCTAGCAAAACAAAGACCCAGGGAGTTCAAGGGCTTGGGGAAACAGGAGCATCAAGTCACTTGCACTTTGTACCTGTAAATTATGTAATAAATTATTGTACTCAGACGTCTGTGCCTACAAGTTCTGTGGTATGGTACGAAACTGTCTATGCTGGCCTTTAACTCTTCTGAAAACCATTTCATTACCTTTTCAGCCTGTATTACATAGGGTAATGCTAAAAGAAGGTTCATTGAGATGCCAAAATAATGTTTAATACAGAGTCTGGAAACTGTGAAAGAGGAAGGTGAGGATGATAAATTAGTTCATTAGAACAAGTATGAAATAAGAGGACAAGAAGAAATATCACACCATCTTATATTTTTCAGAAAGAAAAAAAAAGCAATCCTTAAATTATCCAGATGGTTTTATTCAAGTCCCATGCTATGTACAAACATACAAGAGATGAGAAAAACAGAAACTCAAAACACGCACTTATCTGGCATTCTCTAAAATACCATTATACAAGTTTTCATTTACTTAGAAAAATACCCACTAAAACAATCACAGTTTTTCTTAAAGATTTTTAAAAAATGTATTGGCCAGAACAAAGCCCAAGAGAATAAACAAGACTCTGAATTGTGTGTCAAAAAAATCGTACAAGGTTGTACATAAAACTATAGCTTACAAAAGCCTTGGGTATAGTAAGAATACTGAATTAAGATTTCCAAAGTTCTATTTACCAATATCCATTAATAAAATCCTTACGAAATAATTGACTTAGAAAAAGTGAAATGTTCGTGATTTCAGTGTATATAGAAAATACTAAATATCACTTTCTGAAATAAAGTATACTTAAAACAGCATAAAAAAAGAAAGATCAATTGACATAGGAGCAATTTCTCATTTGAAGGCACAGAAGCCAGGAGAAAGTGGTATATCATTTTTAAAAGGCTGAAAAAAATCCTGTCAACTGTAAATTCTTTAGCCATCAAACTATCCTACAAGGTAAAAAAAAGTATATCAAAACATTTTCAGATAGGGAAAAACTAGAAATATTTGCCAGTAGTACAATTTCCCTAAAATATTTGTAACAAGGGTGTTATAAATCATATTAAATGACTCTAAAAACTTAGAACACTAGATGATGCTTATGACTGTATTTAAAAGTGGGAACAGTACATTAATCTCAAGCCGATCCTTGACATGTTACTAAAAATTATAAAATGTTCTTGCCAGTAGGCTGTATTAAATTATTTATGTATATTCTTCCTGATGGAGAAGAAAAATACAGTACAAAGAAAGAGTGGAAAATGCATGCCTTAAGAATGGTTAGGTAACTCAGATACACAAAATAGAAATAAAGAAAAAGTAACTAAATGAAACAAGCAGAAAGCACACAACAAAATGGCTAACTTAAGAGCTAAGATACTAATATGTGACTTAAATACAAGTTCTAAATATTCAACTGAAGAGACATCGATGGTATTCAGGAAAAAAAATAAGATTAAATTATGTGGTATGTACAAGATACTTCCCATTCAATGTCACAAGTGGATTCAAAGTAAAAGGATGGATAAAAGATGTGCCATACAAATACAAATCAAACAAATGACAAGAGTAGGTATATCACTATGCAATACAATTTCTCCAAGGAAAAACTTACTAAAGACAAAAAGAGATAATTCATAACAAAAAAAGGATAAGTCCACTAAGAGGATAGATATTAAATGTGTGATCATCAAACAATAGAGATTGAAAATGCAGAAAGCTAAACATGAGGTGAATGGAGAAATACACAAATACACTACTATAGTTGGGGAATTCAGCACTTCATTAATTAATTTGTTCAGCTCTTCTAAAATTTGTAAGATCCTCACATTAGCATGTCTTTGGTTTTTGAAGGGATCATTAATGTCTCTATTTACACACACAATACATACTGTATGGATTGTTTCTGGATTTCTTCTAAAAGAAATTAAGTAGGGGATATTTGGTCAATGAACATTGTATCTCAGATGTTATATGTTACATAATATTAACACTAATATTTTATTCTTCATTGTGCATTCTTCTTGGTATAATTTATGTGTGCATATATTTTAAACATGTATGTTTTAATTTTCAAAGTGGCTTTGCAACTATCTGGGAAATTGTGAAACTGTATTAAAATGAAGTGTCTTTTACTATTTTTAAGATAATGCAAAACTGAATGAAACAATAATTAAGCAAGTACAAAATAAAAATTTTTATAAAAGCATTTCTTTCCTAACAATTGTATGCTGTGATGAAAGAACAGATAGTAAAGTGACTGACAATTTTTATATGTTCGTTAATTTAAAATATAAGTTTGATTATAGCTATTACCATATTAATATACTTTACTTATTTCACTAATCACATATATATAATCACACATATACATATATATGTGTATATATAATGAAATACTCTTCAGTTGTGCTGATTTTCTGACAAATTTCTCATCTGAAACTATTCCTGCCAAGAAGAATAAGGGCATTATTGGTAAATGAAACTCAAAATCTTTTGAAACATTGAGTGAATAAGTGTCTACCATTTTCATTTGCTAAATAGAAAAGGAGGAAAGAGGTCTGTTTTGTAAGAGTTAAAATGTTCACATTAGGCATCCTATAGTACAAAGCAAATAATTGCCAAATCTCTGAGTCCCTGTGCACTTAGCTGCTGAAAGGAAATGGATGTAGTAGATTTTGAAGTTATGCGCAGTTCTAAATACCTCATCACTAAAGAATAGAAAATAATATTACAACTTTAAATATCTATTTCTAAATAGTATCAGGATTCCCCAAAACAAAAATATATAAAAAATGTCATAGTAGAGGGAAGTAGGGTCTTTTAAACAGAGAGTAAACAACAAGAAAGTACTCCAAAAAATTTATAAGTTTTACAAGTATTATGGTTTATATTTAAAATGTCTCCCAAAGCCTCATATATGCCCAAGTAGGACTTTTGGAAGGAACTGCATCATGGTTGTGTGAATAACTGGATTAGTCCACTGATAGGTTTGCCACAGTTCTGGGTGTGGCTGAATGGATTTATTGAAGACATAAAACCCGCCCTGGGTTTGAGTGGTACAAACCAACAGACTTGAAGCCTAAATTGAATAAAAAGTGACAGAGAGGCTCACTGCTTGCTTACTGCCTCTGTCTCTTGTCTGCCCTGCCGTGGACTGTTTCTCCTCTGCCATGCCCTTCTATAATGCTGTCCTGCCTTGAGCCAGCTGACTATGGACTGAAAACTCTACAAACTGTCAGCTAAAATAAATCTTTCTTTAACTTGTGGGTATTGGGTATTTGTTTGAGCAATGAGAAAGTAACCAAGAAAAGGAGCAATGCAAATATATGAAATCTATGATACTTATATAATTTAATTTAACATCTTAGTATCAGATCTTGATGATCAGAGGCTAAGTATGAATTGTCAAAAAAGACACAATAAATAATGATTGAAACATTTCCTGTCTTAAATTATGGTCCAAATGATTGCCCCTAGCATGCCATTGTCACATATTCACATTTAATGGATACAAGGTTTATACTTGTTATAATATGTACTAAAATATTTCCTTTAAAAATACTCCCATCAACCTACATTTGAAGTCCTTCCCTGTGCTCTAGTAGTAACAGTAAATTGATAGAATTACTATCATTCTGTGACAACAAATCATCAGAGTAGCTGAGATAAAAGGGAAAAAAAAACTTTATTCAAACACATTCCAATTGTACCAAAGGATTATACCTAAGGACCAATAAGTTAATCAGATTTGCTGGACATATTCTATCATTGTCTAGTTTTTTTATTGTGAAATTTCCAACCTTAAATACAGACATATACACACAGTATATTGTTTAGTCAATTCCATAAGATTTACAGACAGATGAAAAATACCTCAGCTATGTGAAAGCTACAACTAAGATTCTACCCATCATAAGTTTGCATAGTTTCAATTTTTATTCATGCAATTTTTTACAGATCCTGGAAACTCGCAGAATTCAGTGAGCAGTAACATTCAACCTTTAAAATAAATTATCGTTGAATTGCATTAATGTTAAAATACTCGCATGTGTAAGATATACAGATTTCATATCTGAAAGAATCTATAATACCTAAAAGAGGATTAAAAATAAGATTTTTATTTGGATAAATTTAAGGAAGGAAAATTAGCTACATCTAGTTCTCAATTTATACTTAGCTACTTATATGTATCAACAGATTAAGAAGGGTAAAGATATATGATGACAATTTATTACTTAAAATATGTATGTCAGCTTTCAAAAAATATTTATCTTAGAATTGGTTGCACTAAACAAATCAGATGCTATTAATAATATTTCTCTAAAAAAGTATTTAAGATTAGCTCACAGCTTTAATTTTAAAATTCTATTTCTATTTCTTTTGTGGTAATTCTACAAACATCCTAATTCTAAAATAAATTTTAATACTGCATTTTCACTTTTCTTTAGAGTATATTAAAGGTTTGGACTCCACTTTCTTATGCTTATTTATCAGGCATCATTTATCCTTTACCTCTTCTTCCTTGACTTTTCATCGGATCAAGGCAGGTTAACACCAGAGCCTATGTGTTTGCTTGTGTTTTGGTGTGGAGTTTGTGTGAGTTAATCTTAACTGTCAACTTGCCTGGATTAGGAGACCCCTGGAGAAGTGAGTAGACAGTGAGGGTGCCACACTCATCCTTGCACTGATCCCCTGATGCTCAGAGCTGAATGTGTTGTCAGAGCTGGGCATCTAAGTGTGTGCTTTGAAGGGGACTGGACATCTCACTGGACCTCATTCCCTGTGTTCTGATTCCTGGCCACTAGGAAATGAGCAACCTTATTTCACCATGCTCTTCTACCATGGTGTTCCTGTCTTTTAGCCAGTCCACCAGGGACTGCAACTTCTGAATCCTTAAGCCAAATTATACTTCTCTTCCTTTAGGTTGTTAATGTCAAGTTCTTAGTCCCTGCAATGGGGAAGCTGACCAATACAACGTTCAGATCACATAAGCTTCCCAGGAGACAGAAACTCTCACCTAGGACTCATCCCTTAACTTGATAAAAAAAAACCCAAACCAGTCCTCCTTTCACACTCATTTTGAACACGCTGACTTTTGGGACCTTGCACTGTTTATCCCAGAAAACCATATTTTGTTAGTAATAAAACTTATCATCTTGATATGCTTGTTTATGACATCATCAGTCTTCCATATCTGAACCAAATTTGGAGTAGGAATCCATCTTGATATGAAGATTTGGTGTAATATTGAGGAGGCTACATTCTCAAACATTTACTTAAATGTAAGAATTACTGAGACCAGTATTAGTATCGTATATTGATTTGAATATTATTTTTTACATTTTATTTTAAATAATATGAGTGTACAGAAGGAAATATACTCCAAATTTGAAAATATACTAGTAGTTACTATACTTAATGTATAGTTAAATTTGAAACATTATCTAAGGGATTATATAATTGCAATAGAATAACCCATTGTGATAATATAAAGGTAATTCCATGTGTATTCAATTTTAATTGTTATTCGGTGGGCACAATGGTGAAATGAACATGTTAAGAAGTCATTCACTAGGGAGTGCCAGAGACTCCTGCAGTTAAGTCTCTAGTCCCCACCTCCCCAGTGCGACGCAAGTTTGAAAAATTTAAGACAAAAGAGTTAAAGAGAAAGTGTGAATTGCGACAGCCAATGCTCCTTTGGCAAAAGGAACTGGCCCGTCTCTTCCACCGAATGTTATTATCCATCAATCAGGAAAGATGCATGTATAGATGTGCAATACGTGAAATTAACATGGAAACTAATGCAACACTTTAAAGAGAAGTCGAAGCATTTTCAAATTAGAAGCAAGATAGATAAAATATATGGTTATAAGTAGAGCATTGTCCTTCAAGCTACGAAGGCACTGATTGTGGGAATGGAATTTGGTTCTGATTACTCTGACCTCACCTATGGATATTATCTCGTATTAGCCCCACAGCCTCCTAGGCCATTTCTCTAGTCTGGGCTGTGGCCGTTCATGGGGCGGGGGAGGTAGTGTTAACCTGCGCGCTACCGCATTGCTCATGAGATACTTCTGTGAGTCACATAGCTTCAGTCAGACTCGCTTCTTAAAGTAATCCAACTGAGGGATTTAACTCTCTGCAGCTTGCACTGCTTACAACATGCTTTGGGCATAATCAGTATTGTGGGCTCTGGCAATAGAGTAATAATTTATTTCCACAATGTAAGTTGGCAGAATTTACATGTCAGAGGGAAATATCAAGAACAGAATTCACGAATCTAGTTTGTTTCACTAAGTAACTATTATCAGTAATGCCATAAAGAGCTTTCTGGAATAAAATTATAAGATCTGCAATTGATGAAGAGAATGTCAACATTATTTTCTATCTAATAATTACCTTTAGTCAAATAATAGATTCACATTTCTTATGTGGCATACTGTAGGAAATTATGGTATATCATCTAATAATTTTTTAAAAGTCAAGATCAATATAATAACTAATAAAATGGGTTGTTCTGGTATTATTGTGTCAGCATTATTTTAATTAACATAAATGTGATATATATATATATATCCTTTTTCCACAAGTAAGTTTTTAAGCCATGCAACATATTAAAATATTATATTATCTTGCTGATATCATCTCTTTCAAGGTTACAAATATCTGATATTGACACCCCAAATCTCCTGTTCGACCACTAGACTTGTATTCAACTATCTAAACCAGCATTACTGGGTTGTCAGTTAAGTTTTTTATTACATCCCAAATTGAACTTGTGATGCAAACTTCTATCCTCGATAATTTAAATTCTCCCTTATTATTTATTCAAGCCAAAACAGTTGGGGTCACTCTTCACAGGTTTTCGCCTCTGCTATAATTTAAAGATATATTGAACACAACTGATGCGCTGCCGGTACTAAGACATAGGGTCCGTGACAGGTGGCGAAGCCATGAAACTTCTCCTTTATAAATAAGATCTCAGACTCTCCGGAAGGCAGCTTCCCGAATTTGGTTATCTTGCTCTTCTGCATTCTGACCTGGGAGATCCTCACCAGGCTAAATGCTGGCAACCTTAGCTTGACTTCCCGGCTCCCAGCCCTGGGAAAAAGGAATTCTGTGCTTTACAAATCAGCCAATCTCAAGTATTTTGTTGTTGCATCACGAACAAATTAAGAAAATCGATCTCACATGTTGCATATAGTCTTCCATCTACTACTTACTCCTCTGTCCTCAAAGTTTATCAAGAGTCTGACCACATTTCCAATCTTAGATTTGTTTCACTCTTGCCTGAGCCATCATCGCTTACCTGAATTATTGGCACAGTTTCCAAGTGAATATACCTTTGTAAAACCTTAACTTCTTAGGTCTATACTCAACAAACATTAAAAGTGATTGTGTCAAAATAAATCAATCACATCACTCCTGTATCTAAATCCATACAGTTCCTCCCTATCTCCGCTAAGATAAAAACAAAGAATTTAAAATGCTTACCCTTTCCAGTTTCTACAGGACCTGGTTCTTGTCCCTCAAACATGTCAATTAAATTTCTGCCTTAGGGCCTTGGACTGCCAGTTTTTTGAATGCCTGTGTACTCAGTATTAAAAAATCTCATTTTCTCACCTCCTCAACCTTTTTATCTCTTCTTAATATGTTTAAAGTAAGAATCTATTTTAGATACATCTAGTGCATGATTAGCTAATGCATACTTTTAGAAAATCTATTCATGGGTGCTTACTAGGTAAGGGCTGGTTTTCCTCATGCTCGGTGCACAAATATACTACACATTTCAGCCTTGATTGTGACAATTGCATATAGAATAATCTCAAGGCTATTTCCATGCTTGATACAATTGCTCAAATTACAAATGCAGAAGGTTTTGTTTTGATTAAAGCAATCTGCTAAAACCTAACCCTGGATGTCTCTCCTTTTTTTTCTCATTAAGTTTATTGGTACATTTTAGGTATACAATACAGTTGCATTCATCATTGGGATCTTGTACCTTTACATAATGCATCTTGGTTCTTATTTTTTCCCCATTGCTACCCCTCCCTTCACCCCCTCCACCCTTCCCTATTTACAAAGACTTTGCTTTCATGTTTTTCCTTTTCTCATATTTTTTCCTTTCCCTTCTTCCCTTTCCCCTACCCCTCCCACTTCCCCTGCTCCTTTAGACCTTTTCTTCCTATTATGCAATATCAATTATACATTTTGATCCTTATTTACACTTTTAGTTTTTCACACCAGAGAAACTACTCAGTATTTACACATGTGTGTCCTATTTATTTCACTTAAGAGTAAGGCCTCAATGTACATCCACTTAGCTATGAATGTCTGTAGTTAAAAAAAAAAAAAAAAATCCAAATTACAAATGCCCCAAATGTCAAAAAGTGGGATTCTGAAATCACCACTTAGAGGAATACTATCATGAATATGGTAAACCTATTGGGCTCTATATAAGCAAAATAAATTTTTATCTCATTTGACCATATATGTTGGAGTTTTTGAACCATGAGTGTTTTCTTAAAACACTGAATAAAATTACAAACTTTTCCATCTATCTGAAAGTCTTTCATCTCTTGGCCCTTAATTTTATATATATATATATATATGTATAATATTTTCTTATTTACTTCTTCACTGTACAATTATATGTAATATATAGTTAATATAGTAATGTAATATATAATTATAATATAATTAATTATAATTAATATATATAATTATATATGTATGTAAAATTTGGTCTTCATTTTTAGAATGCACTCAATAAAATGGCTAAGAGTGACTCCAACTCCAGGGCTTTTTCTCCTTTGTGTTCAGAAGTCTCATATATTCTAAAAATCTTGCTTTCTGTAGTTTCAACAGTTGTACACTTTTCCAGTAATGAAAGCCAAGTTTGACTGTATTTCTTAGTCCATCACTGTGGTTTTTTATTTACCTTACAAAAACATTAAAATAGGATCAGACTCTGATGACATTTGTTTGAATTGATAATTTAAATATTTTACTGTTTTTACTCCTTACTGGAATGAAGATCCATGAATGTGTAGAAAATTATATGACCAAACTTTCCTCTTCCTGATGCTAGCTGGTTGACATTCCTCAATGATAGGAAAGGAAGTAGGAAATTCAGTAAGATTCATTTCATCTTAAGTCTGTGTTTATTTTTTATAGTGGGTATCAAATTTAGGGAACTGAACAACACCTTAGCACTTCCCCTCAAGCTTTATAAGCATAGTGGAGTTTGTTTCTTTTGTTTGATTCTGTATCGCAGCCAACAGATTTATTTCTTGAAAAAGGGTTAACAATAAATATTTCCATATTGGAAAAGGAGTAAGTATTTCCCAGTCTACAAATTCTTGAAGGCAACATGGTGAGTATTTAGAATGAGGTCTCCTGATTTGAACTGCTGGTCTGTAAATCTGAATGTTATTTTCTATTGATGTGAATAAACATCTACTGAAACACTCTATTTTACACATGAATGAAATAGAGACAATAATAAAACCAATCTGATAGGACTGTTTTGGAGTACTCATTTAGAAAACTTTTTTAACATTATGATCAGAGTATAGGGCACTTTAAACATATTTGTTATTGTAAATTTTTAAAATAATGCTTTGAATATTTTTGTTCTATGTCTAGTATGCTTTACAGCACAAATCAATGCATAACAGAATATGAATAGGTTTATTTCTCTTTTTTATGTTCATTCCATAAACTCACAATTAAAAGACCCTCGATTGGGACATGATATATTTTTAAGTTTTAAAACTTTTTGTAAATTTCCTACTATGTTCAGTTTGTACCATCTGGTAGAACTTATGTTGTAAAATAATTAATATTGATTGATTTTTTTGTCATGACATAATTGTACTTTAAGACAATGCTAACAACATTGAAAATATTGCCATCTAAAGTCTTAGCTTTCTCGCAAAAGTTTTGCTGCATCCAGGCCAATGTATTATCCATTCTTTATCTTCTGTAATTTTACCTAATCAAACAAAACAAACATAATAACAAAGTAAAGTATAAAAAACATAAAAGAGCAGGATCCATCTACAAAAGACAAAATATTAGAGATGTTTTTATATACTTTGTATTCATATAATATTGTAATTTAATTCATACTTTAATGCCTAAACATTTTGCTAATACATTTATTCTGAATAATCCCATTAATAATGTTTACTTTTATTTAGGAATTCAATAACTTTTAATTTTCTCAGTATTATAGTAAAATAAATGAATATGCTTAGTTTCTGTTCTGTGCTCTTCCTTATCAAGGAGAAACGTGCATTCCTAACATATAATATGTGAACTATAGTACATAACTGTACAATATTATACCCTATGAATAAAATAGTTAAAATTATGAACACATAATCTAAATAAAGTCATGGTCTATCACCTGTTATAACATGAAGCAGTATTGTAACTTGCCTCTAAGCTCATTTATCACACACAAGAATATACGCACACAACTATGTCTAACCAGGAGTTGTTTTTCAGATCTTAGTGTTCCCTCTACTTGGGCTCCTCTTCAAACTGCTCTCTGTTTACATCTGTTCAAGTCATTTTTCTGGAAGATCCATCTCCATTGTGACTTTTTCTTTACATTTCTTAGCTCATAGTAAAAACTGATATCTCCTTACTCTGTATCATAAACTGCTTAATGCAATTTTACTACCATTTTTATTTCTTATGTGTGCTTTAATAATTGCCACAAATTTGGAGGCTTAAAAGCAAAATAAATGTATTCTCTCACAGTTCTTGAAGTTCATACTCCTATATACATTAGAAGAAAATACTTACAATAATTTTTTCCAAATTTTCATGTTTCCAGTGGTCTCAAAATCATTTTCCATCTTCATGGGAACATTTTTCCTCTCTTTTTTGTCTTTTTTCTGAGCATCTCATAGAATGTTATTTGCCATTAGATTTACAGTCCGTGTCACTAATCTGTGGTCACCTCATCTCATGCAAAAAATATGTTTTTCAGAATTAGGTTTTAATTTATTTGGCAAAGACATCTTGTTTAAAATTAGGTCAAATTTAGACTTTCTAGGATGATATGGATATACCTTTTAGGGGGCCAGAATCTAACATACTGAAAGTTCTCCTCATTTTGAATGTTTATGTTGTGAAATTTGCTTTGATCTTGATGGTTTTCCTTTACTGGTTACTTGTTTTTGTTTTGTTTGCTTGTTTGTTTGTTTTTTGTTTTTCTGAAACAGCTTTTAGAATTATCTCTTTGTGTTAAATTTCTCTCTTTGTGTTAAATTTTTTTTACGACATATGATAGGGTTTTTTTTTTCTGGTCACCACTATTTGAAATTCTATGTCTCTTGTGCATGTTTATTGTTATTTCCCTAGATATGGAAAGGTCTCTGTTATGATTTTGGTGAATAAATTTTTATATCTTTTGAATAATGTTCTAAATTTTTAATCCCTACAGTATTGAGGTGGTTTTTTTTTTTTTTTGAGTCACTTAGGAGCTGACAGATCCAGGGTCCATGATGTCTTGTATGTAAGGGGTCACTGGGTACACTGTCTACTACATCAACCTTGTCGTCAGGTTCCATCACACTGTCTTCTTATTGATCTAATCAGCTACTCATGCTTCAGTTGAATTTTTCTTGTCATGGCCTTTTGCTTATTTTCTTTTCAAAATTTCTAATTCTATTCCATAATGGCCTTTCATATCTTGTATTATCTTATTTATCTCAATCAACTTATTGTTTGTTTCATTTTTAGCCTGGATGAACATTTTGTTAATTAAATCATTTTTTCTGTTTATTTAAATTATCTTAAAGCTACATCAACCTCTTATTTATTTCCTTATTTATTTCTTCTTTGATCTCTTCAAACATTTTGATCATTTCTTTTTTGAATTCTTCTTCTGTAACTTCCTCTAGTACAGTGCCCATGAAATCAGCTTTTGAGGAGTTAAGATTTTTGAAGGCATATTTTGCCTTGTTTTCTCATAGTTCTACTGCTTCTGTTTGTGAGTTAAAGACCACTCCAATTTCGATACATTCAGAATATATTTATTGATATTTTACTGTGTAGCACATAGTTATTTTGTGTTTTGGAGATTGGATGAGTGAACAAAACAGAAACAAACTCGTGTTCTGTATGAGCAGAAAGAAATCGATTCAGAATTAAAATAAAATAAAGTCAATTACACAGCATGACCATGAAAAGTAAAGAGAAATGGGAGCTGCCGAGGAGTGGGATTTGCAATTGTAAAGAAATTGACTTTACTAAGAAGTATATTTGCCAAGACTCAGAACCTTCTTGTAGTTATTTAGGGGAATATGTTTCCAGGAAAAGTCAGTGCAAAAACCCCAGTAATGTGTCCACTGTAATGCAGAAGGAAGCTGGTTGCTCGACCAGAGCGATCAAGAGAAATATACAAAGATCAGGTCAAGGGGGACATGTATGCACAAGAAATTGTTTCCATATTTCAGATCACAATGATATGAGGATCTCTGCAGAGCTCTTAAATTTCACTTTGCCCTCATACTTTTTTCCTCCAAAGTGTTTCATATTTTGTTTCTCTCAAAAATCCCAACTTCCTTTCCTACTGCACTCTATACTTGCATTGT
This sequence comes from Heterocephalus glaber, assembly GCF_053883595.1. Lineage (NCBI taxonomy): Eukaryota > Metazoa > Chordata > Mammalia > Rodentia > Bathyergidae > Heterocephalus > Heterocephalus glaber. The sequence continues at coordinate 9,783,433 of NW_028258346.1, read as the reverse complement.
TTGCCTCTCCTCAGGCTGTATGTAAATTTAAGTGGACAATATTGAGCAGAATAATGAAATAAAATTACCAATATGCCTTAACCATCTTACTTTCTTCAAAGTAAGAAGCCTGTCCCTAGCCATTTCATAAATCAGTACAATTCAAAATACATGATCTGAAGTTTCAGCCAAATTGACATCAAAAGCTTGTCTGTTAAAAAGGTCAGGAATTCATATTGAGTGTCATTCCATTCTTGTTTCAGATTAAGTCTAGAATTCAGAATGGATTTCTTAATCATCCTCCATTATTATCAATATTAAAATTATTCATGGAAGTATTTCATGGTATTTATTCTTTTCCAATAATCTTACCTTTATTTTTTTAATACCTATGAAATGCTCCTAAACCAGAATAAGTATTCGTATTTAAGCCAAAATTCTGATTGTGCTTCTTTCATGTTGAAATATCTTAAAGATTTCTCTTATGAAGAATTACAAAAGAAAAGCTTAGATAATTGCTTGCAATCAGATTTCACTGACTCCGTAGATTCTCCGTCAGCAGTTTTCTTCTTTGAAAATATATTGTATTAAAATTTGATTCGATGCTCAGTGTATGCCCTAGATTTGCTCAACTTGATGACCTTTATCAGCATATATTTTGTTCTAATATATTTGTGGGGGGGTTTTTTTGGTGACAGGAATTGAACTCGGGACCCTGCACCTGCGAGGCAGGCAACAGAACTACTGAGCTAAATCCCCAGCCTGGTATGTTTTATTTTAATGATGTGTGTTAGTTTTTCCATGTTCACTTAAAAAATTGCCCTTTTTTCCATTCTAAACTTTAACATTTTATTCTTCTTTGTGTTATTGGGGGTTGAACCCAGGAAACATTGAGCTACATCTCAGTCCCTTTTTATTTTATATCTATTACAGGATAGGCCCTCACTAAGTTGCTCAGCTAACTGCCAACTTGAAATCTTCTTTTCTCAGTCTCTTCAGCAGCTTAGCTTACAGGTGTGGGCAACCAGGCCTGGTCTAAAGGCATCTTTAATATCTAACTGCTCATGCGTTTTCTTTACTTCTCTCTTTCCAAAATTACATTCTCTACCTCTAACATTTTCTTACTACACTGTTTGTATCTACTCTGCAAAATGTATTATATCTTGTAATCTGGTTATTGAAAGGAAGACTTCATGCTCTTATTAAACTTTTATTTTGGAAGGGACAAGGATTATGTCTTGTCCATTTTAAATTCTTCATCACATTTTCATTGGTCAGTCATTCAATAAAATTATTTCTTTTGTACTTATGAATTATTCATATTTTTATTCCTATGATAAAATGGTTTGAATTTTCTTTCACTTTATTTCAATTTTTTAGAGGAAAGTACTTCATTCAGGTTATAAAATAGCAGGTCAAAGACAAAATCCCTACTTGACATGGAAACACCACACATGCCTTGAACAAATGCCTTAGGCCAGTACCGATCTTAATAGACATGGCTACAGGTCAGACGATGACAGGACAGAAGGATCGTAATGAAAACTGTGGTCTAATAGTGAGAACAGGATTTACATGTCTGTGTTCTTATCTGATTGCTAGATTCAGATATTTATCTAGAAAGATTTAATAAAATGTCACATGTATTTAAAAATAGAAGGAAAAGATTAAAGTATACATAAAGATTAAAATATATATAATATATATGAATATGGTTCATTAGAAATGTTAGTGAAATTTTCACTTTAATTTTTAAATGATCTGTAGTATTTACAGACTGCCAAATTCATGGCATGCAATTCCAAGTTAAGCTTTATTTTCAGAGAAACGTGGAAAAGAGACATGGACTAATGTTATCATTTTCTCTTAGTTTTGTTTTTTTTTTGAATTAAGACTATGGATGAATTCTGAAATAATAATTCTTGCTACCATTGAAAATAATATGAAATCTCCCGGGGCAGAGAAGCTCAGCCGGTCCCAGCACCTGGAGGGGAGCTCCCCCGCTGCCATCCCAGACTCCTAGGGCAGGGAGGCTCAGCCAGTCCCAGCACCTGAAGGAAGCCCCCTGCCTCCATCCCAGGCTCCTAGGGCAGAGAAGGTGAGCCAGTCCCAGCACCTGGAAGGAAGATCCCACCTCCATCCCAAACTCCTAGGGCAAAGAAGCTCAGCCAGTCCCAGCACCCAGAAGGAAGCTCCCCACCTCTATCCCAGGCTCCCAGGGCAGAGAAGCTGAGCCGGTCCCAGCACCTAGAAGGAAGCCCCCCACCTCCATCCCAGGCTCCTAGGGCAGAGAAGTTTAGCCGCGTGGGCACCAGAAGCACTGCCCCCACCGTGGAAATGAGAAGACATGTAAACAAGTCTCAAAAACAGACTTCTGGATCACTTACAGCAACCCCAAAGAGAAACCAGATGGAACAATCTGATACTCAACCACCTGGATTTTCTGAATTGGCAACAAAAGAGGATCTGGGAAAAATGAAATCAGAAATAATTACTTAGATAATAGCAAAAATTGTGCTCATGGTGCAAGACATGATTAATAAATTTAGAGAGGACACAGATTAAAAAAAAGAGGGTCTGAGGAACATGATGGAATTCCAACATAGGAAACAAATGGAATCCATAAAACAGATACAAACAGATTTCCAAGAGATGAAAAACTCCATCGAAAGTCTGCACAGCAGAATGAACCAATGTGAGCATAGAATTTCACATATAGAAGAGAAGATTGCAATTAATGAGGAGGAAAAGAAAAATTGCTTTAAAATTGTAAGGGAACATGAGAAATCAATCCAGCAGCTGCTAGACAATGCAAAGAAGAATAACATAAGACTGATTGGAGTCAATGAAGAAAGAGGAGAGAGTGCACATGACATGAAAAAAATGGTTCACAGAAGTGATGGCAGAAAACATCCCAAGGAGGGGAAAAGAACTTGATATACAGATAAATGAGGCATATAGGACTCCAAATGGCCTTGATTAAAAAAATCTACACATAGGCATATAATAGTTAGGATTCCAGAAATCCAACAGAAGAACAAAATTCTACAAGCAGTGAGAGAAAAGAAACAAATCACATACAAAGGAAAGCCCATCAGAATCACAGCAGACTTCTCAATGCAAACCCTCAAGGCAAGAAGAGCTTGGAGTGATGTATTTCAAGCCCTAAAGGAAAACAGCCTCCAACCCAGATTGATGTACCCTACAAAACTATCTTTCAAAATTGATGGAGAAATAAGATACTTTCATGATAAAGAGCACCTCAGTAACTTCATGAATACCAAACCGGTACTCCAAAAAATTTTAGACAATACCCTAGGAAAAGACAATGAAGATCACAACCCCAGGAAACCCAGAAGAATGAATCCACTGGGCGTGACAAATTAAACGCAAAGGGGGAGAATCAAACAAAAAGAAAAAGTCATGACAAGGATTTTAAAACTTTTAACTTCATCTCCCTAATGAGTGTATAATTCAATCTTGTTATTGTACTGATTAGTATTTTTCTGATTCTAGAGTTGCACACCATTCCTTATGCTATACTGGCTATTTATCATCTTATGTCTACATTTTAATTGAGTTGTCTATTAATGAGCTCTAAGAATTCTTTATATATTCTGGTCATAGGTTATATGCATTGTAAATGTGGTCTGTTTAAGGACTACTTTTCATTTTAATGATGTCATTTAAAGTTCTAAATTTTGATGGAATTTCATTTATCAATTTTTTTCTTTTATGCATCATGTTTTTTGTATCCTTGGTAATTCTTGCCTACCCTGAATTCATAAATATTTTCCCTTATAATTTCTTCTTAAAGTTTCATACTTTTAGGCTTTCTTATTTAGGCTCATAGATCCCTTCAAGTTATTTTCATGTATGGAAAAAAAGAGTTGAGGTTAATTTTTTACATACGGATACCAGGTGTTCTAGTGCCATTTGCTGAAAACACTATCTCTTCCTTGGCTCTTGAATTGAGTTTATATTCTATAAAATGCTAATGTTAAATAATCTTTCAAAACTCAGTGGAACATATATCTGTGGTTCTATTTCTAGATTCTCTGTTTTATTCCAATGATCTATATGTCTTTCCTTACACCAACACTGCCTTGATTACTGTAGCTTTAGAAGTCTTAAAATTAGGCACTAAACCTCTTCCAACACTGTTTTTGTTTTTAACTTTTCTAGGTCCTTTGTACTCCTACATAACTTTTAAATTTCAATATCCGGTTCTTCATTTATAGCAAGTATACACAGACCTGAGTTTTTATATATACCTTGTGTTTTCTAATCCTGCTAAATTCAAGTACAAGTTCTAGGGGCTCCTAGAGATTTCTTAGTATTTTCTCTGTAGATGACCATTTCATCTACATATAAAAATTTTGCTTCTTCCGTGCCAATCCTATCCCAGTTGTGTCATTTTATTGCCAGACTATTTTGGTGGGGACTAGGTTTCAAAGTTTAATGGACAGATAAAGAGTAAGCGTATCTGCCCTTGTTCCCCACCTTAAGGAGAAAGCATTGTATCTTCTCCATTTATATAAGGCTTTCTCTCTGGAAGTATGGAGTACATGTCTTTAATCTGTTGAGAAGTTTCTGTTCTACTTCTGGTCTCCTGATAGCTTTTACCATGAACAGCTGTAGAATTTAGTCCAATAATTTTTCTCCAACTAGTGACAGGATCATATGGCTTTTTCCTTTCCTCTGTTTAAATGATGACTTTTGGGGGTGGATCTTCCAATGCTGAACCAACACTGCCATCCCTATAACAAAACCACTTTCTACATCCTGCCAGATCTGACTTCTAGTAGTTTTTTTTGTTAAACAAATTTCTATCTATGTTCATACTTTTTTCTTCTATTATCTTTATCCAGTTTTAGGATTAGCACAATGTTGATTTCCTAAAATGAGGGGAGAAGGGTTCCTTCTTTTTTCTGCTTTAATTGTTTGATATAATTTATCAGTTAAAATGCTTATGAGCTGGCTGTTGTCATATAGGTAGGTTTTCAAGCTAGGAATATACTTTCTTTAATAGGTGCTATTCTAATTTTATATTTCCTCCAGAGTTAGTTTCATTTATTTGTCTTCCAAGGTACTTCTTAGAAGTTGTCAAATTTATTTCAAAACAGATTTTTGAAATATGCTTTCTATATCCTTTTAAATTCTGTAAAATCTGTGGTAATGTCTCCTAGATCTTAGTATTGTAATTTAAAAAATGTATAACTGATACTGTGTAACAGGAAGAAAAGGTCTAAAAGAGCAGGGGAATTGGGAGGGGTAGGGGAAGGGAAAAAAAGGAAAATAATATGAAATATCTTTACTTATAAACATATTTTATATTGGTCTTTTCTAATATCAGAAATACTGTTTTACATTAAATACAGTATTATACTAAATTAAATTATAATAAACCTTTTAAACTGGAATTACTCTGTGGAACATGTTTCCAAATTTTAGTATGATTTCCCTTATTGACATGTGCATTCCACTTACATTTATAGTTGGTGTATTTTTACTCACACAAATACATATTCTCTTTCCTCTTTGATGTAAGATACTTCTTGTGTTTTAAGTAACTCAACAAAAGAACAGATTCACATATTTATACAATGCTTTTTAACTTTTTAGCTGACACAAGATTTTAGTAGGTTTTGAGCAACTATTTAGAAAGAATGCAATGATTGAAGATTATTGCTCATTTTGAGAGCGGCACCTCTACTGAATGTCATTTTGTGCAGTGAGGCAACTACAGTTTATTCTGGTCAAAGCACAGGACAACATCACACAGGTGAGGTGTAATCAATGGATAAGTGTCAGAAGCAGTAGATTTCAAATGTGGAAGAACATCAAAATACCCTGGGAAATATTACACAGTGATTTCTGAATCTCAACATTCATATACAAATCACTGGAAGTGAGGCTGCAGAATTGGCATTAAAAAAATAAATCATTCTGTAGAATTCTGAAGCAGCAAGTTCTCTGACTGTTATTTTGTAACTGTGATTCTCAGCATGTCTGGACTCAACAGAAAAAGAAAAATAGAAAGCATACAAGAAAGAGTTTTCTTTTCGGTAAGCTTATCTGAAGATTTAAAAACAAAATGCAGTCCTACTCTTATTGATAGTCCTTTTTGGGGGGTGCCTGTAATATGCCAGAATTTTTGCATGCATATCTCATCCTGTCTCTCAAGAATTATGTATGATTAGGATGTCAAAACTCCTGGAGTTTCAATGATCAGTTCATGCCATGTTTTTGACATGAACAACATTCTGTCTGACTTCTCAGAATAATACATGGCTTCCAAATATATATTTCAGAAATCCTACAAAAATGGATATGTTCTGTCTCTTTGCATCCTCTCCTCCCATGATGAATGCCAAGCTGTTGTTCTGGCAGTTTGCAGAAACCAAAGTGTCCCTCATTAATTGTGGCTAGTTCTCAGGAATAACTGTGCAGAGGGCTAGAATAGAGCATCCTCAGATGATAAGGGGGGGGGGCTAGCTGAACCTCTGATACAGTTGGCCCCTTTGTCCCAGCAAGTCCTGTGGCCCTGAGCTATGAACCCAGGACAGGTTAACTTCTCAGCTCTTTCCACTGTGCTGCAATGCAAAACCCGGATGATGAGGTTCTCTTCACCCCAGGTGAAGGAAATCCTTTCCTGAGCCCTGGGAACAGGCTGACGAGTGTTAGGCTCTGCTATCCCTGCTCTCTAGAAAGCTGTAATAAACCTACTCCACCTAACTTGTGTGTGCGAGTATCCTGTCACCCTCTACTCAGAAAAATTGTGAGCAGTGTACAGTTCTTGTGCTTCACTTAGAGGACACCTAGGCACACTGAAGAGAGAATCTCATGAGAAAGACCTATTTTACTTTTTATTTTGCATGCTTGTATTTCATATGCGAACACTTCAAGAAGCAGCTGTAGATGCTTTAAGGTCAAATTTGTTTTCATACTCGTCTGCCTTTTCCTTGCTCCTCGTTAGGCATGACTGGGGTTGCTGTTTCTGACTAGGGTGAGATTTATCAGTCAATTCCATGCTTCTTTTTGCTACTAGAAATATGTCAAATCTGTAATTGTCACTAATTTGGATATCCACAGCCTACAACGACATTTAAATTACCATGCCTGATTAAAAAGAAGTAGGTTGCCTATGTTATTATAATGAAGAATTTTAGGAATGTTTTTATCAGGATACAATTTTTTATTGGAAAACAAGAGGGAAGCCACACACACAAGTATTTTCACAAAGTATAATGAAACATGTGTCAATCTTTGTTTTACATTGATTTAATTTGTGAAGATATCAAGCAGTTGACTTAATTTAAACATATACACACATTAACATACATGTTATTAAGTTAACCCATGTAAAATTACTTTTAGTGTTTTAAAAATTAAAAAATGTATATTGTTCAATCCATACAAATATATTCTTGAAACATTTCACAAACATATATTAAATTCTTAAATAGAATGATACATTTAATTTAAATAAAATACTAGTGTTTTTCTTATGAAATTTTAAAAATACACAACAATGTAGATTTTGATCTACAAATAGAAGACATGATAACTATTTTGTAAGTCCATATTTCACTTTTAATCAGAGCCTAAAATATGGTCTAATTTATGGCAGAAAAGTAAGAAATAAATTCTAGAAGTATAACTGTCTCTTTTTTCAGGAGTTGGGATGCAAGCTGCATAGTTGCCCCTGGAAATATAAAGAGAACATTTGTTTCCTGCATGAAAATGAATTAAAATATGCAATCATTTTATTAAACAAGTATCTCAAACAATGTATTAATTTTGTATAAGATTATAAACTGTCTGAATATTTATGTATGTTGATTTTGTTCTGGAGAGTGGATTTTAGAACTTGGTTTCATTTAACTTAGTGGAGTCGTTCAGTTAAAATACTTCAAGCCTATGTACAATGCTCTCAATAAAACTTTGTGAAACTAACAATTTTAAAATATGACATCAAAAAATTAAACTAGAAACAGAATTGAATTAGGCAAAGTGACATTCATTTTTAAGTATCCAATATGTATATAACAAATCTAGTATTCTAACGTGCTTTCTATGAAAATATACAAGAGAATGAGGAGTGTGGATAGACATAAAACCTATGAGGACATGAAATAGTTTTGAAAACTGAAATTGTTAATATATTAACAGCATTTTCCTCCCCTTCCCATCCTAAATCCTTTCGATGTTATTCTCAGTCTTTGTAGGGAAGGGTTTGGGGTAAAATATCTACACAGTGGAATCACATATAGAAGAGTTAAAAAATGTTAATGAGATTTAAAATGTATAGGGTAAATGAAAGTTTTTCATGTCATTTTTGGTTCTGATTGACAACTTCTAAAAATATACAGAATTAACTGACCAAAGAATTGTCATTCCACTTTTAAAATTAAAGTGTTGGCAGGATGCATGCTGAGTTCAATACACTCCCACTTGGATCATTTTGATAGGCTAAATAAATAATAACAAATTATAATAAAGAGCAAAATAAAAGATAGTAGGGAGATAGATCTTTGTCTGTTGAGAAGGGGATCAGGAGATGGAAGAAGGAGTGAAGGAAGACAGGGAAAGAAGATAAAAATGGGATTAATATGAGAAAATGGAAAAATAGGAACAAAATTTTTGTAAATAGGGAGGGCTGGAGGGGTTGAAGGGAGGGCTGGGCAAGGGTGAAAAACAAGAACCAAGAGAGACTATGTAAAGGTACAAATTTCCAATGATGAATATCATTATATTGTATACCTAAAATGAACCAATTATTAGAATGAATAATTGATAATGTAAAATAGGAATAAAAGGTCCAAAGGGGTAGGGGTAGTGGGAGGCACAGGGGAAAGGAAAGAAGGGAAAGGAAAAAATGATGAGAAATGGAAAAAATGGAAATAAAGTCTTTGTAAATAGGGAAGTGTGGAGGGCATGAAGGGAGGGCTAGGAATGGGGAAAAAATAAGAACCAAGATGCATTATATAAAGGTACAATTCCCAATGAGAAATGTAATTCTGTTGTATACCTACAGTGTAACAATAAAAGAATTTAATACAAAAAAAAAAAGGAATCCAACAAGTACCAACTCCACACAAGGAATGTAAATATTATGTATTGTAAACATGCACTGATAAAATTTTTTTAAATACAAATAATATAGTTCTAGTAAATGTTGTTCAAGACAGACTTTACAAGTCAATCTGCAATTACTTATAAGATAGACAATTATAGAGAACTGGCTTTGTATGTATTCAAATGTAGCTATTTTCTGCTTGCGTAATTTAAAGAGAAAAACATGTAATATATAATATATAATATGTACATCAATCAGTATGTTATAACAGTATGATATAACAGTACCTGTTTTATCTGCCACTTTAAGAATATGGGAAGATAAGAAGAATATTTTTAAATTGGAATCAGTTCGAAAACATCAGAAATTTTTTAACAGAAAGCTACTGTAATTATTAACAATGTACTGAGGCTCAGAATCACAAAATGTATTTTTGAACAAAGGCAGAATATTTTTATATCTCTAATTCTGCCCTGATTCGAATTTGAAGAAATATGAATCAATGTGTAAGTTGATTAAGAGAATCTTGGTACCTTATGAGGATTCTAGAGGCTCTGCTCAAGTTAAAGTACTTTATGGCTCATTGCATTTCATCTCCTTAATGAGTTAGTGCTGTACAAGTTGAATCATCAGTTAAGAAATGTCAAGAAAATTTTTGTGGTGAAAAATGTTCATTTCAGATTACTCTTAGGCCATCAAAAATAATCTATGCTCAATTTTCAAAAACACAGAAACAAAAATTATACGTTGTCACATCAATATTCTAATTTTCTGTTAGATCTTCAACTACTTTTTAAAATTACATAGACATAAAATGTTGCTTCACTTAAAAATAATTAAAAATTTTAAAGAGTTTACAATCTAAATATTTATTTTAATCTTTTGGATAAACAGACATCATTGACTAATCTAAATTTCAACTGAAATCAAATGCGTGAACCTTTACTCATGAATGTTTGTAGAACACAAATAATTCATCAGAAATCAGTGAACATTAACTTTATTATAATCAGTTTCATTTCCATGTAAAGATCCAAAATGTTAACAAAGCAAAAGAATTTACTTTTTTATCATAAGTAATTTATTCCAAGGACCCAACAGACTATTTAACAGTTGCCTATTAAATGCTTGTTGAAATAATTCATATAAAATAAAATCATAACCAAATCTAAAAGTACAAGATATATCTAAATATAGTTCAGCAGATGTAAACTGAAAGTAAAAAAGATATTTAAACCCATTATGCCTTTACTCATTCATGTTTGTATTTCAGTTTTATCTATCATACATCAGATATAGAAAACTTGAATTGTGTGTAATAGGAAAATGAATATTATCACTGCTATTATACATTATAAAATCTTATTACAATTATATTACTTGTTTTACTTTTTATCATCGCAAGGGATAAAATAAGATGGATATTATTATTCACATTTTTACTGCTGAGAGATGCAAGTCTTAGAGACACTGGAAAAAATTTGTAATGTTGTCTTAATAATACTTGATAGCCAAGCGACAAGGTGCAGTTGGGAACTCCTGTTCCTCCCTCACAAGAGGACCCCCATAGTGAAGGTGGACTGAATCAACATCACAATAGATGCTCTGATTTTCCCTTGAGAAAACAAGGCTAATAATGTGTCCCTCCATTCACCTTATTTCCCATAAAATCTAGAGTTACATAAAATCTTTTTACTTGTGGATACTCCATTATGTTGAAATAGTTCATTTTTTATAATCAGTATAGTTATTTGGGTTATTTTGACTCTTCATAAATAAGTGCTATTGCAGAAATTTATGTGCAAACTTTTGTTTGGATGTGTGTTCATTTCTCTTGGCTAGATACCTATGAAAGGTATTACTGAAACTATAACAAATATATCAGATTTTAAGAAACTTTTCAAAACCTCTTGGAAGTAGCTATGGTACCTTGCATTTGCATTAGCAACATAGAAATATTCCAATTATTTCATATCCTTGCCATCACTAGATATCCTTGTCAGTTTGATTTCAGATATTCCAATATGTAGGATTGCATTAAAATTTTAATGGCCATTCTAATGGCCAATAATATTGTAAATATTTTTATGTTTTTACTATTCTTATATTTTGAATGAAAAAAGTATTCAATTATTTTGTTCACTACCAAACTGAGCATTATTAATAGAGCTATACATGCTCTTTATAAGTTCTGGAGACTAGCATTTATATGATTTGTGAATATTTTCTTTCATTTTGTGGCTTAATTTGCATTTCATAAATAGTGTCTGTTTAATACAGATCTTTTAAATTTTGATTGTTTCAATGTATCCTTTTTATTTCATAGACTGTCCTTTTGTTTTCTTCTTATGAAATATTTTCATTACTAAGTTCATGAATATTTCCTATTCCAATTTTAATAGATTTCTAGCTCCAATTCTTATGTTTGTGTATGTTTCATTAGAAAATGATTGTTTCATAAGGTGTGAAGTAGATATCTTAATACATTTTTTGTGACTATCTAATTTTCCATTTATCATTTGTTATAAAGCCTGTTTTTCCTCATTCAATTCATAAGTCACCTTTGTCAAATGGTAATTGTCTATATATGTAAGGGTTTATTTCTAAGTATTCAACATAGTTTTATTAACTTATATTTGTATCCTTATCATACAATATCAAACTTTCTTGTTCACTGTAGAATAATATTTTATTTTTTAAATCAGGAAATATCCATCTTGCATCTTTGTTCTTCTTCAAGATTACTTTGCCCACTGCAATTCCTTTGCATTTATGTATAAATTTTAACAAGAGCTTGCCAATTTAGGTCATTCGAGAGATGCAGATGAAAACAACACAGATTCCACCTCACCCCAGAAAGAATGGCTGCTATCAAGAAATCAACCAATAACAGATGCTGGTGGGAGTGTGGGGAGAAAGGAACCCTTCTCCACTGTTGGTGGAGTGCAGACTGGTGCAACCACTGTGGAAATCAGTATGGAGATGCCTCAAAGAACTAGGATTAGAGGTCCCATTTGACCCAGCTATTCCTCTGCTGGGTATCTTCCCAAAAGAATTAAAAGAATCATACCACAGCGATATATGTTCACCCATATTTATAGTGGCACAGTCTGTAATAGCTAAAGCTTGAAAATAGCCCAAATACCCATCAACTGGAAACTGGATAAAAAAGGTGTGGTTTTTCTATAAAATGGAGTACTACTCAGCCATAAAGAATGAGAAACTAGAGACATTTATAGCTAAGTGGATGCACATTGAGGTCTTACTCTTAAGTGAAATAAATAGGACACGTGTGTAAATACCAAATAGTTTCTCTGGTTTGAAAAACTAAAAGTGCAAATAAGGATCAAAATGTATAATTGACATTGTGAAATAGGAAGAAAAGGTTTAAAGGAGTAGGGGAAGTGGGAGGGGTTGGGGAAAGGAAAGAAGGGAAAAGAGAAAATATGAGAAAAGGAAAAAAATGGAAACAAAGTCTTTGTAAATAGGAAAGGGTAGAAGGGGTGAAGAGAGGGCAGGACAATAGGGAAAAAATAAGAACCAAGATACATCATGTAAAGGTACAAGATCCCAATGATGAATGTAAATGTATTGTATACCTAAAATGTACCAATAAACTTAATGACAAAAAAAAAGAGTTTGCCAGTTTATCTAAACTTTTCTGCTGGTGTTTTGATAATGATTCCCTTGAATATACAGCATCATTGGTGGTGAGCTGCCATTTTTAATATTATTGTGTTTTCAGATGAAGAGGGAATGCCACTCCATTCACTTAAATATTTGAGTTTTTTGAAGCAATATTTCAAAATTTTGGAGTGTGACTTGTACTTCTTTTAAAAAATTTATTCCAAATTACATTATTCTTGTGATACCTCTGTAAATGAAATTGGTTTCTTATTATTAATTTTGATTATTCTCATTAATAGATTCAAATGTGGTATCATAATTTTAATATTTTATATCTTTATGAGAGTTACACAGTTTTTGTGAGTACACTATACTTTAAATATATGCTCTCTTTTGATTGGAGGAATTACCAAAATACAATTTTTTTCCATTTTTCAGATGGGCTAGTGAGTTTGCTATTGGATGGGTTCTCTGGAATCAATGCTGAGATACAGTTGTATTTTTCCTATAATTAACATCTTTGAAAAGAGTTGAGTGCATACAGGTTCAGGGATGGGATCAGTTGGAAAGGGGTGCCTGCCACACAGGCCCTTCCTGCTCCAACGCACAGCTTTGCAATGGACATTGTATATTAAAGTGTCCTGCATGGTCGGATGGGAAGGATCAGGCTTTATTTTCTCACTTCACTGACTCATAAGCTGTGGGCTTTCCACTGGAGGATAGGACTTCATTTTTCATTATAGCTATTCACTCTTTGGAATGGGATATCAGCACCACACCTTCATGCCCATCACATAATTTTATATTCTTATTTGCTAAAGTTTTGGTATAAGATGGAGCCACTTACTGCCTGCAAATTCATGTTATTCTTGTAACATGATCCTTGAGTGACATATTTTAGTACCAATCAGGCAATGGTTTATTACTCCCTCAGAATCAGAGGTAGTAACCTTGTCTAGTCCCAGCATTCATTGAAGGGTTTCTTGAGTCTTTTCAGTTTTTGTTCTAGCTGTAGCCTTTATGAATAGAATTAATTCTAAATGATAGAGACAATGATATTCATTCATTTTAAAATCTATCTATGTATTTTTAGTTCAACAAAATTTGTTTTACTGCTTTATGTCTTGAATGCTTTAATTTCACTAGGGGAGGTTATAAAATGGAGAAAGATTATTGCCTCTAATGGAAAATTCTCACAGGATAAACTGCCTTCTGAAAGTGAGGGAGTTATTGTGGAAAGTTCCTTTATATCCTCTCCTTTAACATCACTATTTTTCCTGTACTTAGGAAAGAGCTTTCTCTGGTGAATAGAATAAGTTCACGTAAGTCCCCCAAAAGTGCTCAATAAGGCTTTGCCCCTGTATTATTCATGAAGAATGTTTCATTCTTCAGGACATTCATTGTATTTTACCCTAACTTTCTTAAGATATGTTTGTTCAATCTTTGAAAAGTGTTGTTATAATCAAGTGAAACATAAAGAGGACAGTTAAATTATTTATATTTTTGTACTATCATCAATCTTTAGAACTTTTGGCAGGTGAATCTATAACAATAGATATCAATCCAAGCATATGTGTGATGTGTGGGATCATTGAAAAATTAATGGGAAAAGAGAAATATTTTGATGTAGGTTATCATAATATAATTTTCCAGCACATAATTTAAAAAAATCAAATTTTGTCTTTTTCTTTCTCCATCAAGAAGAGATTAGCTCCATGTTACAGTTCACAAACAAGATGAAATATACATTTAAATTCCTGAAAATATGGTTTATGACATTTAATTAATATAGAGGCAGCTTTTGTGTCCAATTTAATTTTAATTTTACTTCATCATTGCTATGCAAGTGCATTTTTACATAAAAAAATTCAGCCAAAAATCTGGGAAATGTTGATTAAGGAATAAGATATTTACTCTTTCTAATGACATGAATTTAAAATGCAATGTGTTAAACATCCCATTTAATCTAAAAATTTCTTGTAAAAAGAAAATTTGACATATTCATTTTGCTGTTCAACTAGTGGATTTTAAGTTGTTTTTCTTTTAAGAGTAATATATTTAAGAAGACTATTCTAAAGTCACCTAAAGTTAACCTCCTTTATAAATTACATTTCAGTTTCTTGTTTAATTCCATTAATTTCTCATAAATTACCAAAAAAGTTTTTCAGTAGAAAGTTCAAACTTTTAAATAACGTTGTCATGAGTGTTTACTAGAAGAAACTTTGAAATTTTCTCTACTCAACAAAGCCCATAACCTTTTTGAATAAAAGAATAAAAGAATAATATTTTAGAAAAGAAAGAAACATTTGTCTGTTGTCATCTTTTCTCATGTGTTACTCATGCCTTATTGTTAGGGAAAATGAACGGTCACAGATATTATGAGTACTTGTAGAACAGTTTACTTATGACAGAAGACATGAATATGGATAATTTACTGTTATATTTGGATTTCTTTATTTTGTGTTTATTATAGAACAAATTTCCTTATGCAGTTGTGATATCATAATATCATACATGAATATTTTAAATGTGATATTCTCATCAAAGCCTAGGATGAGTTACAAGGCTAGATTCCAAAAGATGTTGTAGAACAGGATCTAGGAGGTATTTTAGGATTATCCTTCTTCATCAATAGTTGCTTTTACCCATGCCATGATATAGAATAATTATCTAAATCTGTGTGCACTGATTCAATCACAAAATTTAGCTATTTGTTTTTCCATAACCACAAATACGTGGTACATGGTCTATTGAAAATAATATGTATATATTTAAAAGTTCACATTTTACAAGAATTCCACTGTATGTAATTCCACACAATTAGGACACTTATGAAATCAATACCCAGATCAACACCCAAATCAAATTGTATGTTTTCCTCTAACCTCTAACACTTTTGTTACTTAATATTTCACGGGCTCTGCCTGTTTCTAAGTTTCATTTCTGTTTCTCTTCCAGTATAAATCACTTGGTCCTGTACACATAACATCAACAACTTTCTTGTAGAAAAAGCTTTTGCCTCATATTAAGTGTCAGTATCTCTCTTTATGTAGAGTTATTATGCATTACTCTACTCTGAATGCAGTAGTCCTATGTCATGGACTATGTTAATGTTGGAATCATTCAGCCACAAAGCGTGCAGTAAAGTTTTAAATGTTATCCTTAAAATATGATTGTACAAATGTTCAAATATTATTATTCTTTAAAGTGCTATGAAGAAGTTTAAGTGAGTTTTAAATGAAATATTTGGCTTACTCTGGGGAGCAAAGAAGATATTACAAGGGAAAAATAATGTTTCAGCAAAGACTTGAAGTGCCAATATATTTCAGATAAAAGCCCAGTGTGTATGTCACTATAGTTATGTATTTGTGTTTCTTTATACATTTGTGGGCTGTGAGAATGGAATTAGTCACAGCTTGTTCACAAAAATGGTACAATGTTAAACACAAAAGCATAACATTGAAATAGGAGGGTTGTGAAACAGAAAAGGAGACATGATCCAGATCTAAGTAGGCATTAAAGATCTGAGACCATATTATGTTAGAGCTCCAGGAACACCTTTGCAGAATTTAATCAGAACAGTGAAATTCCTGACTGTTACTTTTTGTACTCATCAGAATTTAAAACCCTCTTTTACTTGGATATAGTTAGGTGTATGTGCAATTACGTGGTCTTTATGTACTGTCATTTATATAACATAAATTTCATGAGATTTAAGGACTTTTGGGTTGTGCTTCTTGCTATATATCCAAAATGATTTGCAGGATGTGGGAAAGTGGAAATATTCACAGAATGAATTTTTAATAAGTATGACAATAGGAATATACTTTTGACAATAGTAGACAATGAGTTATAGTCATGAAAGAATAGATATGGGGGAACCTGTTAAGATATTGTGATGTTAATAACAAAAAACATATACTCACTGAATTATTAACAGCCATTAGGAGAAATACAGTAGGTGGTTTGTCTTTATGTTTATAATTTTGTTGCAATGTTATAATTTTGTTGCATGCTTATAATTTTTAAGCAGAATCTAATTGAGAAAATGTCAATTATCATATATATATATACAAAAAGTGGTTTTAGAAAGATCTTTGGGACACATATGATCCCCTATCTCCTCAGACCACACACAAATATCTCTTTAGGAATAAGAAAATTTAGAATTAATTCAAATTATTTATACTAATTTTCAAGGGATTGCAATACAAATTGCAAAATCTAGTGTCCTATTGGCTGCATTTGGCAAAAAGATACTTTTTGTTCTAGATTCTATCTTCTCCTGAGTTGTTTTATTTTTGTTTTTGCATTTGTGTTATTGTTCTTTATTCTTTGAGGCAAGCTAGTATTTTTCTGTTTTGATTGAATTTCAGTGCTTATCAGGAATACTTCTAATTCTTCAGTTTACAAGAGCAATGTCTGCATCTTACTGACTACTATCTGGAAGATTTATACATTTAGCCTCCTACTTAGTACCAAGACATGTTTAAATAAACAAGTCTTGTTATATAAGATCTAGTGCTGAATTCTTCGAATTTGTTAAAAATATTACCTCTCTGACTTTGATCTATTTCAACTAATCTTGATTGTTTTCTATACTTTGACAGCATCAATTTTCCATTTTTATATGCAACTAATTTTCTCTGAATTTTTCTCATAAATGACACATTTTCATCCTCTTTCACATCTACTTAGTATATTGTATCACTTGTTTCCCATATAGATTTTCATAGTACATTTATAGGTGTAACCATTTGTTTACTTGTACATTGTCTTGCCCATCCTAGGAGAATCCTTGCTAATTTCAGCCAGGGAGCTTGTCTGGTTTGTTCTTCTCACACAATAAATAATGTCTGGCACACAATGAATACTCAAAATCAGTGCTTATCTAATTAATAAGCTAAATAAAAGTAGTTTAGATTTGCATTATAGCAAAGGAGAAGATTGAAGGTTTGAGAAACATATAAAAGACATCAAATTGTATTTTATAAAGGACTAAATATGGCTGATTGAAGAGGACAATATATTTTTATTATTGTTTTCTAACTTTCTTTAAAACATATTTGCCAGGATTGAGACTCTATTTCCTAGGAAAATGTTTATCCCTTCAACAACCAACTAAATTCAGGAAAGTAAAGATGACATGAAAGGAACGTCATAGGCATCCTCTCAAAAAAAAACAAGGAATATTTTTATAGAAGAATCAAAAAATTTTATTTTCCAGTGCAAACAAATATTTGTTTCATGAAAGAAATATAATTCACATCATTAAATATATTAAACTACATGATCTTTTGTTAATAGTTGTTTTGATGAATGATAGTAATACAAAAGTTATTTATATTTAATGTGTACATTTTAATGAATTTAGACATACACATGCATAACAATCACATCCAAAAATTTTCCCAAACACTTGTGTTCCTTCTTTTTCTTTTTTGGCAAGAATTCTTCATTCCAAGTTTGTACCCTACATAAAATTTTAAGTGCATAGCATAGTTTACATCTGCTGAAGAATTTTGACATCAATTATAAGTTTAGAGTCTTTTGAAAAACACTCTCAGTATGGATGAGTTTTCAAAAGGATACACAAAATTCATTTAAACTTATTATACTTAGAGCAAGCTATGTCTATTATAGGAAAGGATATTCATTAAAACTGTCCAAAAGAAAAGACATATAGGAAAGAGCCTTGGAAGGTTCTAAACGAGGACATTTCATCATTCTGTGAACACTTTATCCCCTCCAATAGTATGTATGAAATATTGAAATATGAAATACATATGTACTGCCAAGGCTTCAACATCCAGAGTTTGTATTGAGACATCATTTTATGAGCATAACTGACTAATTGATTGTCCAAGTGGTTGAACACAATCTTCAGGCCCTTTCTTCAGGGGTGAGACTGTTTTAGTTGAATTATAGCTCAAATTTCATAATCATGTGATTAGTCTGACATGGCCATACCTCAACCTAAGTGTACTAGGAGTAGTTAACTTTATTGTGAGTCTTCAAGTTAGCAGAAAATTTCAGGGGTGGACTCACATTTCCACTGTATCTAACATAGTATGCCTGTCACTTTAGAAATTACAAATTGTATAAATTATCGTCTAGCATCCTGGACAAAGGACAGATCTCATGTTGGTGGGGCCAGGTCCCTTACTACACAGAAAGGAAAGCAGAGAGCAATGTCTTTAATATCTTAGGGATATTGCCAAATATTTAACAAAGGATATACTGCACTATCTCCAGGTTTCAAGCCATGATTGTGATGCAAATATTCAAACCCAGAAGTCCTACTTAAAAATTTTCATGTAGTACATTTTATATTAAGTTATGCCAAAGCATTAGTTGTATTGTTTATTCTTTGAATTTAAAGGTTTTATTAATCAGTCACTATCTTTGTAAGTGAAGAACCATGTATATGGAAAATTGTCTATAAAGCCACATAGATACTTAATGTCATACAATATTGAACTAATAATACAAATATTACAGATAATATGAAATGCAATTGAATTCAAAATAAAAACTTAAATCTTCACATCTAGAGAGATTAAATAAGAAGCTGTGAATGTTTCTTGTATTTTTATCTATTTCAGAAAAATGGCTTTCTTGTTCATATTATTCATCTACTGTACCACTGCTTTAATATAAAAAACATTCAAATATGCTTAATATGTGTGATAAGACTATTTACAATTTAAATCAAATTATCAGGTGGACAAACTTTAACTAAAATAACACCTAAATATAGAATTGTAACTAAGGGGAAAGTGAAAAAACTATGTTAACTAATAGTTGTAGCTACGTGTGAACAAGAGGTTCAGGTTGGACACCCACTATCATACCAGCAGCTCAGTAAGAAGGGTTACAAGGTGTGTGTAGAGCTGGGAAATAGGCCATTTTCTTCACTTACTAATTCAGGCAGCTGCATTAAAAATTGTGTGTAGTAAGCAAAATAAATTTACAGAATCAGTGAAGGAATGTAAAGGAGTTTCTAGGCAAAAAGTTTAAATGAACTGCATATTTAAGACAAAATAATGTCAATTGTCTATGAAGAAATTTAAAAATAAATAACTGTTCTGTTTTTCATAGATAAAGATTATAATAGACAGGATTCTCACCAATTTAGGGCCTCTGACTTCATTCAAATAACCATTTTTAAGATTTCAAATATGTAGAAAGACAGTGAACCAGTTACTGAAAGTTCATAAAGGTGAATATGATTATTTAAGCAATTTAAAATTATGCAAGGCAGATTGAAGTTGGTACTGGGAGAAAAATGTGCTATTGTATGGAAGGAAAAAGTGATGTTGTTAAATAAATACGGCCAACACAAACCAAAAGATAAATTCACATTCTTCACAGTAAATGTAGATCCAGTAGAAAAGTACACACTTTAATCAAATAACCACATTCACTATTTATATAATGCCAAACAATTTTTTTCTTACAACATACTGGAAATACATTGAGCTTTCGAAAAAGGACTCGGTTAGCACAGTTTCCTCTTATTCTCTATTACTGCACAGGAAATTGTGGAAAGATAGCACCATGTAATTTATGGTTTAAAAATATGCAGCTCTAAACTGCAATAGTAAGGCAATAGAAAATGAAGGTCAATTCAAATGGAAAAACATTCACTTCAAAAGTATATTAAATATATCTATAAAAAACAATCATTTTCTAAATGTGTTGCCTTAATTTTCTTAAGCAAATTTTTCAAGGCCAATGGTACCTGTCTGTATAAATAAATTAAAAAGACCATATTTTGCCCATGTAATATACATCCACTTATATACAAGTTCACAACATACTCACAAATGCTGTTGGATAATTTTCTTTTGCCCTGGTGTCATCTACACTTGAAGTAGACAGAATTTTGTTTTCTTGATCAATTTTTAAATTTTTTTATTACTAATCCATCTTTCCTTGTCTCCTCTACATAGGTGTTGTCTATTTTATTTAGTGGAGTTCATGCCCATCTCAAAAGATCAAGAGAGCACTCATGGAACACTAAAAATAATATATTTCTTGGAGGAATAATATTTTGAATATAAAATTATTATTCCAGGAAATGTGATATAAATATCTTGATCAGAAAATTATCAGCCTTTTTCTCCCCTTTTTTGAAAATGAAAGCTGATAAAAAATCTGATCTTGTAGCATATTGTTAGAACCAGAAAAGGGGATCATTTCTATTCTAGAATACATGCAGTTTTGTACAAAAGGCTCTTGATTTCACATTGCTTACATATTTTTGTCCCCACCATAGGAATCATAATCCATTTTTGTTGTTGCTTTTGGCTTTGAATTGTTACTTGTGAGGATTTATTATTTTTCTCCTGGGGGGGGGGGACTTGTAGCTTCCAGTTCTCCTATATTTAGCTGAAAATTTTCACTTTAAGTCTCTTTGAATTATATACATAACACTTTGAATGAAATATGATCATTCTGGCAATTTACTTCATGGTACTTGTGAAACAATTATTTTCTGATAATTCCTACTTATAGTTGAATTTCTATTATAGATCATTTCACTTTTATCCATAACTAAGACTGAATTTTTTGCTAGTTCTCAGTGAAATTGTTTTATATTATGTTTCTGCAATCACAGAATCTAAGTCAAACTGTTCTGTGAAAATAAATTATTTAAAGATAATGATTCCAAAGAAAATGTTAGGTGGGACTAAGAAAGTGGAGGTAAATAAAGAAAAAACAAATCCTAGGTTGTAGTACTGTTAATCTAGTTAACATTTGGGGTAATTGGAGTGCAACATCATGTAGAACTATCTGAATAACCATGCTAAATGATTATCAGAGTTGTCTTCCAGATATGCAGAAGCTTAAAATGTTTGTCATTGACTCCAATCTCCCATTGATCAGTGTTTGCTTCCAGGTATTCACAATCAGATTCTTCTTAGAATTAATAGAAGTGGTTAGGTTGGCGGCAGCTACAAATCATATTCAAGGTAGAAAACTAGAGAAATCAGTTGAACTTGAATAAAGATATTACCTGTCCATCTAAATGAAATTTATTGTAAAAACAAAAAAGACCATACCAGGTGGAATATGAGAAAATGTGATATAGTCATGAATTGTCCACATCCTAGTCTAATACTTTTGTCAGACATATTTATTTCCTACATCAAACTCAATCTATTAGAAAGAATTTAGAAGATAGATTTTTGGCAATCTCTAAAGATATATTTAATACAGACAGTTAATAGCAAAAGCTGCATTTTATTTTGCTGTTGATATTTATCCGTATTGATTTTTATAAAATTTCATTCCACAATCCATTCTAGATTTCCTAAACATATACATATATATATATATATATATATATGTATATAAGCATAAATATATTTCTTCAATGATGGAATTCTTTAAAACTTTATTCCAAAAGGTGAAATACTGATGTAAATTTTTCTTTGTCACCATTAGTGACAGTTTATTTCATTAAACTTGTGAAAAATATTTCTGAGAATTCCATTTTATAGTTGCATTTCTATTTTATGAGTTGAAGTATTACATTTCTCTTTGACCTATAGATAAAACATACCATACTTCAAGGACTGATTATCAGAATGTATTTCAGTGATTCAGACTTTCTTGTCAATATTTCAAACTTTGACTCACAGAAGATAGCTCACATACACATAAATAGTGCTTTACATCGTACTGAAGATTCTAACCAATGCAATAGTAAAGTTAATATATAAAGTGCTTTCAAATTTTTTCAAAAAGGAAAATTTTTTTTTTATTTTCAGAAAAGAGGGTTGTCTAAGAACAAATCCATCTGGAAATTATGAAAGTGATAATAGGCTTAACACATAATTTTAACAACTTTGAAGCATAAAAAAATAAAATTAACTTTGTTTTCCTCTACTGACAATATACATTGGTGAATAGTTTAAAACAGGCACAATTTAGAATAGCATCCACACTTAGAAATACTTGTGGCAAGAAATATGTGCAAGATTTCCATATCAGAATCTACAAAACATTGCAAAACTAAAGAAGAGCCAAATGAAAGGAAAGCTGTGACATTAAAGTAGATACACACATGGATAGCCAATAAGAAAGACAATATATTTGACTAGAAAACATGAATTGATAAATTTAAAATTTTACAGTGTTACACAGTATCTTTGACTAGATAGTTATAGCAAAATAAAACAAAAATAATCATGTAATTTTTTTAGACAATGCACCCTTTAAAAGCCAATAATTGAAAAAATAAAACATGATTAAAATATAGCTTGCAATATAAAACATAGTTTGACTAACAATAAAAAAATAATAAAATTTATGTGCAACAGGGAATTAAAAATGGCCGAATAAAAAAACAACAAAAAAATACAGCCTTTCCAAGACCTAGAATCCAAAAACCTAGAAAACAGCAACATATTAAAGACATACATTAGTGGATCTCTAAGAATCAGGAGGAAGCTGGCAGAAAAATAACAATGTCCAGAAAAGCTGAAGAAACAGAGCACAGTGCAGAGAAAAGATGAAGGCAGTCTGGCAAGCTAACCCTGGCTCCCAGGGAGGGGGTTCTTTATCCAGAAACACAGAGTAAGTCCGGAGTGGGTCAGCAGCTCCAGGAACAGAGAATGGAGTTGGCTTTTAATTCTAGTCATGAAAAGTCAACACTTTTTGTAATCTGCAGGAACAGCATGAGGTTTTACTCTGAAACTAACTTCTTGTGCATGGCATGCTAGACTTGAAGGAATCGAGTGCAGCATCTGCCATATTGAGAGTGGTTTATCAGGATGAGCCATTTTGGGAAGGGATTAGTTGCTTAATTTAACACCAATCTACAGAATAACTACAAAACAACTACACTTCAGCGTTTCTGGGGTCACCTTACCAGAGTAACTGGGTGGTGGATGAGCACAAGAGACAGTCACAGAGAGAGCATGGACTAGACATAGATCCTCTAAGAAGTTTAAGCTTGGCCTAGGAAAAGCAAAGGGGCCCAGCCTTCATGATGAGAAGCCAGGCCAGTTTTGTGCAACTGCTGGAGATGGCTGGGTCTGAGCGCTAGAAATGAGTCCAGTGGACTGCTTGAATGTGCTGCCCCACTGCTTACATCTAACACTAAGCTCAATTGTCTGTTTAATTTACCTATTTGCCAATAGGATCAAGGTTTTGCCTTGGTTTGGATGGTTGCCACAGCCTAGGGTACACAGACAAAGGGGCCTCTCAAACAATAAGGGAACCTCACAAACCCACAGGCCATAAAAGTAGGAAGAGAAAGCCATGACAGAGGGATATGGAAAACAGAGTGGCTGGAGTGTACACAGCCCAGGGTGGGCAACACTGAGCATCCAAGCTCAGCAGGAAAGGTGGGGCCAGATGCAGCACTGACAAAAACATGTTTGAGTGTAGAAATAAAATAAGCCTTAGTAGTGACTCACTATACCTTCTTCATATTTGGTGGGTTTTTTTCTTCTTTCTTGTTTATTTTCTTATTTTTTCTTTGTCTTATTGTTTTTTCTTCCTTATCTTATTTGTTCTTTGCTGTTACTTTTATTAAGTTTATTCTACCACTTAACAGGTTACTTTATCTCACTTTTCTCTCATTTTTCTTTTGTTTATTTTTGTAATTCTACTTCTTTCACTTCCCCTTTTCCCACTTCCTTCACCTTTACTAGTATTTACATTAAGTGAAAGGCAAGGTCGGATTGCACAAACATCAGTATGTTCTATTTATAAATGAGATTAGTAATTGCTTTTATGCAATTTATTCTTAAGTCCCTTGTCTTAGTTTATACAAACATTGTTGATATGAGGAGAGAAAACTTTATAGTCAGGAAAATTTCAGAAATATGTAATGACTCCAAATTAGCCACAGTTGAATATTATAGGAATATTTAACTATGCTGACTTCCAAATAAAGAAATAAATTAATCAAAACCTCCTTTATATTCCTGCCAAGTGGAGTTCTAGCGCTCTAAAAGTATTTGTAAATGTATCCTCTTATTAGAATCAATGATATTGCTTAAATTTCTGAATGCAGTAAATGCATTAACATTTCCTTTTGAAGTCACATCAAGGGAAGGCATGAAAAACTACATTATACAACTGCAGAACTATAATCTTGTAGAACCATAAAAGGAAAAATATGTATTATAAATTTATTCCACCATTTTGTACCTTAATAACTAGTTAAATGTTCTTATTTCCAATCATTTCAAAGCAATCATTTGTAAAGCTTAAATTTCTACGAATTTAATGGCTTAAAAATATCATTAAATTTACATTTTGATGTTGGGTATCACACTGTTTTCTGTACTTTTTAAATACATCAACATTAATTATCTCTGCTTCTTATTGATGTAATAGTTTTAAATAACATTTACTTCAGGAAAGTAATATTCAGTTAGTCTCTATACCACTAGACACTGAGTGTAGCAAAGTGTCTAATCAGAGTAAATTTTAATTTTTCCTTTATTAAGAAGTCCCCAGAGATCCACTTAAAATATTGCAAATCCAAATTCCCCATATTTCTTTATTAAAGATAAATCGATTTCAACTTGCATGAGAAAATAATTTTATCACTTTCCCTACAACAAAAAAACTAACCCAATTTCTCTTATTTTATCATAACTTATCCACAATGTTATTTTAAATTAATAAAACAAGTATTTATTGCCCTCCATGTCGTGGAAATGTTTATTTTAACTTATCATCTCAACTAAGACTTTGTGTGAAGTTCTAGGTGTAGCACTTATTCTGCATATTATCCATAGTGGTTAAAATGGCTAACTCCTGACAATACTCCACACTGGACTCTACATTCTGTCACCTCCACATATTTATTATTAATAGAATCATTAGAATCATATCCCTTTATTGAAGTAGTGCTATTCAGTTTCAAGATGTACGATTTAAAAACAGTACTTTTATTTCCTCAATTATTTTAATACACTTTAAAATATTGCAAAAATATTGTTTTTAAGAGGTTCTCACTTTAACTTCCCATGATTTATATTCTCTTTTATGGGCTTTGCAAAGTTTGAGATTCTCAATATCTATCTTCATTTAGGTTTAAGCATTTTGAAAATGTGTATCCTCAAAATACATAACAACATGCTCATTTTTCCTTAAATATTAAAATTTTCTGAAACTTCAGGAACATTTGTTATTTTCACATTTGAATATCCAGATAATTATTTAGTCATATTAATTTTAAAATAAAACTTCAAATACATCTTACATTTATCAATATTATTTTGAGCTACAGTCCAAGGTCCAAGCATGGGAACAGCAATTTCATTTATCTCATTATCCATCTAAATAAAAGTTTCTGAAGTAAATTTCAGAAAAAATAAGTGTGCAATGAATAAAACTCATTTACCTTCTATGTTATTTATTTCTCCATTTTGGGAGAAAAGAAATACAGTATGACTTTATAAGCACATTATGTCTGTCCATCACCTGGGTTTATATAACATCCAGTGTTAAAAAGTAAACATTCATAAAGTTGACAGTGCTACAAAAGAAGCTTTTGAAGTAACTAGTAATTTTTAGATGCATATAAAGTCACTTCTTCCATCGGTGAGATATTATTAGCATGACTCTTTTCTAAAGATAGAACACAGCAAAAGTAATGGAACAGACATATATATGTGTATACATGTGTACATGCACTGTCATGTGCACATATGTGAATTGCTTTGAAGTAAGCTACTAATACAAACCATAAAAAGTTATTATACATTTTATATACCAATGATTCAGAATATACAATCTTCTATTTTCAAAATCTGTCTTCTGGCAATATTGAAAGGTTTGCACTGGTACATCTCTTAGGCAATTTTCAAGCATTTGACGTTCTCTGTTATATAAATCTTCTCTTGCTAAAGGGATCAATTGGGATTAGAAGTTTATCTCATGGCTAACATTCAAAGCAAAAAGGCCAAGAGGACTGTGACCTTACCTTTCCAGAGCAACACACTGAGCAGCAGCAGCAGGCGCCTCTCCTTTGTGAGCTTCCCTCGACCTGAGGGTGGTTCTAACATTTAATGGAACAGCGTTTACTTTTTACATAACATAGCCCTACAATGCTAGCCAACTGCCTATCGTGTACTGTTACAAAGAAATATTGATCTATCTTCCTGTTGGAGGAAAAATATTAGCTATTTTAGTCTTATTGAGAGATGCCCAATGGATACTCAGCTTGATGCCTTCCTAACAGATCTAAAAGATGATTTTTGCTCTAAAAAAGCAGACCCATGCCATGATTAATCAAATCCTTTATTCATTGGCCCCATCATAGATAATTCATCACTTAGCAATATGTATCCTAGATAATTTATCACTTAGCAATATTATCAATTTTTTCTTTAATATGAAGGCTGCCAGAGCTCAGTTATTTTATTTTTTTAAAAAATATATTACAGACATAAGGATACTTTTAAAATTTAAATTGAAGCAATTTCCTTAAATACTACTTGGACAGCCCCCTCATATTTTCTATCTGAGCTCTCATGTGTTATGTTAATTTTATTAGGAGCTTGACATAAATGAACCTTGTAGAACTACTTCAATCCATAAACTCTAAGAAATCAATAATACCTTAAATATCCAAAAGGAAATGGCCCAATCATCATCATAATAAATAAAAAACCCAATAGGAAACCTTCAATAAAAGTTCCTTTAAATGTGTATAAGTCTGCTTTAGGGGCACATAATATCCTTTTTATTTCATCTAAGGTTTAACACACTTTTATTGGAATATTTTCACCTATTCAAGTCTATTTTGATTCTGATATGAGAAAATCAAAATTATGAGTCATAGGCAAAATATTCACTAAGATGAATTTCTACTTATAGGTTTTAAAAGTAATTTCCTATAACTTAAAATGTTTTAAAAATCAAGAGTTAATATGACATATGCTACAAAAATTACTCAGCTCTTGCCGTTTTAAGTCATTAGGGATTTTATTTCTCCAATGCCTACAGTTCATTTTGGCATTTACTGTGGCTATTTTATTTTATTTTTTTAATTTATATATTAATTGGTACATTTTAGGCATACAATACATTTACATTTATCATTGGGTGTTTGTACCTGAATATGATGTATCTTAGTTCTTATATTTTCCCCCACTACCTATGCACCCTTCACCCCCACCACCCTTCCCTATTTATATAGACTTTGTTTCCATTTTTTTTTCTTTTCTCATAATTTTTCCTTTCCTTTCTTCCCTTTCCCCTTCCCCTCTCGCCATCCCTCCACCTTTGGACCTTTTCCTATTTCAAATTATCAATTTTTCGTTTTAATCATTTTCATCCTTATTTACACTTTCAGTTTCTCACACTAGAGAAACTATTTTGCATTTACACACGTGTGTCCTATTTATTTCACTTAAGAGTATGGCCTCAATATCCATCTATTTAGCTATAAATGACTCTAGTTTCTCATTCTTTATGGCTGAGTAGTACTCCATTTTATAAAAAAAAAAAACCCACATCTTCTTTATCCAGTTTCCAGTTGATGGGCACTTCGGCTATTTCCAAGCTTTAGCTATTACAAACTGTGCTGCTATAAATATAGGTGCACATATATCACTGTGGTATGATTCTTTTAATTCTTTGGGGAAGATACCCAGTAGGGGAATAGCTGGGTTAAATGGGACCTCTAATCCTAGTTCTTTGAGGTATCTCCATACGAATTTCCACAGTGGTTGCACCAGTCTACACTCCCACCAACAATGGAGAAAGGTTCCTTTCTCCCCACACCCCCACCAGCATTTGTTATTGGTTGATTTCTTGATAGCAGCCATTCTTTCTGGGGTGAGGTGGAATCTCAGTGTTGTTTTCATCTGCATCTCTTGAATGACCAGTGATGTTGAAAATTTTTTTTTATATTTATTTGCTGTTTTTACTTCTTTGTCTGAGAAATGTCTGTTTATTTTGGATGCCCATTTTTGAATTAGGTCTTTGAATTTCGGGGGTCTGATTTTTTTCAGTTCTTTATATATTCTAGATAGTAGGCCTTTGTCTGAGGTACAGATGCTAAAAATATCTTCCCATATTGTAGGTTGTCTCTTAGCTCTGTTGGTAGTTTCTCTTGCAGTGCAGAAGCTATTTAATAAGATGAGATCCCAGTTGTTGATTCTTTGAGTTAGTTTCCATGCTACTGAAGTTTTGTTCATAAAGTCTTTTCCTATGCCAATGTCATTGAGAGTTCTACCTAACTTATCTTCCAGCAAGTTTACTGTTTCTGTCTTGATATTTAGCTCTTTAATCCCCTTCAATCTTAGTTTAGTGCACAGTGACAGGTATGGGTGTAGTTTTAATCTTTGGCAGGTTGAAATCCAGTTTTTCCAACACCATTTATTGAACAGGCTCTCTTTTCTCCAATGAGGAAGATTGGCTCCTTTGTCAAAGATGAGGTGGCTGAGTATGTCTGAAGTTGTTTCTGCATCTTCTAATCTATTCCACTGATCCTTGGGAATGTTTCTTTGCCAGTACCATGCTGTTTTTATCACAGTAGCTTTGTAGTATAGTTTCAATTTGGGGATTGTGATACCCCCAGCCATGTCTCTGTTGCCCAGAATTGCTTTTGATATTCTAGGTTTCTTCTACTTCCAAATGAATTTTTGGATTGTTTTCTCTAGTTGTGTGAAGTATATTGTTGGAATTTCAATTGGTATTGCATTAAATCTATATAGCAGTTTTGGAAGAATGGCCATTTTCACTGTATTGATTCTTGCTCCCCAGGAACAAGGGATATCTTTCCATTTTCTTATATCCTCTTCGATCTCCTTCTTCAAAGGGCTGTAGTTTTCAGTGCAGAGTTCTTTTGCTTCCTTTGTTAGGTTGATTCCTAGATATCTCATTTTTTTAGATGTTATTGTAAAAGAAATTATTTCCCAAATTTCTCTCTCAATGGGTCTACTATTTGCATATAAGAAGGCTATTGTCTTTTGAGTGTTGACCTTATATCCAGCTACTCTACTGAATCTGTCCATTCAGTCTAGAAGACTTTTGGCCGAGTTTTTTGGGTCTTGCATGTAAAGTATCATATTATCAGGAAATAATGACAGTTTCACTTTTTCCTTTTCTATCTTTATTCCTTTTATTTCTTTCACTTGTCTAATTTCTATGGCTAATGTTTCCAGAACAATGTTGAACAGGAGTGGTGATAGTGGGCATCCTTGTCTTGTTCCTGATTTTAGCATGAAAATTTTCAGTTTTTGACAATTTAGTATGATGTTGGCTGTTGATTTTTCATAGATAACCTTAATCAGGTTGAGATAAAGACCTTCTATTCCAATTTTCTGTAGTGTTTTTATCATGAATGGGTGGTGGATTTTGTCAGATGCCTTTTCTGCATCTATTGAGATGATCATATGGTTTTTGTCCTTGACTCTGTTAATATAGTGTATTACATTTATTCTTTTACGGATGTTGAACCATCCTTGCATCCCCGGGATAAATCCAACTTGGTCAGGGTGTATGATCTTCATGATGACACTCTGCATTCTATTTGCCAGTATCTTGTTGAGGATTTTTGCATCTATGTTAATTAGGGAGATTAGTGTGTAGTTTTCTTTTTGGGTTGAGTCTTTCCCTGGTTTTGGAATCAAAGTAACACTTGCTTCCAGGAAAGAATTTGGAAGCCTTGCTTCCCTTTCAATTTCCTTGATGACTTTAAAGAGTAATGGCAATAGTTCTTCTTTAAACATCTTATAGAATTCAGCAGTGAACCCATCAGGACCTGGGCTTTTCTTTGTTGGTAAACTTTTTATTACATTTTCAATTTCACTCATTGTTATTGGGGTGTTTAGAATTTCTATATCCTCTTCATTTACCTTTGGCAATTTCTATGTATCTAGGAATCTGTCCATTTCTTCTGTGTTTTCCATTTTATTAGAGTACAGGTTCTCAAAGTAGGTATTGATGATTCTCTGAATTTCTGCTGGATCTGTTGTGGCTTCACCTTTTTCATTCTTAATTGCATGGATTTTAGCCTTTTATTTCCTTTTTTGATAAGGTTGGCTAAAATTTTATTGATTTTATTTATTGTTTAAAAAAAACAGCTCTTCGATTCATTGATTTTTTGTATTGATTTTTTTTCTCTTAGTCTCCATTGCATTGATTTCTGCTCAGATCTTTATAATTTCCTTTCTTGTACAAGCTTTGGGTTTGTTATGCTCTTCTTTTTATAGGAGCTTGAGGTTCAGCATTAGGTTATTTAACTGAGTTCTCTCTGTTGTCCTAATATGGGCATTCATTGTTATGAATTTCCCGTGTAGAGCTGCTTTCATTGTGTCCCACAGATTCCTGTATGTTGTACTAGCATTATCATTTACTTGTAGAAGCTGTCTAATTTCTTCTTTAATTTCCTCTCTGACCCATTGGTTGTTCAGGAGAGTGTTATTCAATTTCCTTGTGTTTGTGGGTGTTTTGCGGTTTCTTATGTTATTGATCTCCAATTTTATTGCACTATAGTCTGATTATATACAGGGGATAACTTCTCTACTCACCATCTCTGTATTTATCTGGGAGATTATTTCTGCTTTGAATTTTTCTAGAGCCTCATGTATCTTCTTTTTTACTTCATGTACTATCAGTTCAGGGTGTCCAGTTGGTTGATTATCTAACTTTTCCACCTCATTTCCCCCAGAATTTCCTTTTTGTGGTGTGGAAGCCTGCATTTGTGCCTTGCTTAAATGCCTTCTCATTTTTATTTTTGGTACTGTCCTTGGTTTAATACCTAGGTTGATATTTCAAAATTGCTTAATGCAGGTATCTTTGTTGCTTGTGTTTAAAACCCTTGTGGAATGATTGCTTTTCAGAGGTCTTCCAGATATGGATTGTGTTTAGGTTTTGCAGCTCTAATGACTCTGAGGCTATTTTATTTTCCTTATACCAGGAAGGAAAACTGATTAGATCAATCACAACATGGTAGCCCAAATGTTACAATCAGCAATACCATAGTATCAAGCGCAGCTTAGAAAATGACAATTTGTGGTAGTTATTAATCTATCACATTTAACTAGGTGAAGTATAATCCTCTGTGCCTCTGTAGTGTGGGACCAGGTAGCAGAAGAGCCAGAAGGCAGGGAGGGGTGGAATGGAACTGGGCCTTGCCTGCAGGACTAAGCAGAGCACTGGATGAAGGCAAGGCTCCAAGCCTCTCCTGGGACCTCACCATGCCATGGGCAGGACACTGTGTCTATTTTAGATGCTTGTGATTACTAGTGCTTGCATCTGTATGCTAACTAATAAGATGCATTATCTTAACTCACAGGAATGTAACTCAACCGTAGAATATTAAGGCCTCTGAAAAGCTAATGAATTATCATTAATAACTTAAAAAAAGGTTTCTCTTTTTCCCAATTATCAGAGCTACACACTTGTTTAACACTTAACATCTCACAATTAAATCTCACATATGTTATCTATAATTCTACAGCAGTTCTGAGTTACACAGAGACATTAACATCCTACTTATTAATTAGTGCAGAAGTCTTTATTCTCTTACTCAGGTTCATGCATCTAGTGAATGAACAATCTAAAATTCACATAGGAGTTTTCTGTTATTTTATCCAATGTGCTTCTCACAGTACCAGGCAATCATGTAAATAAAATAACAGTACGCTCTTAACCATTTAAAGTTGAATATGATTGAGAAATAAAAACTCAATGCAGGATGAAGAAGAAAGTTTAACTGGAGTAGAACATTTTTGTTTCTAGTAAACTGAAGGTGTAACTCTATAAAAGTGAATATTAAGATAACTTAAGTTTAGAATTACAATCTAATAGAAAATGTATATGTATTTTTATATTGCTGTTGAAGATTATTTTAGTTTGCCATGTGTTACAGTTTGGATCTAAAATACCCCCCCCAATCTAATGTGTTCAGAGGTGGTGGTTACAGAAGGTGAATGGACCATGGAGTCACCTCACTCATCAGTGGATTAATCCATGGATGATTTAATAGCTGAATGTTCTTTTAGGAGTGGGAAATGTTTGGAGGGCTTGATAAGGAGTTAGGGCTGCTGGCCCAGTGGAAATGTGACTCAAAGGGTGTTTATTTTTCTCCTGGCCCTTCCTTCCTCACTGGATCTTCCAGCTCTCTCTGGTTCTTGGCTGCCATAGGTCGAGCAGCTTCTCACTGCCACTCCCTTCTGCAATGCTCTTTCTGCTTTGCAGGCAGATAACGATGGATTGAACCTTTTGAAGCTGTGAGCCAGAAATAAACACCTCCTCCTTAAGCTTTGGGTATAAGATATTTTGTTCCAGTGACGGGAAAGTGACCATATACCGTGTAAAACCTTTCCCAGCCTCTTTCTCTAGCTTTTTGCTATTTCACTAATTGAAAAGTCAAAACCCTCTTTCTCAACATACTTTGATCTAGACAGAAACAAAGAAATATAAGAAATAAACAGGTATAGTTTACAAAATTTTTGATATCCTTATTAAAAGAGACAAAGTTGACTGGATCAACTTTTCTCAGTTATAACATATATTTTCTTGAAGGTATATAAATGATGATAACATCATCCTGCAGGCTTGTGAGAGATACTGAAAGAACTATATACGACAGCTTCAATGTTGTTGAACAGGTACCTTGGCAAACCAAAGGTTTCGCTATTGCAATTGCATTAGTGAAAATATAGAAATTATTTACTAGTAAAAGCACAAACTTACTATATTAATAATAAATTCTTATTAGAATACACATAAGAACTTAGAATACACAATTATGATATATGAAACCAATATCTGTGTTTAACCTTTTTCTATTTTCTGTAAATATTTTCTTGCTGAACAATATTTCATACTCCTTTCACTTGGCTTAAACTATTTATGAAAACTCAAATAGATAAATCTCTGAGCTTAGTATTTGTCTTTCCACTTATTTTATCATCTCTTAAACCCTTTTTAATTATCGTATCTCACAAAATTATTTGTCCTTTGGCATATTCTGTCAGATCATAAGTCACTTTTACCTCCATACTATTCTCCATGCAATCTAGCTCTTGTGTTTTAATTACACTTCATTATATTTTCAGTATCTCTCAACACTGACTTCTTCATTTCTACCGACATTTCAGTCCTTCATTATCTTCCATGCAGTACTAAAATAGTAAACTTATTTCCCTATATGCAATCTTCAGGTTTTATACCAACTCTTGTTTTATTCATATATCATTTTTGTTGTTGAAAAACCTTCAGTAGCTTCACAGTGGTAAGCAAACTCATTATAGCAAATAAAGCCATTCACAATCTGCCTCCGTCTATCTACAACGTTATACCCTGCTTTTGCCCTAACCAAGGCAACATGTTGCACTGAGGAAACCACACACTAATCCATGAACAGACAATTTCCACCTGTTTGCACTGATTGAAGCCCCATTCATCCTGTAAAACACAGGGCAAAATGTGACATCTAAGGATAGACCTTCCTAATTTGATGAAGGAAAAATTGCCCTGTAAAGCTCTGCCATAATGTCACCAGAAGAAATGCCCGGGTGAGCTTGTTACTAAGAACAGGAGCCAAGAACCATTTTATTGTGAGAGTTCACTTTAGTGAATTCTTCTGCCCTTATAACATCCTGGGTACATTTGTAATATGATGCTCCACCTACTGTATTTTAATTATTATCAATCATGTTTATCACCACTAAAAACCTCTGAAGAAAGGGCCGGTTCTATGTACTTTTTTTTTGAGGCGGGGGTTTGGGGGTACCGGGATCGAAGTCAAGACCTCTTGTTTGCCAGGCAAGCACTGTGTCACTGAGCTAAATCCCTGGCCTCAGTGTATATTTTATTTATGCCCTTACTACACACACACACACACACACACACACACACATACACACACACACACACACACACACACACACACAAAGTATCTGACAAAATGTAGATCAAAATGAATGCTTTAAGTAACTGGAAAAAGTCAATGGGACTAAAACTGAAAGTAGAAATTAAAATTAAAAATACTGGACCATACAACCCAGTAGTGCCTCTTTACTAAGGTTTATATCTAAAATGTCTGCCAATGCCTTATGTGCTCCCAGGTGGGTTTTGGGGAACGATTTCAATGTGGGTGTGTGATACTGGATCCTGAATGTTAAAACTGGCTCAGTCCACTTACTTGTTTAGCATAGTACCAGATGTGGCTGAATGGATTTACTAAAGACTGAAGACCCACCCTGGGTGTCCAAGTCACCAAAAAATAGCCTTCTAGCCTGTTTGAAATAAACAGGGAAAGGGAGACTCACTGCTTGTTTCTCTCTGCCTGCCAAGCCATGAACCCTTTCTTCTCTGCCATGCCCCTCGGTCATGCTTCCCAGCCTCATCTGATTATGAAGCAAAATGTCTATAAACTGTGAGCTCAAATAAACTTTCCTCCTTTGATTCATGGATGTCAGGTATTCTGTCCCAGTGATAAAGTAACAAAGGCATTCTTCTTAGTGCATATCCAAAAGAGATTAAATCAACTTAATAGATTTTAAAGAAAATTTTCATTAGTGATTAAATTTATATATTCTTGAATTTTAAGGAGTTTTATAAAACTTATATATGTGTACATTACCTATATAGTATCTAAACTTTATAGATAATCAGACCTTTAATACTCACATATATAATTTATGCATAGTAACATATATATTTTGATATTAATTTTATGGATTTTTTATATGTTTTAGTTTCCTTTTATTGGCTTTTTTCCTAGCCAATATTGAATACCCATACTCTTTGAAAATGAACTATATCTATAATACATACTATAAATATTTTCTGGTTTATTTTTACACTTTTTAATTTGATTATATTTAAAATTTTACATTTGATTATTATTTTATGCAAATTGATTTCTTGGTGTATTTGTTTCCCAAGTATATGGTATATTCCATGATGATGCAGTATGATCTATATTTTATATATTATTATGTCTATGTTGTAAACAAAGGTTTGGTTTAGATAAAAAGTGCCCTTCCAGCTCTTCCAGCTTCACTTGTTTAGAACCAGAGATTTCAGAAGTGTTTATATCATGGAGGGAAGTACTATACTCACAACTGGATTAATCTATTCCTGTATTTACATTTGAACGCGTGATTAGGAAGTAAAGGCTGGTTGGAAGAGAGGAATTGCTCAAGCTGTGTCTTTGGAAGGTCTCTCTCTCTCTCTCTCTCTCTCTCTCTCTCTCTCTCTCTCTCTGGTCATCCTGCTCTTTCTGCTTACTAGTTACCATACAGAGAACAGCTTTTCTCCACCACGCCCTTCCACCATCCATTTCTGCCTTGGAGCCAGCCAACCAGAGACTGAGCCCTTTGAACATGTTCCAAATAATCCTCTCCTCCTTTAAGTAGTGTCAGGTATTTTGTCCCAGTGCTGAGAAAATGACTAATACAGAATTTCATAACCTTTCTCACCCAACACCACTGGGACATATGCACCTTTGGCAGACATTCTGAGTAGAGATATGAGAGATGTACATGCTTTACAGGGACGGTCCTCTTTTAAGAAGTCCTAATGAATCCTGTCCTTGCTCTTAATATCTGTTTCCAGCTCTCAATAAAACTTACCTTTCCAAAGCTTTCTCCAATTTTTTTTCTTTTTGGGGTCTCTGTAACCTACTGTATTTCACTGCCACAGCTGGGCTCTGGCCAGTGAAAGATTTTACACTATGAGAATTAAATTTACTTGTAAATAGAATTAATGACAAGTTCTAACAAAGTCAATTGTACTTTAAATATTAAGAAGTATTTTCCATTGAACTTTTCATTCACTAAAGGAAGTTTAGGGCCAGGGATTTAGCTCAGTGGTTCTGGTGCCTGCTTCTCAAGCACAAGAACCTAAGCTTGATCCCTGGTACCAAAAAATTAAAAAAAGAAGTTTAATTATTAGTAAGGTCAAGCAAACTATATTACAGATTAGAAAGTCTAATTGGCAGGAATAATTTCATAAATTTCAGGTAGTCTTGCAATACTATTTTTCCTAAAAATAATACAAAATTGAAATCTATCATTTTTTGATAGAATATTATCATTTTAAAAATTGAAATTTAATCCATACAAAGATATATTTAAAATGTTTACTTTCTCTTCACAATCTTTACATTCAACATAGGTTATAACTTTTGGTTAGGTGATTTTGTGTTTTTGAGATAATTTTGAAGGGTGTTAACACTTTAACTTGGGTCAATGTTTAATGCAACTTTATAAATTCTTTATACAATTCAAATAATTTTTCTTTATCAAATCTATAGCTATTAGGATCTATTTATTTATTAAAGCAAGAAAACACATTGAAATAACAGTGTCAACATTGTCTATGAATTATGTAATCATGTTGCTAATGTTTTAGGAAGAGTTACTGATTCTTTAATTATATTCAAGTGCTATGTACCCAGATAATAAAAAAGAAAATATATGATCATTTTATTTTAAGAAATATATAACTAGAAAAGATCAAATACAGCTGTAATAAGAGAGAATATTATCTGAATGGGGCTGAAGTGACAGCACTAAAGAAATGTAGCCAGAGAATGTGTTCTGAAAATTAATGACACGTGTAGAGAATTCAAAGGTTGAATTATAATTTCCCTAAAAACCAAGAAAGGGAAAATGCTTCCAATCAAAGTCAGTAAATACTCAGCATATGCTACAAAATATAATAACTGAAATTCTGTTCTTCCAGAACCTCGTGATTAATACGTTTATTTATTTTTCTCTTGAATTACGGCTGTCATAAACTAGAGGAAATAATAAGAAATTAACACAAAAGAAAAAGACACAGTCTCTCACTGTAATGCAAAAGAATGTAAACTCATCCTCTAAGACTTGCTTAATGTGTGAGTCCAGCATCCGTATCTGTTTGCCCTAAAGATGACTCTGCTGGGAGTGCGAAGGAAGAACGAAAGAAAGCACAGCAAGCAGCACCAAACCCCCGGTGCTTCACGTATACCAGGGAGCTATCATGGCGGTCTTGGAAAGAGATGAAAGAATTTGGGATTGTATATGTATAAGTGGTGTTAGAGACATATTCAGAAATATTTTCAAACTTTTGGCCCTTCCATAAATCTGAGTAGAGACGTTCTTAGTTTTTTTTTAATATTATTTTTTTTACAATTAGAGGAGTAACATTTTATTTAAGTATTACAATAAGCTCATCCTTCAGGTTACTAATTCAGCAATATTGTACAATGATCACTCATGCATCTCAATGGTAAAATTCAGATAATTTCAGTGGTGCTTAGTTAATCTAGGCTGCTTTTCTGAAACAATTGAGTCAACTGAGCTCACACCTATGTCTTTGATCCACTTTTGCAAAAAAAAAAGTTAGACTGGAGCTATATATTCTTTTTTTTTTTTTTTTTTTTTGGAACTGGGGATAGAACTCAGGACCTTGTGCTTGTGAGGCAGGTAGCGGAACCACTGAGCTAAATCCCTGGCCCTTGGAGCTATATATTCTCTTGAAGAGGGCAGAAAAATAATCCTTATATCTAACACCCTTTCATAATTCTAGATATGTAGAGTATGCTACCCTGGCTTCCACATTGGCCATATGATCAAATTATTAACCTACCAAAGGACGAAATACACAGAATGAAACCCTAAGGCCACTAGTACAACCAATCCATCTAGTTAGGCTGTCAGTTCTTTTTCGGGTCCAATCCTGGATCTAGTGAATTCTGTGACCTTGAACTTGCAAGATATCTAGAGTGTGTCCTGCCAAATGGATAGTACAAACCAAAATACTTATGTTCTTACTTATATGTAACTATGACCTGTTTATTATATTTATCTGATGTGTGGGAAGAGCCCACCTAGCATTTATAGCTGACATTAGTATGCTATAGCATAAAGATATGCCATTTTCAGCAGAACATTGCACATATTTCCACAAATAACTCTTATCATGCTAGTAGAAGTTGGTAGCAAAGAAGTGACTAATCATGACAATCAAGCAGTATTGCCTATTGTAAATTGGGTTTTGTTCTATCCTAAAAATTACAAGACCCAGTGACCCCAGAAGCAATATGTCATGAAAGTAAAGTGATTCATTTAGAATCAAGCAAGAGCAGGGCTAGGAGGCTAAAGTGAACTGCATGAGCAGTGACCCAGATTCCTAAATCATCCATCACATTGCAACTTTCTCCAAGCCCACATCTGTGGCCACACTTTGAGTCTCCTATAAGCAACTAGTAGAGGAGAAAATCCCAAATTTAATTATATTAAAACACCCCTAACATAGGAGCATGAAAAATAATCATCAGGGGAAAATAAATAGGAAAACTTCAAAGAGTAAGACAGGTCACTTAATTTGTGGTTTGAGATAAGAGCACACAGAGTCACGGGTATTTTAATATGAACAGTTTAGCTACTTGTTCAAGGAATTTGGTGTGAAATGATTAGAAGATTAGGAAGAAATGGCACTCCACACAGATACTTCTTTTCAGACTAAATAGCCCACTCTCTCAACTCCCAGAAGCATGGTAGTTGGGATTTCCCTGAAGGGAGCTGCCTTTCGGAAGTTTTCATTAATCCCTAGAGAGAGTTCTGTGCTGCAAAACCTAAGCTGCTTTCTTCAGTGTGGCTTATGTGTGAAGGGCAAGTCCACTTTCAGAGTTCCCCATGGGATTGGCTTGAGGTATTGGCTCTAGTCTTTTAAACTAGCTTCCCTAAACTTAATAGGAGAGCATCCTTCATTTAAACACTACCTACAAAGACTATTTTCTTGGAAACCTGACCTGTGACTAATTATTTCAAGAAACTCCATTATTTTATTAATTTAAAAATAACAACAGTGTATAATAAAAGAAAATTCAATGAGGTCATTTCAGGCTCACAAGAAAATTAAGATCTTTTAATGAAATCCCTTTATTGTGTCAGGCATGGTATTAAATCTGGGAAATAACAAAATATAGTAAACCTTGGTATTCTTTCCTTTGGAAAGTTCTTTCATTTCACCTATTTGCCAACATTTGTATACCTATAAATTCCATTTAAATAACCTCAATATTATCCCATATATTTTAAAAAATTATTACTTAGTTATTCATCTGGAAAATTGAGAGGTTAATATTTGTCATGCTTGCAAAGCAAAAAACTGCTGCAAAGTGTAGAGGATGTCTACTTTTCTTGGAGGATTCAGTAGTAACACATTTTCTTCTTCAGAAACTTGGTTATAATGGTAAGCTCATTATACATCTTATCCGTATTAAATAATAATAGGTGATGTATAAAACATCTATAAAATTAGTATTTATTTCAAAACTAATTTGAATATTTTTCTGGTTCTATTCCTTGCATTTTATCTTTGCCTGTTAATTATTCTTCTTGACAATTGATCAGTCTTTACAGAATACTGTTGTATTCAAGCTAATGTAGTAACTTCTTACTACTTACTGTTTAACTTTCAAGTGCTTCTTTTTTTAAGTTATCTTGTTTTATAATTTGTTTATACTTTTTTGGTAACTACTGAGCTATTTTGGGAAATAGGGAAAATTAAAGGAGTTATCAAATAAGCAAATACAAATTATAAAGGATAATTAAAAACTGGAAAAGTGAGCCCAGAAATGTCATATACACTGTAAGTATCAATCACAGAGAAAAAATTTCCATTCAGTTTGCATATAAAAAATAAACTAATGAAGAAAATATTATCAGAGGAAAACAGATTGACCATTTTTGTCACAATAAAAGTCAAAATTACATCATTCTACTAATTATACCATCTAACAAATTATATGTGTTACTTCTGTTATTTAAATAAGTAAATTATAATCATACACTTACAGAAATTATTAAAAATATAAGAAATTGCAGTGGTGTGCTCAACAGTGTGCATATCTACAATAAAGCATACTGGATGAATTTAAAATATTTAAAATCTAAATCTAATTGAATTAGCATGCAGTTCAATTTAGATTCTAAAATAATTTGGGAAATTCTTCCTACAAAATACTCTGGTTAAAATATTGTTTATCTTGGAAAGATGAACAATTAGAAATAAGATATGCTTCTATTTTACACAAATGAAACAGTTAAATTTCACCCATAAAATTTCAGAAGAGTGAAAATGCATGCCTTCTTTTACAATTACAGCTTTTTGTTCTCAGAATAACTTTACAATGCAGAGTAACACTTTATTTTTTTGTCATATATTTCAAAACATCATATCTTTTGAAAAGGAAACATCAACTAGTATAGACATTATGCAAATCATATGTAAACTATGTTAAAATCAATGTTAATGTGTTGAAATTTAATGAGTATATTTTCTATAATATAGCAAAACCACTATGATTATGCTGTTTAATAAGGTGTATGTGTGTGAATATTCATCAAAACATGGCTATTGGTGGCTGTAAACTAGAAGTAACTTAGATTTTTATCAGCAGAATATACATTTGTGCAAAAAGTGATTCTCAGAAGAGCAGATAGAACAAGTCTTTCAAATGAAAGCCTGTGCTTAATGTTTGCATAATAGATTGAGTTGGCATAGGTAAAGTTATCGATACAGATGAATATTTCAAGTTTTCTATTAATTTCCCCTTCTGGTCAAAACTAACTTGCTTTTGTTATAAATTTTTAATTAAAATATTTCCCTTTGTGATATGACAGAATTTCAACTCAGTCTACTTTAATCCAAAAGGAAAATCTATTGATTCATGCCACCTCAGTTTAAAAGTGGACAATGTAACTATTTTCATGGGCATTCAAATAATGCCATTAGGAACATATTTCTGTATTATTTAAGATGTTCCATCACTAACATTAGAAACTACCTTCTGGTAATTCAAGCAGAAATGTTTGGAGTGAATGGTAGGTCGATCACAAAATGTGCAAGAGTTCTAGAGAACCAGGTTGAAAGGACAAGCAGGTAGCAAGGAATCTTGTCTGCAAAGAGCACAGCTAATATCAAGGAGAGAATGCATCACCAGCAGTAGTATTACTTGTTGTAACCTTGAGAAATGTGTTGGGCATGCGTGGTTTGAGGACCTGCTATTGGCTATCAGCATTGAATATATAGAACTGGAGATTTTAAATTTTCTGCAGTGCACTAAGTAGATCTAGAAGAAAAAAAGACACAGTTTTAAAGAGGACAAATACTTTTCTATAGTCTCTTACCACTTCCTGTTTCTACTTTATTTTATTCTTATAGACACTAATTAAGCAAATTGTCCACATGTGCCTGAAAGCCCATTTGGATCTGCTCTCCTACATGCCAAATCACACTTTTGGACTCTGAGTAAACCTGTCTGATCTGAAAATAAACGCCATTTCCCTGAACCCTACACACTCTTACCCCTGCATCCTGTGGACAAGAGTGAGGATCTATCCTGTTTGAACTTTATGGATAAATTCTTTGGGAGATACAGAAGTTTGATTTACAGAATAAAGGAAGATATGCTTGAGGATGAAAGCAACAGACATGCAATCCTGCAAAGCAGGTTGGTATGCAAAGATGTCTTATGCTTTCTGTATAATGTAGTGCTAATCAATTTGGTAGCTCACTAATAAAGTTTACAGAAACTGAAATTTTCAGGTGATTTTTTCTGAGTCAAACAACTCCTAGGTTTGTATATCTAATGAGAAAAAAATCCTTAATTTGAAAAGTATAGCATAGAAACAAAAAACTAGAAGAAAATAAAGTTTGCTGATGGTCTGAGGCCAGAAAAAAAGTTACAATTTATTGCTTTGAATGTACAAGGAAATCTTTACAACTTCTCTGGCTTTGCTTACATACTTGAATTTTCAAGTGAACTAAGCTAAGCTAAAAAAGGTTTCATTTTTCCCATTTCAATTATTAATAAAATTACTGACTGTAGAGGAACTAGATTTAAGACTATTCCATGAAAAGTCATTTAATAATGCTATTTTATAGAAAGCATCTATTAT
Source organism: Heterocephalus glaber (assembly GCF_053883595.1). NCBI lineage: Eukaryota > Metazoa > Chordata > Mammalia > Rodentia > Bathyergidae > Heterocephalus > Heterocephalus glaber. The sequence continues at coordinate 9,740,851 of NW_028258346.1, read as the reverse complement.
CTCAGTGGAATGTAGAAAGTTCCAGTAAAAGCAGTTTGCTTTAAAATATATAAACAAAATATGATGTTTGAAGCCTTTCTCACTAAATCCTTGTATATTTATATGATTTTAAATATATTCAAGTAAAATTATATATATATATATTAGTAGGATGCAATATAATATTTTTATACATGGAGAGAATGTATAATGTTTATTTTTATCTCCTCAAATATAACCATCCCCTCAAAGAATGATCATTTATTTATCATAAAATCATTAAAAAGTCTTTCTTCTAGATTGTAGAAATATACAATGAGTAATTGTTACCTATACTTTCCTACCCTACTATGCTATTGTATACTGAATCTTCTTACTCCTATCTAGCTGTAACTTGGTACCCAGTTATAAACATTTCTCCATTTCTCACTTCCTCCTACTCTCCAGCTTCTGGTACTTGTCATTCTGCTCTCAGCTTGTATGAGATCAATAATTTCAGTTTCCACATATAAAAGATTGTGTAATATGTGTATTTCTATGTCTAGCTTCTTTAACTTAATATGATGATTTCCAATTCCATCCATGTTGTCCAAAATTTCTTTCTTCTTCATGGCTGATTATTATACTGTGTGTATGTAGCACAGTACTTCTGCAAATATCATTTAATGGAAACTTGTTTTTTTTTCTATTTCTTGGCTATAATGAATATTGCTGCAATAAACTGGGAGTACACTATCTCTTTGAGATACTAACTTCATCCTTGCATACTTGCTAGGTCCTATGTTATTATACTTTTAATCTTTTGAGGAACCGCTGTACTGTTTTCCATCATGACTCTGCTATTTTATATTCCCACCAAAAGTGTACAAGAGTTAACTTTTCTCCATGTCCTCACTGGGATTTTTGTCTTTTTTTTTTTTTTTTACACTAGCTATTGTTATCAATCATCAGAATGAAGAAAAGAGATGACTTACAGAATGGGAGAATACTTGCAAGGTATATATTTGACAAAGGTTAATGTGTAGAATGTATAAAGATTGCAAGCATCTTGATAACAGAACACTTATTAATTCCATTAAAAATAAATGATGGACCCAAATAAATATTTCTCAAGAGAAGACATACAAACAACCAACATATATATGAATCTTGCTAAACATCAAGGAAATGCAAATCAAAACTGCAATGACAATTTTTTTTAATATTTTACATTGGCTTCCAGCATAAATAGAAATGCCAGATAATGTTCCTATTATTCACACTCTCATTATGTATCGCTTACAGATACAGTAAGAAAGATGATGAACTTAATTAAATATGCTTTCAGTATCTACCAGTGAAGTTATATGTTTCAATCAGATTCTTGTTGAAAATAGAAAACTCTGGAAGATGGTAGAGATAAATTTTGTCAATATTCCAAGGATTAATATTTTGTAACTTTATACAACATTTAAAAGTTTTTATTTTTTCATCTTCAAATAAAAGAAGTATATATTATACAATATATTACTTCAACAAGTACAGTATTACTCTATGCACCTAATGCTACTACAATGAAAGCTAATAATTGTGATTTGATACCGCTTCCTGGAATCCTTATAGATTATTGGCAATGTGGAGTACTGAAATGCAAGCAGACAGTGCTAAGTGCTCCAATAGCCTTACTATAAATTGCCAAAGGGAGCAAAGATGGAAGGAACACCTAACACAGAACAAATCACATAGATAACAAGGGTTTGAAAGGTGAAAATATTTTAGGCAGAAAAAAAAAAGAAAGGTGGAAAGCATTTCAATAGAAATCATAGTATTTATAAAGTCCTACAAATGAGGGCTAGCCAAACCATTTGCAGAAAAATAAAAAAGTGGAGCATGGCTTTAGTGTTGAATACATGGAAGTGACTTGAAATGGGGCTGGCTGGGAAATGACGGTGGAAACAGATTCTGAGGGTCCTTTTCAGGCATCAGAACATTTTAGGCTGAAATCAATGGGTGAACAAAGGAGAAGGGTAGGAAACAAAAAAATAGATGATGTAGAGTATCAGACCTAAATACTCTAATTTTTATTTACTTATATTTTTCTAAGTTATATATTGGCCTCCATATTTACTGAAGCCTGGATTTTATTTTGTTGTTATAAAAATCATTTTCCTCTCTATTTTTTTTTTTTTTTTTTCTGCTTTTGGACATGCATGTGTATTTCTTTTGGCATATATATCCACCAAACTGTTTCCTATATTTGGTGCTTTTTCATCATTTCTAATATTCTACCTGAATTTCTTTGCTACTTAACAGGCCTCAATTTATCACGAGTTAGTCTGATGAAACATTTCATTATTTTCAAGTTCTGGTGGGAATTTGAGGCCCTTACTCACATCTTCCAATCTTGGTTTATCTCATAGTTCCATCTGTCCTTTTACATATATTGTTCTCTTAAGGAAATATATTGATTTATGGATCTTTGTATCTATTCATATGGTGAATTAAAAATAAATAAAAATGCCTGTGCACATTCTATTGATGAAACATACAATTTAATAAATAACACTGTTGACTGGATTAATTGCACTGAGATTATTCCTAAAATATAAATTATTTGAACTAAAACAACCAGATCTTATGATTTTTTTTTTTCTGTCAGAAACTTGACAATACCTAGCAACTAGCGAGGTATGTCACTTGGAAACAGAAATGTTTATTGTAAAAAGTTTTGAGAAATTAAGTGATGTGAGGTTTCTAAGGGAAAGTAAATATGAAACTACAAAATGAGAGAAAAATGTAAAAACTAATACTCACAACAGCACTGTGCAATGATTGAAGTAATCCAGGAGCATTTGTATTGGGCAGTGCAAATCAACAATTCATAAACTTGGAGTGTCATAGAACTGCAGGACAATTTTAATACATTTAAACTCATTATGTTTGAACTTATTTCCTGATTGAAATATTTTACATACCATTTTTATAATCACGCAATTAATAACTAAAAAGACTAAAAAATTATATCATAAGCTACAGGAACAAAGATGAATTTTATTGTTTTTGTAATATAAATGAGAGCAATCAATAAATTCTCTAGACCCAGCAATTAATATCACTGTGACCTTCTCTTCAAATAGTATGAGTGATATTTTAGAAATTATATATAGCATCTCTCATTTTAAATCATAAAGCTTTAGCAATGGATACTTGTAAAGTGTTTATATGGATTTTGGAGATATACTTTCTTTAAACATCAATTTAAACTACAGTTTCTAGATTAAGGTATATTTTGCTTTTAGTACATTTTCACCGAAATAACATATCTGGTTTTAAGCTGAATTACTTAACATGATTTATTATTTAGATAACACAGTTAGGTTAATACACTTTCTCAGTATTTATTTGGCAAAAATTTCTCTGAGTGAAGATTTGATATACCATCAAACTATGAACCTAATAATAGATTAATTCATTTGTTCTCTCTGCTCATCTTTATACTATTTAGAAAAGACTGTCCCTTAGAAAAATATTTTTTGAGGTTTACAAAATATGATCCACAGTAGCAGCATATGACATTTACCTCTTAAGAAATTCACAAGTTAAAAAAAAAAAGAAGAAGAAATTCACAAGTGTATTCCTTGGCAAAACAGTCTTTTGGGGAAGTATACGTATTTTCTTAAATCACTTTCTTTTTAATTCCTCTAATTATGTTTACTTTAAATAAAAGTCATGAATTTGCTCAATGCATACTATGCAATTTACAAGCAAATAATTACACAAATACATGTTGAGATACAAAATTTAAAAATATCAAATTCATGAAATCTCAAATTTGAAGTCATGGACCAATTGCAATCAAATGCCATAATACAAGTATTCTAATTACTTTCCTTTGGTAACAAGAAGTATAATTTATTTTTCTTTCAAGTTCACCAGGCAGTCTTCTTATTTGTCTTCCCAGATAGAAAATAAAATAAAATATTAGAACACAAATAAACAGTCACTTCTCAATAACAGCCACGTTTCTCTCTACAGCCAACTTGACTTACTTTTACATGGAAAGAACTTGGGGAACTTTACAATCTTCTTTTTTTTCTATATTTAGTGTTTCAATACTTTTCACCAATGCAATAAAACATGATGCTTAAAATTGAGTATACATGTGCTATGCTTTGGATCTAATGTGTCCCCCAAAGTTCATGTAGTAATGTCTTGATTCCCCGTGCAGCGGAATTCAGAGATGACCTTTTGAGATGTGATTTGCTCCTGAGGGAATTAGGAATTAATAGGTTCATAATTTGATGGGCTATTGGGAGGTGATGGAAACATAGAGGGCAGGGCACAGTTGAAGGGAATGTGTACTTGGAGTCATCCCCTTGGGGACTCTATTTTAACCACAAACCCCTTTCTCTCCCCTTCTGCTTCTTGGCTACTGTGAGGTAATTTCATGCCTTCCCACAGCCAGCTGAACGTGGACTGAAGTATCATGTGTCAAAATAAACCATTCCTCCTTTCAGTTGTATTTCTCAGGTATCTCATCATAGCAATGGAAAGCTGACTAACACAATGAATCTCTAAGCCGGAGGCTAAAACTATAAGCCAGCGGCCAAACCACGTTATTAATAGGATTTGTAAAGTAATATGTTCCTTGAAGGTCATTAGTGAACACTATAAACCATACACATGAGTTATCCACACTGTAATAATGTCCATTATACAGTAGACACGAATGTAATATGTAGAGTAATTACGCAGTAGACATCTGAGTACTCCAACTCACAATTTTATGTGTTCCTAAATATTTTTCCAAATGTAAAGCTTTGTGTATTGGCTTATCCTCATCACTTCTATTCTCCATATTTTACAATTCTATTTGTCCTTCAAGGATGGGTTCATATTTCATTTTTCTGCAAAAGCTAAACCGATGTTTCCCTGAATTATGTCATGATAGTAAATATCTTTAACTCCATGTAAACAACAAGAGATCTTGTTTTCCCAACAAAGCAAAGTTGTGTGTGTGGGGGGGGGGGATTGTCTTCTGAAGAAATGATAGTGGATTTGGCATTCAATTTAGTGAATACAGGTCTCAAAATTTAGCTCTTATTTTTGCAGTCATCATATACTAGGATTCTTATAGTTTACCCTATTTTCAAAGTAACAATAAAATAGCAACAATAACCACATTTGTTTTCAGAATTTCAATACATCCTATGCACAGATGCAATTATAATAACTGCTGGAAGGTCATATGCCTGTCATAACACTGAAATATTATCATGTTTTAAGTTCTGTGCTGAAAGAAGATCAATCTGGACAAAGAATTCTGACAGCAGAGCTGCAGTCTCTTAAGAACCTATGTCAAAGGAGACAAATTTACTTTACTACAATCAAAAAGGAGGTCTATTATCTCTAAACCTGTCTTCCAAATGACCATGAGGAGAAGCAGCAATGTTTCCAACAGTACTAATGGGGACTGCAGCTCCAAACAGGAACAAAATTGTACGTAATAGGAAAGAGCATTTAGCTTCTAAATTGTTCGGCTTATTACGTAGAAAAGTAAGCAGGAATATTTGCAAACCTAAATATGACTAAACTTCATAGCTAGAGAGTAGGAATGTCTTAAGCACATCAATAAACTAACAAGTTCAAATAATCAACCCTCTTCCCATCAGTGTATTGCCAACTTTAATAAGGTTTGGAAATAAAATGACTGTGTATGTGTATGTGTATGTGTGTGTGTGTACGTACCATCACTTAAGGAATATTTAAACAAAAACAATGGTAGGCTTCCATAACTGTGTTTATTATCATATACACTGGACTTTTCATAAAATCCCAAGCATACTGATAATTCTTGTCAAACCATTTTCACTAACTGTATTCTCTAAAAAACACTATTATCACATACTGCAGACTTACATTTTAAAATTTGATTCCTGGTCATAAAAAGAGTAAACTAATAAAAAAATGAATGCCCCTCACTAATAAATAAAAGAAAATTTAGTATCTGTGTTCTTGAGATTCATGACAAGTTTCAAGAATGTAAAATATTGAAAAGCATATATGAGTTAAAACATGAGATAAAAAGAATTTTTCATTTGTATGATCATGTACATATAACAGCATTGAAATGGTAGAATAAATAATCATCAAAATTTCAAGAGTTGGAGTGAGGAGGGTGGTTAAAAGATTTTAATTTTGCTCTATAGAATTTCAAATTATTGATTTTCAAATAATGGTATATTTGCAGTAATTTATTTCTTTAAGGGAAAATGGTAATTTTTTAAAAATTCTAAAATAGATCACATTTTTTATTATTGCTATTGAGTATAATTTTATTTCCAAATATTTTGGCATTCCAATGCCATTTGCTCACTTTTAATTTACTTCATGTCATAAAACTAAGAAAAATTGTTCTAATCAGGTTAAACTTCGTTGAAACTCACAGAAAGGGAGAGAGATTTAACTCAATAATGCTGAAACAGAATTTTCAGCACAGATGTGAGCTACTGGAAGGTGTTACAGAGGAGCTTGAGCAAGGTAATTAAAAGATATGACTTCACAGTAGTGATTATTTAAACGAGGACCCTGTGCTCCTGCAGACTAGGAGGGAGAGACTCCCTTGCACTTCTCTTTCCTCACTATCTCTTGACTGAGATATCATTGAGTTATCACTGATAGGTCACTTACAGATTTATCAATCATTTATAGAATATGTTTCATGAATACTAATTCTTGAGTCTGGACAGATGAGTGCATCTGTGAACCATTACCACAATCAAGGTAATAAACATATCCATCACCTCTAAAGGGGGCTCTGTGCCCTTTATGTGCATACTGTATGTAATTTTTATTGTTATATTTACACTTTTTATATGAGGAGACCACAAGATGCATCCTCTTAACTAATTTATTAAATATACAATATTGTTTACTGTAGACACCAGGCTGGAAGACAGATTTCGGGACCTTATTTATCTTGCTTAGTTGCAACTTTATATCCCTTAAACAACTCACCCTTCCTTTCCTCTCTAACCTCCAGCAACTACTCTAGTTCACTTTATTTCTGTGAGTTTGAACGTTTTGATATCTTGCAAGATTAATATCCTGGAAGATAATATCTGAGTTAAATAACCCAAGTAGAAAAGGATAAATACGGCACTATCTTCCCTGAGAATAATTTCTGGGTTTAGAAATCAGCAAGTGACTGGAGGATTACATTTCAAAAAATAAAGTTTTCTGAAAGTGAATGTCAAAAAATGAGGCATTTTTTCATTCACTGACTTTATTGGTACAATTTAGGTGAACATTATGATCACATTCACCAAACGAAGATATTTATCATGTAGTCAAACTTTATTTTGACATGAAATTTTATTATTACCCCCTAAAAGTAAGGAATCTATAGTCAGGAAGAAACATCTAAAGTCACTTGGAGGGAACTACTTTAAGATTTTCTTGGTCCTTACTATCTGTGTAACCATTCCAAAGCAGTTTTCACTTGAAAATAAGCAGAGTTTACAATGCAGCTCTTTAAAAATGCCTTTTTACGGGCCAGGGATTTAGCTCAGTGGTTTTGCCACCTGCTGCACAAGCTCAAGGACTGGAGTTCAATCCCCAGTACCAAAAAAAAAAAATGCCTTTTTACCTCTTTGTTTATCTCTATCTCTCCCTCAATATTAAGATAATCTACTTTTATTTTATTTTACAGGAAGTTAAACTTAAAATGTAAAGTAGGAAAATAAAAAAATATATTACTTTCTTGTTTTTTTAAGGTTAACACCCATTTCTACCTAGGGTATTTGATCAGAAAATTTCAAGCTTAAACCTGTTAGTATTTTGAATTACAGAGAAAATTATTGAGATGCTCACTAAATGCACTCCCCTGTTAGCAATTATAAAGAATCTATTATTTATATTTTTAAAAAGAAAACATTTGTTTGAGATCATTTTTTTTTCTGTGTACTTTGGAAGTGATGACATCCACAGATAATTTGTAAGTAAAATGGCCTGACTTCACACACTTTCTCTGAAGGGTGTAGGTTTTGCTATGCTTTTAACTTCTCTACCCCTTTGCATTTAGTCTCTGCCTGGGAAGGAGTGGGCTTCCTAAAAACTGGCGAATTAACTAGTAAGTGAATGAGAACATGGGTATTCAGTCCAAGACTAGTTGTAGGAAGATTATCATTAACTCTCATAATATCAATTAAAAACCCTGCTATTTTTATAAAAAAGTAAAGTTCTTGACTTAACAATGTAAGGGGATAGAAAACACTCTCCCTCTGTAGTTTAAAAAGCTCATTTGTACAAATATGTACTTGATCTTTAGTTATGTGGGCGTCAATTTCATGAGGAAAAAAGTAATCATTAGGTTAGCATACGGTTGACCTCTAAATTATTACCTATTTCTCTACTATTATGTCGGAATATTATTCAAATTCCTCTTCAGATTAATAGGTCACCATTTGCATTAGAAAATCCTTTGACAGCCTTGAAAAGCTCTCAGTTTCCTTTTGGTATCGAATTTGAAAAGACATGTATAAAATGCAAATAGCCACCCACACTTTTTCTACAAACTTTCATAAACAGATGAATAGTGCTAAAATGATTGGAAGTGTACAGCACACACATGTGTTTCCTATGTAATATGTGGTAAATTATCAAACAAAGCAGTCCCTGAGAGATACCTTTCTAAATGAGACCACATTCCATTCTTACAATTTATATCATCTGCATTTAAAGGAAGGAAAAGTCATTTTAAAGACGTTATTTGACTGTTTACAGGTTATAAGGTCATTACATTTTACAGCTGAGATTTAAATCTGTCGTAGTTTTCTCCAAGGGTGAACCATTTCTTCAATTAATCTGTCTATATTCTTTCTATTGTGACTTAGATGATTGTAAGAAAACATTCAGGCATTCCTTTTTTCCTTTCTGATTGTCATAATTAAGAAATAAGTAGTAGAGAAGCCTGTATATTTTCCAAGTATTTGGAGAAGAGAGATAGTATGAAATCCCTCCAAATGCTGTCCTCATGAAGTTCATAATGCTGTAATTAGAGAAATAAGATAGAAAACAAAGGTCATAGATATTAAAAATGATTAATGTTTTACAATCTCAAAGAAAAAAGTAATAAAAATTAACAAGTTTGGTAAAGGGATCCACAATGAAAAACAAACACAAAGGAATGTGACTACAGTACAAGTGAACAGTGTAACTCCACACAGGATAAAGAAGGATTTGGAGAAAATAATTGACCTAAGTAAATTTGGAAAATTGTATGTGTTCACATCCCATACTACCAAAAGGAAGAGCTAAAAGCAACTGTGTTCCTGTCGTAAGTAGTTTGCTCTGCATAGGAGTTGGATTAGTAATTCTATAACTAGTTGTTCTGTATTCTAGAAATGACAAAAGATAAATATGCTTTCTATAGTAAGGATGAGGATACAGCAGATAAAAATAAGAAAAGGCAACACAGATGAACACTACGGACCAGAGTTGAAAGTGTCAGTGCGATCTCCAAAAGAAAGGGAAACAGTGTAACAGAGAGACAGACAGAGAAAGACCAATTATGTAGTTGTGAATTTGTTGCGAATGTTGTGTATTTGGCTCTGTCACTGAAGACCTGTGTGTGGTGACAGCCCAATTACAAGGAGCAAACCTAAAACCTAGACTGCAGTTCATGAAATCTGTTCTCCAATGTAAGGAACCAGACTCCCCAAAGCAGTGGATAATTCTATGCCTAGCGTATCAGGAGTCTGTGAAGGAATCCGACTGCAGCCATCCTGACCAGAGGCCCCTTGAACCCCCGCCCCCAGCACAGCTGCATCTAGTGACTCTTACCATTATGCAGCCCTGCTATTGATATCAACTCATATATTATTCAGTTCTGCTACTGATATCAACCATTACTCCCTGAACATTCCCACGCCTCATCCTTGGGCAAGCATCCTCGGCAGACAGCCACAATTCTCTTTCACTGAATTCCCTTCCTCCTATCCCCCATGACCCTATAAAAGACCCATAATCTGTATGAAAGTTACTGGTCTGGTCTCCAAAGCCAGTGCATTCCCTCTCAGGTTTATTCTGGAATAAATCTGTCCTGTGGATCTCGGATCTCTGTTCCTTTTCTTCCTTTTTCCTTAACAATCTGGAAGTACTCAGTGTATGACTGTATCATGTAATAATCAAAAGATTCAATTTAAGAGGCTCTCAACAACCAAATGTGAGATAGTTTCAAAAACAAAATATAATGGCGCATACTAAATTATTAAACACAAATGATGAAATCAAAATCCTTGATGCAACACGGATGTACATGAACAATCCATGAAATAGTAAAAATTGAAGCAGGGAAACTTTATTAGAGCAAAATTACAACTAAGAAATAAAAATGTTGCACATAAAACATCACCATTTTGCAAACAGCATGGTGGTAAATGTGCATATAAATTTTACAAATGAATGCAAAACATTTGAAAAATATCAGAAATAATCACAAATAATTTTAACAAATGATAGTTTTAATTTAAATTGATAAAATTTGAAATTTAAATTGAAAAGTCTGCCAGGTCATCTCAGAACCAAGTAATAAAGTTAACAGAAGTAGTAACAGTACTCTTTTAATGCATGTGCTTCCAAATGTGGGGCACTAAGAAGGTTAGAGTGGGCCCTTGACTTATGAACTGAATTGGTTCACGGTGGCTAGTTGTAACACAAGTTGACCAGTTAGAGTCTCAGGCTCCTCTACACAGCCTTCAAAGTCTCTCTCCTGTACCCAGGCAGATCTCAGTGTCCTTAGAGAGACACTGGCCCAGGATTTCTCAATCAACCTCACACAGGAAAGGATGTTGTCATGTTCCTTCCAGAACTCTTTAAGGGTTAAATCTGTATCTGAGACCATCTGGAAGCACAAGCGGCCAGCATTCAAGTCATAACTCAAGACTTTGGTCATAAGTTAAAACTAAAATTCCAGTTGTAACCCAAGTTGTTCATATGTCAGGCTGGTTGTAACTCAAGGATCCATTGTACATGTCGCTGCTGTGGCATTCTGGACAAATTTGTATAACTTGGATTTAGTTATGAAAATAATCAAACCCAAGTTCAACCAAGTAACTGGAGGATGGTTTTCAGATATGTCAATTTCATCACATTTTTCAAAAAGATTGAGAAAATATTGTAGAATGAAAAGACTAAAATGACATGAAAAATAAATTTGCTCTTAGACTACAAAGAGCACTTCAACATGACAATTGATAGAATTTGAGTAAGTCTGCGATTACACTATTTTCTGTGGTTTTGTTTTTTTAGTTTTCATATTTGTACCATCAATTTGTAATAAGTTATCTTTTACGGATTATGATAAAAAGTAACCACAACTCTCTCAAGTGATTTTGCAGTACTTTTTGCTCATTGGGAAATTCTTCACATAAAGTTGTTGAAAGATGAGATTTATCCATCACACACCAGAGAAAATGTTAGTCAAAGGGTAGAAAAAGTTTCATTGTACAAGAAGAGTAAGTATTAAGTTCATTTATGAAGAAGGATGACTAGAGTTGACAAAATGTACCAGATATCTCAAAGTAACCAAGAGAACAAATGGTAAAGTTCTCATCACTAAAAATAAGTATATGAAGTGATGGCTAATTTTAATTTAATTCTTCCACATCTTAAACACCTCAAAACATCACAATGTACTCTATAAATGTATAACATTGTGATTTTTCAATTAAAATATAAATTTAAATTAAAATTTTAATTTAATTTTAAAAATTAAATTTAAACTAATTTAAATTAATTTTAAATATTAATTTAGATTAAAAAGCTAACCTATTACTCAGTACACACTGACTCCCATTTTATCTGCTTCTGTTTCAGAAGAGAGAAATAAATACATGAGACATGTTACATATAGTCTTTTTTTCTGTAGTAGGCATATGGAAGTTTTTAAAGTAGAAACATATATGGAATCATATAAGTGGGCACAGGAATATTGCAGATGATTAGTTTTGAAGGGAAGTTATTGAGAATGCAAATGTTATGCTGAGTATAAATTGTATTGGTGAAAATAAATGAAGATGACATTTGATATGACAGACTGCTTAAAATATTTATTACGGTCAAAGTCAATAGGTGTCTTCTGTTATAAAGCACATTTTCATAAATGCTTAATATTTTACATACTCAAAAATAAATGCTGAAAATAATGCTGAAACAAAGCAAACAAATCAATTGCAATTGAACAATCAAACTTCTCTAAGAGTATAGCTGGAGAAATATTTTCATCCACGTGACTTTGCATCTAATTTTAATTTTCTCTTAGTAAAGCCAGTAAATATTTTAAAAATCCATTTCTATGGCAGAACAACCAATTAGATATATAATATTAGATACAGTATTCACCTAATGTAAAGATAAATGTAGAATACACATTCAGTGTGATTATATAATGATATGAGACTCAGAAATAGATACAACTTAATATACAAGTTTGCATATTGCTTAAAAGTTCTTAGAACCTTATGCTTTTTTCTTGAATCTGAGATGCTGTTCCTAAAGGAGAATTTTTGCTACAAACCACAGAGACATTCTGATTTTTAGATTCAAATAAGAAAATTACATAGCTGTTTTATCTTGTGTGTGTGGAGTTGTATACTAATATGCATTTACAGTGGGAGTTAACTTTCAAAATAATTTTTCATGGGTGAAGAACATCTTATATTTTTTTCTGAACTCCAGTATTGATCGCAGTGCCTCTATACATATTAAAGTAAAATTTTGTGTATTTCAAAATATAAAATGGATGTAATACATCATAGGATGAACATACTTTTTAGCCTTAATGAATGAATTACACTTGGAAAATTGTTATAATTGTTTTTGTTGTCTTTAAAAGAATCATAAAATCTTGTACCCAGAAACAAAGTTAAGGATGTATTAATCAATAAATGTTGACATATCATACAAAGTGGATTTAATTAATGGCTCCATTATGCTGTACTAGATGTAGGACCTTTATGCTATATCCCATTTTAATTGTTACATTTACTCAAATCTTCAAATAGATATAATATTAGTAAAATTTTTAAATAACATTAAATAGTAAATATTCTTGTTAAGAATTTACTATGCACGAATAGGGAGTTCTAAGTTTTCATATAAATGTTTCTTGTTTGGGTAATTTTCAAGAAAATAGACCACGAGACATTTAATTTTTAATTTATTATAATATGTGTGTAGCACAAAATGTTTATATACGTTGAGGGAAATTGGTACATGTACATAATACATCTTAAATCCTTATGATCCATTTAAGCCACAAAATACCTTTAGTTGAAGAAAAGAAATGTATATATACTTAGGAAACTTATATTTACTGTGAGATTATTTGCACAAACTTTAGATAAATAGGATACTCTAGAGACAAAACATAGTTTTTTCTTGTTTTGCCTCTGTGTGTACATGTGTGTGTATCCTCCCTTGACCTGAGTTTGATTGATGTAGCCTAGAAATTTTCTAGGCTGACGCACACAGAGAAAAAGCCTATATGAATTATTCAATAATGTGTTTTCAACACTCTTCTTATTCTACAACATGATGAATAATTTTTACTTCACCCCCAAAATAATAAACAGGGTCAACACTTCCTTAGGTACTTTAGATGTACTGCCAACATGGAAGATTTTTTGATTTTATTGGAATAAGCAAATACTGCAGACAGAAATTATATGTTTTAAATAGAAACAAAAGCATTATTTAGTATAATTTACATTATTCTTCATTTCTCCAACCTAGTATTATCTGAAAAAATGAAATGAGCTGTCAGCTATCAATAATATGTAGATTTATCATGTTACTAAATATTTCTTTGAATGTCATTATTTGTTCTGAGAAATTGCTTTAGTGTGTCTGTGACTGTTGACAAGTAAATTACTAAATTATAGGACTCAAGAACATTAGCCATATACCTACTCATCTCTAAACTTCGATTTTCTGGATCTTTGCAAATGACTCTGATCATTTATTTTAAATGATCTACTCTTAATACAGCCAGATCCACAAAATGAGCAAAATAATTCTCCCTACAACCTCAAGCAAAATTCTGGGCTAGCACTGAAACCTTCAGACTCTCCTCGAAAGTGTGTACATTCTGATGTACTTGATTTGAGGCTATTCAGAATATATATTTAGGACTTGCTGATTTAAAATTATATCTGATTCCACATTATTTGCCCTATTTTCAGAAGAAAATAGTGATATGAAACTTAGTGTATAATATATGAAAATATCCTGCATTGTCTTTTTATAGAAAGTAACTTTGCTTTCTCTTTTTAGTAAAGTATTTACTTGTAAATTATTAACCAAATGATAATTCCCAAACAGAAGAACACTGAGAAAAGTATAGGGAAATGTAACTTGTTAAAATTTATAAGAATTCCTAAATATTAATTATCTGAAATGAATAATACATTATAAAACATAGTGTCACAGTTAAACACACACAACAGACCAAACAAATAACAGAAAAGGGACACAAGAGGAACAAAAGGCAGAGGGAGAGGGAGGGGCACGGGGGGGAGGGAGAGAGAGAGAGAGGGAGAGGGAGAGGGAGAGAAAGAATAGTAGGGAGTATAGGTAAAGGTATAATGCATCCAAAGTTGCTACCTCTTATCTGAGTGTACTTGTTTAGACCCTGCTTTCTACACAGAGAACATGCAAATTCTTTGTATAAGAGAAAACCAGCAAGAACATCTGGCTGAAAGTGAAAGAAGTTTAGATAAACAAAAGTGCTAACCATCCTGTGTAGCCCATGACTCTATAAACTCTGATGACTTAGTAACTAAAATTTATTGTCATATCTCCTTTTCCCAGTGTAGAACTATTGCTTACTATGGAATGGAAAAAAGAATATTGCACATAAATGTCATAATCAAAACATAGAATAATAAAACAAACACCAGTAACTTGTCTCAATCTACATCAGGGAAACTTCTCGAGTCTTTTTGCCTGTGCAATGGGACAAATTTCTGGGTCATTCTTTGTGACTTCTCATTATTCAGTTCTGTTAGACAAATTACAAGTAATTGTTGTGTCATTTTTTTTCCTAGGACCCTGAACATTAATCTAAAGGGGTCTTTTGTTTGTTTGCTTATCTTCTGAGAAAGAGGAAAACTGATGCTTACAGTTTTCCGAAAATGAATACTGTTTTTCCATGGTGAAAGTAAATATTCTTTATCCATATATGCATTTATAGAAAATCTTAGAACCCTAACTGAAAATGTCAACAGTAAAATGAGAAGCAGTCTAATTGGTTATGCAAGAATTACATGGCTTAGCATTTGAGTAATGACATAAAATGATGAAAATTCTAGTAGGGTTCTCACAACTCATGGAAAATATCTCTGAAATTCATTGTAAAGCAAACCTATTTCTTATCTCTTCCAAGATTATAAAATTGTTCTAAGAAATGACAAAGTCATTACTGTTACAGTTGGTGGTATTTTCAAGTTTCGCTGTCATTTTAAAAATTACATTCAGAGAAGGTTATACTCACATTTCTACATAGACAGAGGTATAAAATAGTATGTAAGTACAATAATTTGAACAATACAAAGTTATGCTGCATAAAAGTGAAGAAGGAAATAGTAAAGAATACATTTTTATTTAGTCTATTGAAGTAAATCTTACACAAGTATGCTACAAGTGAGCTTCAACAGTTGGAAAATTAACCTGGAATGTGGCACTCTGATGGTTGTATGTGAGAGTTAATTGTGATCATAAAACTTTTATTTTACCATCAAATAAAAACAGTCAAAATAAGAATTTTACTGTTGTTAGCACAAATCACTAATTAGAAGACAGTGTGATGTACTGATCTGAAAGAAAAGAAGAGTAAATCACAAATTAATGATATCAGAAATTATTTTTAAAATGAAAGAATGGCAATAGCAATGTTATCTTTCAGTACACTGAACTGCAAATTGAAAATTGAACCAATAACTAAAAAATTATTTGTAATGATTGCATATTATTTATATTTAGACTTCTGTTTCCATGCTTGATGATTCAGTAGGATTTTGTAATAAATATTTTATAGGATTGTTGATTTTGTATATAGTATTATTGAATTTTTATGATAAAATTAAACCCATTAATAAATTTTGAAAGGTGTTTAAGAGATTTAGATAATGTGAAAAACAAGTATGCAATATAAATCTGCTGTCCTTGTAAAATTTTGTTCATTTTCTTTCGGTTTTTGCTGAATAATGGAAAAATGTTGTTAGTAATAAGCTAACAGTAATGTCAAGAAACATCATATATTTAACAACAGTTTAGTTATAATAAAATCAAAAATTATATTCAATAACAATCAGAAATTTTTTTCTATGGAACATGAACTTTCCAACAATAATGCAAAATAAGAGAGAAGATCTTGTGTGACATGTATCTTCCAAACTATATTTATTTCATTATTAAGCATCCTGTGTTATCAACACAGAGAAAGTTTTTATGGTCTAATAGTGGCACTTAAGGACATATGGTATATGTGATACTAAATTTCATGAGTATTCTCCAAGTTTTCCTTTACTAGAGCATATCATTTCTAGGATCTAAGAAGGTATGACTTAAATCAGTGCATTCAACAAGTTCAAAATAAACACAAAAAGCTATATGTAGGTTAACATTAATAGAGTGATAATATGGGACATAAAAAAGATGAGAAAAAAGCAAAAGTAGTACTTATTTCACAACAATTATGTTTTTTATTGTTGCTTAAGGAGTAGAGATATTTTACACTAAAGTTGAATAATGACAAATCAAAAAGCCTAAGATAAAGAGATAGGTAGAGAGATACAAAGATAGTCAAACATATATACCATATAGACATACATTAACCATTGAGTTATACACTAAAATAATAAGACTGTGGTTCTACGACCTCTACATCTAGTGAAAAATGCATCCATTAAATAGTCACAGGAATATATAGTTAGTATGATAATTAAAATTATGTGAAGACAAAAATTATCGATGTAGTATACACTTACTAGAGATTAAAATAATATTTGTGTATTTCATTTTGTCAAATAAATATATAATTAATTTATTTATTTAAAAATATTTTACAAAGTACAAGGTTTAATGTTGCCTGCCTATAGTCCCAGATACTCAGAAGGCTGCATTAGGAGGATTATTTGAGCTCATGAGTTTGAGACTAGACTGAAAAACACAATAAGACCTCGTACCAACATCAGCAATAAAAAATACTGTACTTACTTAGAATTTATCCAACAAATTAATGAACTTTTCAGTTACTAATGTATGTTGAGTTTTAGCAAAACTATCTTCTCATCATGGCACTGAAATACTTTTCCTCACCAACAGCAAGTTTTGGAATGTCACTGCTATAGAACAGTAAATTCACTTATTTAAAAGAATACTGCAAATCTGCCAAGTTGAAGATTGACTATCACTTTTTCATGGATATCAAATATCATCAAGTTCTATACAATTTTCCTTGAATCTGAGTAACACTATATACTCAAAGAACTGTGGAGTACAATGTGAAAAAATTATACTATCACATGATAGGTGAAAAGGATTCTCTTTAAATCATTATTTAAAGTCTCCATAAAAATAAAAGGTTATAAATTTTATGTCTATAAGATAACTTAGATTCTGAAAATGTTCATCAAAATGATGGCATCTCTTTATGCTGTAGTTTCTATCTCATATGTCCCCTAAAAGCCCTGTGTTAAAACCTTGGTCCCCAGTCTGTTGCTCTACTGGGAGGAGCTAGATAGGACCTAATGTAAGGAATTTACATCACAGTGTGCGTGTCCTTGATGAACACAAAGGGACACCCCAACCTTTTTAATCCTCTTCTTGCTTCCTAGTCACCATAAGATGAAGAGGCTTCCTATGCCACATGCTCTTGCCATAGTTTACTGTGCCAGAATAGGCCCACCACAACACCCATCAACCATAGATTGGAACTTGTGAAACTGCTAGCCAAAATGAATCTTTCCCCTATGTAAGCTTTTTATCTCAAGTTTTGTTTTGTTTTGTTTTTGTTACAGTAATGGAAAGCTAAGTAATACATCATGATAATACAGTGTATGAACAATTCCAAATCTGGTAGAACTAATTCACACAAATACTTCAAGACTAGAGCACCTAACTCTACTTGGAGTTCTTGTGCAGAGTGGGCTTGGCAATGTAAATGAACCCAAATTTAAGTAAGACTTTTGGTACTTTTTAATTCAGTTTTTATTTTGTTGACAATCTTGGAGTCTTCTCTTCTCATTAGGTCTTTCCTCATTTTCCAAGAAGTTCTCCAGTGACATATTTACTCATTTTGGGTAGAGTTTACTTGTGGCCTTACCCAAACTGTGACTGAGACAAGTGTGCAATACAGGAAAGGAACACAGACAGAACTGATAAATGAAATAATGGGCAGGCCATTAATGGATAAAATAACTGTCAGATTCTAACTTGAGGCCTGCCACCAAATGCAGCTGTGAAATACAAGTAGATCAATCCACATGACACTATAAAGTCGGCTTCTAGGTGCAGCTTAATTGCCACTTATTATTTACAGACACTATTTTGATAGGCATTTGCAATCAATTGATTCATTCTGGTTTCTGTGTAATCAAACATCTCTGCTAATAGGAATCTGTATTAGCAGCTGCTCCCCTGTGCTGACATCACTGCCTCAGCTCCACCTCAGATCATCTGGCTTTAGATTCTCATAAGGAGCATGTGTCCTACATCCCTGGCATGCACAGTGCATGGACCTATTTTTACTCCTCTAAGAATCTGATGGGGCTGCTGAATTGACAGAAAGTGAAAGTCAGGTGTTCCTGCAAGTGTGAGGAACCAGCTGTACATACAGATGAGGGGTCACGCACTAGCCCTCCACTCACCTCTTGCTATGCATCCTAGTGCCTAGCAGGACACAGACAGGTACAAGTCTGTGGCGCAGGGTTTGAGGAATTCTCCTTTATATTATATAAAAGGCAAACTAATTCCAGAAAATGAATTATATTCTTGATCTATGATAGCATGAGGAAAGGAAATAGTCTAGCTTTCAAGTTTTAATTATAAGCAGAGCTGTTTTAAAAATATGTTGTTAAGAATCAAAATGGTGTTGGTTTTTAAAAAATGATGGGATTGCCTTAGACCTGCTTTATAATGTGGACAAATAAATATTTGAAAATGTGAGAATGGAACATAGAAGATGATTCCTAGTGGTAAAGTCACCATTGGATGCCATCTATATAGCAACGATATCCATTCAATAATATTTATTTTTTTGTCACTATAACTACTTTTTATTACACTATGATAGGAGTGGTACAGTTCATGACAAAAATATTACAAATTTCATATCACTTCACAACACATACTCCTATAAACATTTCAAAGTTAATTTTAATTAAAAGAATGGTCATTTTAAAATTTAATGTTCGACATGACCAACATTCCTAGATCAGCGCAACCTAATGATGGAAAAACAACTGGATCACACTGCTTATGTCCCCCCAAAAAAGCACAATGTACACAATGTGCATGTTTCAGTTTACACTATACAAAAATAGTTAAAATACATTCCAGGTAAACATGTTGCATTAAGAAATAGTACTAGTAAGAAATTGGCACTCAAAGGAAAAATGCAAAAGTATTTTCAACATGAAAACACAAGACAGTGGAATTGGAAACTTTCTGATAAAATATTAACAGAACCCATTTAGCTCTATTGGGGGATATGGACCCTCTGAAATTGACGTATTTTCCAGGTAAACTTTGTTTTTCCTAAATTCATCTAAAATGCCTATCACCATCCTAAATAGGTACTTCAGACTATTGAGCTAAAACACAAATCTTAATCTAGTTATGACAATCCTTCCAGAACTAAAGTGTATCTTTAGAAATTTTCATCTGGACAGGATTTTACAACTACCAGTTGTACGCTATCCAGTTTCTCAATGCAGAATTCATGCTACCCAATATTAACACGGAAGTTACTAAAAATATATTCATTTTAAAAATAACTGATGGATTTTTAAAAGAAATTACTTTATTTAAATTTTTTTTTTTTAATTTTTTGTTACCAGGGATTGAACTCAGGACCTTGTGCTTGTGAGGCAGGCGGTGGCAGCACTAAGCTAAATCCCCAGCCCAGAAATTACTACTTTAGATGGAAATTATTTCACATAATTTTTGTAGTCTGCCCCGAAAACATCCCTAAATGTGTATAATATTGTTTGGGAAAAATATTTAGAAGATCACTAGAATACAAATGAGATGAGTTTGTGCAAACTAACTTAACATGCCTCACAAGCATGTGTGTGTGTGTGGACAAAATTGCACAATGGTGGCAGGATAACCTATGAAAGTTAGGTTCTAAATTCTTATGCAGTGTGACTCAGTTAATAGAGCCTAGACTTTCTAATTGAGAATATTCAAATTATGCTACTGATGTCTGCTATATTCTTCCCACAAACATGTTAATGCCTAATACTGTGTAACTTAGCGTTGTTTTCAACTTCAACAAGGATTTTAATCTTTAAGGCTGTAGTAAATTAGATAACAATTCTAGGGTTCTCTCCCCTTTAAAAATCTCTACAAAAACCTTTTGTTAAACCATTCAAAATTCACATAATAAAGGATAATTACTACTACTTTAAAAAAATTTTCCTAGCTACATAAAAAATTCAAGAGTCCTAAATATCCCATTATGCACTGCAGTTCCTGAAAAATGCTCATTTCTTTCACTGTGTAGAAACTAGAGGAGGTACTGAATAAGTGTTATAACCCTACCTAGACAATGTTCCATAATTCTGTAGTTTAGTAAAGCATTACACAAGTCATACTTGGTTTTTACAGAGTTTTCCTTTTCTGTGAATTAGTTCAGGCACCTGTTTATTTGTACCCAAATAAAACTATAATTAATCTTTAAAAGTCTGCTTTAATTACTTATACAGAGAAAAAACTAGAATATTACACATGAGAAATTTTACTCCTTTAAAACAATTAAGTAACGGTTTATATCAAGCAGTTCAAGTAAACACTTGCACTGGAATCACAGCAAAACAATTACTGTAGACCTGGAAGAACCCTTAAAGACCAAACCCTCTTTCTGCAAAATTTAAATTATATACTGTGTTATGTTATCTCTGGGTCACATGACAAATGTGTTTCTAAGATATGACAGAAAATTCAACACTACTTCAGGACAAGGATTATGGCCCTTTTTTAAGGCTGTCAAGTCCCCAGTGCCTGGTCCAGTGGCTGAACAAATTATTTACTATGTAAATGAATTTTGCTAAGAAGTAAGTTTTACAAATTAATCTTTAAAGTTTTGTTCATTGTAAGATGATTTTGGTTAGTAAAACAATGGAATGTATCATTGTTACCAGGACTATCCCTAGCTAGACTCCAGCAGTACCTTTATTACATTCTCCTTGCACTATAGCAGGCAGACAATTCATACTAGGTTTGAAAATTCCTACTTAGTCACCAATGGACTATTTAGTGAAGAGATGACATTCGAAGGTTCAATACTAAATAGTACAGCAACCACCTGAAAATTAGCTGTTAGGTCCAATCCCACTAAATATTGCGTGGAGGAAGTAAGACACTAGGCAATTTTGATGTACCTTAATGGACAGCCTTCTTGGAGATTTCACAGCAGCAATATATTATGAGGTTATGGGAATTAAAATATTAAAAGAAAATTGCATTGAATCATGGGGCATGTGGAAGGGTGGCAGGTAAGATGACATTAATATGGGAGAGGAGTACTGAAACTAGAGAATGGATATTCAAATACAAACTTCACCTCTTGCACAATTTTGCCCAAGATTGGCAATGAAGATGATTATACAGATAAAGAAGTACAGCAGATTGTGCTGAGCCTGACAAACAGGTGTATCTTTATGTAAACTACATAATTATAAAATTAGATAGGGTCTTTGAGATGATTTCTTTTAACAAAGTGGATAGTAAATGATTTGCTCAAAATCAGTTTTAAAAGACACATATCTAGAATCTAAGTCACCTTTCTTCTAGCCCAGTGATATTTTCACCTCACCACACCATCTCACTTCAAATATTTTAAATTAAATAACACTTTAAATGTATTGAAAGAATTGTTTTTATTAATATTATTTTTAAACCATTAGATGTTCTTAAATGTGGATGGGACTTGAAAAGCATTCATGAAATGCTACTGTAGCCAGTGTTAAGAAAACTAGCCCAACTTAGAGAGTTTGAAACTTTGTCAAGTCACTGATTTAAAAGAAAAGTTTTGGTGCTCTCTCATCCCCAAATTGCAACTTTCAGGTTCATATTTAAAAGCGGTATTTTAAAAAGTTTTTTTTAAAGTGCCATAATTTGTCAGTAAAGACTACCACATAGTGAGAATGCATTTTGTTGACCTACCCAAATTTTCTCCTGATGCCCATTTTGACCAGTCAGTTCATAATGATGCTTGGTGACCATGGGAATGCAGCCCCTGCTATGAAACTCAGTGACACTCAGAGGTACCCAGAGAGCCTGGCCTTGCAACACTTAATGAATGGATAAATGGCTTCAATAATCTCTGCTATCACTACCAGAACTGAAACTATTTTCAAAAACTGAGGTTTAAATTTGTGTGAAGAAAGAGCAATCTAAGGGAGAATATATTTAATTCCTATAGAACTTTTATGCACATTAAAATTGTTTCCACTATTATAAAATTTTAGTAGCATGTAAGTACAGTCCCAAAATGGTTGGTATAATCCCCATTGCATACTAGATCTGCCTTGACAGGAAAAGCTAGGAATCTTACAGTAATTTATCTAATGTGGAAAGTCAATGGCCTTTTAAAATTTTTCATTACCTTATTTTTTTTCTATTTTTCCCTTTTTACAGAAAAAATATAGTATTTTTGGAAAAGTGACCATGACTTATTGCAGTGGGAAGGGGAGAAAACCTTAGTGAACAGTGTAACTACATTCATGAAGGATGACAAACTATAGGTCATGATGTCTAGAAGCTGAATCAAAGGAAGCCTATAAATTTGTGATCCTTCCATAGCTCAGTAAAACTAATCATAAAGTTTCAACTGAAGTTATAATTACTAAAGAATCCATTTTTGTGACTAGGTAAAACAAAACAGGGATGATTCAAAAGCTTCATAAATCTGTTTCATACCAACATTCACAATTGGTAAGAAAAATAGGAAGTAATCAACTTGCATACACCAAAAACCCCAAGACAGAAATCTCAGGTATTCAGTTTCTTTTTCACAGGCATTGCTAGTTCAAAAACCCAAATGCAGGGAATACTGGCACTTAGAGGAAGAAAAAATTTCCACTGTCATTTTAAAATGAGCATTTAAGATAAAAGCTAAAAGTCTGCATGAAACAGGAAAAAAAATTAGGTAATGCTAAAACAAAAGCTAATAATTTAGTGTAATGTACAAAAATTACCACTTTTACTTAAGTATGGCTTAAGGAAAAAGTACAAATTGTATTTACATAATTATACACTTTGTCTTTGACTTCTTTTTCTTCTTTTTACCATCTTTGCTCATCTTCTCTTTATGTTTTTGAATTTCTCGAACTAACGTCTAGAAGGCATCATCAACACTCTGTCTTGTCTTTGTTGATGTTTCAATAAAAGGAATTCCTTAACTTCTTGCTAAGTCCTGAGCTTGTTTTGTGTCTACTGTTCTAGAAGGCAAATCACATTTATTTCCTACTAGGACCATAGGTACATCTTCAGAGTCTTTAACTCTTTTAATTTGTTTTCTATAATGGTGAATATCTTCAGAAGATTTAGTATTATTTATGGCAAATACACAAAGAAAACCCTCCCCAGTCCTCATGTACTGGTCCCTCACTGCACTGTACTCCTCTTGACCGGCTGTGTGGAGAATATCCAAGAGACAGGTTTCTCCATCAATTACTGCTTGTTTTCTGTAGGAATCCTCTATTATAGGATCATATTCATCCACAAAGTGATTCTGAATTAGCTGTATCGTCAAGGCACTCTTGCCTACGTCACCAGCTCCAACTACCACGAGTTTATATTCAGTCATTTTCAGCAGGCCTCTCTCCAGCACCCGGGAGCCGCCAAGCCTCTGGCCCCCGCCGCCGCCGCTGCCCTCAGTGCCCACGTCGCGCTCGCTCCCGGTCCGAAATGGCGAGGGCCCGGAGGACTGGCCGAGAAGCCTCCGCCACCACCACCGCTGCTGCCCCTGCCACCGTCGCTGCTGCCTCCACCGCTGCGCCCGACTCCCATTCAGTAATATTTAACACTTACGTATCTCCAAACACTGAGCTAGGTGTTGTAAATACAGAAGTGAAATAGACACAAATCTTATTAGCTCTCAGCTGTTTTACTGAAAATCACTTAATATAAACAGTAATTAAAATGCAGGTAGTGGTTGACTAAAAGAAAGCCTACTACTATAATGACACAGTCAATCAACTCTAAACTGCATTTTTTTCTTTCTTTTTTTGAAGCAAAATATTTATTGGTACAATTCAGATATACATTATGATGAACGCATCGCAGGGAATTTACACCTGTACATGATATATCCTAACTCCTCTTTTTTTCCCATTCCCCACTAATCTGTATTTGAAGATGTGTATTGGAGAAGACTTTCAGAGCAGATGGAATTTTCATAAGAGAAAACATATTTTTTAAAAACCTTGAACTTTGGAAAACATATGAAAATATGGAGCAGTCAAAGAAGGAACAATTTTCTAGTAAAAGACAAACCAATGTATGGACTTTTCTGCAAAGAAAAGTAAAATGTAATTTTAAAAGAAAATATTTAACAAATCCCACCAACACATTTTAGATATAAATTTAGATCACATACAAGTTGCTAAGGAGTAGCTTCTTCTTGGACAAAAGTAAGAGGGCTCTCTGAACATGTGAAATTAAAGAATAAATGTCTGGTTAGGAATAAGGCCTAAAGCTTTAAAAAAAGATAAATTCAATAGTGAGAAAATAATATAAAGGCATTGCTATGGGAGCAGGAAGAATTCCTGAAAGAGATCAGCATCCAAGAACAGGTGAACATAAATCCACTCCCTGAACACAGAACAGTGCACTAAACAGAGCAAAAAGATTTAATGTGCAGCAGGTTTCAAACAACAGAAGAAATTTCATAAATATACGATCTGTTTGTCTGTGATGGCTATTCAATTGCATAATTTTCCATTAGATTGAATAAAGCCAGGAGACCCCCTTCCAAAGGACAAGACTAACCAAGAAAAGAGATATAACACAGGTAATACCAATGGTTTCCTTTTTCCTTGCTCATGTATACAATTTCTCAGACTCAAATTAATGTTGATTTACATTGTCAATTTTCTCATAGCCATGGATACTATGGCATAAACAGCATATTGTTGATTAACAGAAATAAATATTGATTAGTTCATTAGAGAGCTCAAATCTGCTTTCAAGAATCATTCTGATTACGCATGGAACACTTTTAGGGAAGCCCAATTAAATTAATTTTATTTCATGCTGGGCAACTCTCCATGAACTACACTAATGCCAGCGATCTATAGAATAACACCTTACTGAGGAGAATAGTAAAGACAGCAGAAAAGACTCACACCTCACACTTAGTTGCAACATTTTGGAAGATATCATGTATATGAATGTGCAATGATAATAAAGTAAGACATATTTGTATTTATTTTAATTTCAAATCAGCAAATAATATTTATATATAGACACAAAGTGATATTTTGATACATAGAGTGAATATTATAGAATGATTAAATGAAGCTAAATGACATATTCATCACTTCACACATCTATATGTATGTCAAAAGCATTTAAAATGTGCTCTTTTAATAATTCTGAAATATACATTACTTTACTATTAACTGTAGTCACGATGCTGTTTTATTAATCTCAGAACAAAATAGTTAAAAACTAAACCACTGTACGCTTAGACCAAGATCTCCCCAATACCAACATCATGACCACAGTGTTCAAGAAACCGCCATTCTAAATCTGTTCTACAATACTGATGTCTCTCAGACTACACATGTAAGTGAGATTATTTTCTATTATCTTTCAGTGTCTGGTTTATTTTACTTCTCATAATATCCTTCAAGCTCATCCATGTGAAATTGTTATGAACATTTTACTCATTTTTTTTACAAAATAAAGAAATAATTTGGCTTCTTTGACTAAGGTTTGGGTTGCAAAAAGGGACTTTGTCTAAGGTTAACTCTTTTCTTTCTGGCTCTTAACAGATTCAGTTTGTCAGAAAATTATCTCACCTGAGTCTGGTCATTTCTCTCTGCCACCATTATTCATCTATAGACAAAATTGCCAATGTTTCTCACCACGATTTTCCCCCATTGCATCCAAATGGCTGTACTGTTTGCACACATTTGTTTGCTTTTTATTCTCAACTCAGTAGCCATAGTCCCATAACTTCACCTTTTAGAAAAAAAAGCATAAAATTTCATAATGTCACTCAAGGTTTTCCTTAGTCACGACCTCCCATGTCCATAATCCAATCCCATGCAAGAGAGTTTATACTTTGTGTTCCTATGACGGTGTGATTATCATTTAAATTTCCTCATCTCCATAGGGATAGGGCTTACATTTCATCTTTTGAATGTTGTAGCTAAGGCACACATGTACGTGCACACACACACACACACACACACACACATGTGCACACACACTCAGAAGGCTGAGGCAGGAGTATAACTATGAGTTTGAGGCCAGCCTAAGCTACACAATGAGTTCAAGCCCAGCCTGGATTACATCCTGAGACCCTGTCTCAAAAAAACAGACTGAAAAAAGAAATGAAATAAACACTGCCCTTTCTTTCTTTCTTTCTTTCTCTTTCTTTCTTTCTTTCTTTTTTCTTCCTTCCTTCCTTCTTTCTTTCTCTCTTTCCTTCTTTCTTTCTTTTGTCCTTTCTTCCTTCTCTCTCTTTCTTTCCTTCTTTCTTTTCCTTTCTTTCATTTTTTTGTTTGTTCTTTATTGTTATACAGAAAATTCAGTAATGAAGAAATAAAATGATAGATAATGGAAAATAAAAGGCAAAATATTCGGAGTACAATTCTATATTTCATCAGTGTAGATTCTCTGAATTCCGAGAGAGCAATCACTCTCTAGGTTTCAGTTAGAGAAGGGCTGAGAAGTACTCTGTGATAGAGAAGAGTGCATTCACTGTTTATCTGAAACCATTTTAAAAGCCATCTTGTACTGAATAGGTATCAGATCTGTCCATTGCTACTAAGGGGAGGAGAGAACTGTGATGTTCTGTGGCCCAAATGTAACACATTTGGACCTCTGTGAGTTTCTCTTGCAAGTGTCACTGGGCTTATGGAGAGGTTGTTAATGGTCAAGCCTGACTGTGTCAACTTGATCAGGGCAATGGTGGAGTGCCTGGCTGAGACTCGATGGGGTGAATGTGGGCCATGTATCTGGTCCCTGGTCCCCACCACTGTGCTGCTTTTCCCCTCCCCACTTTCCCTGCTGCAAAGAACTAAGTAGCTTTGCCCTGCCAAACCCTTCCGCCATGTTTCTTCCTTAGATGTGGGGACCATGAACTCAATCCCCTGAGACTCTGAGCCAAGTTAAACCTCTCCTGTACATTATGGGTGTCAGGTATTGTGTGCTACCCACAGGAAGTATGACTAATGTAAAGTCTATTTGTACACATGAATTATATTTTCATATTTAAATTATTTTTATTATCCTAGAATTTAGTTAAATCTCCAAAAATTATTAAGAGCATTTTAAATTAATGTGACATGAGCACTTACTAATTCACCTTTTTCTAATTCTGAATCTACATTTGCAGAGCCTTATTCTGGATTCTCAGTACTGACAGTGTCACAGATGTAGCAAGATGTGAATTCTCATCTAATCAGCTTGTTTAACATTAACCATATCCCGTTTTTGAAATTTTTCTTTTTATTTGCCATTTTGGTATGACTATTTTTATTGCATGTTAAATAAGAGCTGAAATTTAATCATTTTATAATGCTAGGTAACATTCTAACTACATATCTTACTCTACTGGTATAGAAATCTGAGTAGCTAATAGATATGTTCACTTTTCACGATTTAGCTCTTCATCTAATATTACATTCCACATAGATGTGTATATATATATATATATATATATATATATATTAGTTTATGATTTCTTTAAGTTGTCTCCTGTGTCTGTTAAGTTTATTGTAGTTACTTTCTAGTGAATTTCAATGATGGTAAGGCTAAGATTATGAATTTCAGAAACTGCTCAAGGGTTTTTATTTTTGATTTAAATTGCTTTCCAGCTGGAACTTCACCCAGCAATATTATAAACCAAGATTAGAAATGAGTCTAAGGTTATTGATTCAATCTAAAATGTGTAGCCTGTGAATATAAATAATAATTCTAAATGGAATTATAAAATATTTATGTTCTTTAACTAATACAAACCCTCATGAGATTTTAGAATAAATGACTTGAAATGACAAATTAAACACAATTGATTCAAGGATATCATATTCATGTAGATATTATCTGAATTTTTAAAAATGGGTCAGTGTAATAGAAGATAGTAATATATGTAGTAAGCAAAGCATAGACAATATGATCTACTTTCAAATAACATATTTGCTTTCAAATTATTATTCGAGGAAAAGCAATTGAAAGGAAAAAATATAGCAACAACAAAGCACAACAAAAACAACAAAAATAAATAACATAATCCTATCCAGTCTCTGAAACTAAGGACTTCATTAAAACCTCTTTTCATAATGAAATCTAACAATGTTGTTCTAGCTCCTCCTTGTGTTATCATTTCAATTCTTTTAGAGATATGTTATTCATATAACAAACTGGACATATGTACTATATTTCATGCTAATACCTAAAATGCCATATTGAATTTGTACAAGTTGCCAAATAAAACAACAAACTTGTTAATGTTTTCTCAAATAGAACTTAAAGCCATGAATCTTCTGGTGAATAATGTGCAGAATGAGAACTAGAGATGTTCAAATATGTTCAATCATATATGTGTGTGTGTATACAGTTACACAATGGAAAGAGTAAGATCTACTTAAATATATAACCATGCTGAAATCTAGTACTATAAGTCATTAAAAAATTAGAAAATTGGTGGGACAATATACAACCAAAAGAATATATATATGTATATTTTTTCAAGATTTAAAATGAATTGAAGGTCTGTAAGAGTACTGAAGGGAACTTATAATATTAGACTTTGCATCTTATATAAGGAATTTTATCTCTTCCCATAATATAAAAGAGAAATAATAATTAAAATTGGACCATAAGAAGAGCTAAAATGAAAAAAAAATCTCTGGTCAGAAAGTATTTGAAAATTGAGATATGACTGTTTCTAAACATGCCAGTACTCACATATTAAGTTTCTTACCACAAGAACTTATATTAAATGAGGAAACTGCTTTGTTGAACATAAGCTTGTGTGTGTGTGTGTGTGTGTGTGCGCGCTTGACGAGTGACACACTTCATATCGGTGCCACTGTAAAAAATTTGAGAAAAAAATTCAAAATCTTGATATTGAGGTCCAACCCAAATTTCAATCACACATAAAAAGAAAAGGACAGAATTTCAGGACATAAAAGTGCATTATAATTATTCTAATCACTTCAAGCTGAACTTATTAAAAAAATTATATTTCACTTATACACAAAAGAAAATATGCACAAGCAATATATTGATAAGATGAACAAATATAGGCCATAAGATAATAGGTAGAGCCAAGTTAGAAAATAAGCTGGAAAGGAAAAATGCAGGCTGACACAGGGAAAGGCACATCTGTGCATCAGGAAAGGAAGTAGAGTGAGTAAAATCTCCCAGGCTGGTGCAGCATCTTGGCTTAGTAATATCGGGGGAACCGTCACCATCACATGGTCTGAGCAGTAAGAAAAATAAATGACTTCACAAATTCAGGCATAGGATTGTGTGAGAAGGGAGGACATGAAGTTCTACAAATTATTTTCCTCATTATTGATGACTTGATTTTTTTCATATCCATATTATATATTTCATTTACCTTCAAAAATTCCTCCTGAATTTTATTTTGACAACTATATACCTGTGTTTGATAGCTTTCTTGACTATTTCTCAATTTATCAATTAGAGGTTTCTGTTTTTAATGCAAAATCCTCCCCAAGCTGTACTACTCTTCCATGTTACTGCTCTTCTTTTTTGATACAGATGTGATTCTAAGTTGATGGGTATGATTTACAATTTAACTATTAGTAATTGGGGATAAGGGTAAATATTTCAAAATTTAAAGTTTCATGCTATTACAATGTAAGGAAATTCTGAATGCACCATAGTTATCCAATTCAACATTTTCCTTCTTACAGAAATATCAGGCATACAAGAAGTCTCAGTAGAGACATTATGGATATAACCTACTATCATATTGTCTAATTTGGAGAGACTGTAGACCACTGAAATTGTTTCCTGTTGAAGTCTCCTGATTTTGCATCCTTCTATAATCAACATGAGAGCTCAGGATGGAAGAAATCAATGCTTGTTTCCTTCTTCCTTTAGCTGTGTCTTATTACTTGAATTGATCAACTCATTATGCAAAATGAACTAATGGGGGGGATTCCATGGTATGAAAAATATCACATTTGCAAAGTTGGTCCTGCAAAGCACAGGCCTGTGGCTTTGATTTCCTTTACATTAACAATTATTCTGCCTCACCTGAGTCACAGAATAACTTTTATTGAACTAATATATAGATGCAGGAAGAGCCATAGTACTACTTTCTGTATCTTTTTTTTAAGGCTAAAGCTTGAACAGAACCAGCAAAGGGAAATCTTAACATATTATTCCATTGGTAATGCATAAGGATAGAAAGCACTGATAGAGGAGAAATTAAGAAATGCTAAGAAATCAGAATGTCACATAGACTATTTTTTCCCATTCATTTTCTTCTAGGCCTTTGAGTAGTAGACATCATGCTCCCAGAATAAAGGACTGTGAGTAAAGAAGATGACATGACAAATGTACTTCACACTTCCAAATCCCATGAGCTTTCCTTAAATGCCATAATAGATAGTAAAAAGTAATTTCTGGCTAAAGGTATTCAGTCATTTACAACCTTAGAGTTGTGATTATAGGAATATATTTAAGGTTGGACTAGAGAAATATCTAGTAATTTGACTTCAATTCTGTTACAGATCAAATGGCTTTTACAAATGTTTAGCCTTCAGCATATTATGCCAAAAAGACCAGCTTCGCCTATGGTGCAGAAAATCTTTTCAAACATTTAGATCCCTTGAAACTCCACAATATATTCATTCAGCAGAATTGATTTTGGTCATCTGTTCACTGACAGGGAGTCCCCAGCTTCTGAGAATGCAGCAAGGCACAAACACTAACAAAATCCCGGCTTCTATGGTGTGTACATTTCCATGGGACAGACAGGAAAAATAAGCATGCAGACACACACACACACACACACACACACACTATAAACACTGATGGCTAGAGAGTCGGGGGTTGTATTGTGTAGTGTATCTATAGTATAGGCTACATGAAACTAACTCATCATTATTAGGATATAGATTGGACATTAACTATAAGATTCAGAGAATAAAATACACTCTTATTTCCAGTTTCTAAAACTTTAAAAAGTACAAAACTGGCATTGATACAGACAACAAATGGCAGTCATAACCATATTTCAAAAGGTGGTTCCAGTCTTTTCACCTGCAGTGGAGCTGTTGCAGTGGACTGCGTTACATGCAGCAGCAGGTCCAGGTATATATGTTGCCTGGCATGGTAGTACAATCCTATAATCCCAGCACCTCGGAAACTGAGGAAGGAGAATCTCTAAGAGAGGCAAAACTGGACGATGTAGTGAGTTCAACCCAGCCTGAACTACATAGTAAGACCCTATCTCAAAACAAAACACAACAACACACAAAGTATATCTATATATGCGATGATAGCAAAATAAAGGCAATTAGATGAAACTTGGCTACTGTAATATTTAATTCTTAGAGTACTTTTGGCACCAATAAGTACAGTTTGTTATTACAACATTTTAATAAAGAGGACCAGTAACCTCTTGGACAAACTTAGAACTTTTCCTTTCTTGTACTGTGTTTTTCACCACTTTTCATGAAAACAATATTGTATCTACCCTGCATTGTTAAAATAAAATGGAAATTTCTTTCTTGCTCATATTTAATTCTTCCAGTAATACATCTATCACTTGAAATTGAAGAACTACAAAACATAAAAGCTGTCAAAATTTTGTAGATAACTAAAATGTCCGTTTTGTCTTGGTTCACTCTATTTCTAAACAAAACTGTGCCATATTTGGACTATGTATTTCTTTTATCAAAAATATAAATTAATTTGCAAATATGATGTACACTAAATTATTCATACTACAAGAAGAGGTATACGTTTTAATAACATTTCACTGGAGTAAAGTGAATTGGTTAAAACATGATATATTATACACACATAAAAATTAAATTAAATATATAGAGAGATTTCCTCTACAATCTCCTTATTTTAAAAATTTTACTTTATTAAAAGCTCAAGGTTATATTCATGAAAATATATTTATTATATTTACATTTTCACAGACAAAATGTCATATTTTAAAACATGATTTACACATTAATGTGCATAGTAAGATGTTCTTTATGTGAAAACAAATACAAATGTGTATACCGTACCATCACTAAAATATACGGTAGTTTGAAGGCAATTTACGGGAACAAATTATGTTGTAAATTTAATTCATCTTTTCACTTCATCTTGTAAAATCGGGGCTTAAGTACAAAATGAATTAAATCCAAAAGATGCGCTGTTCGTGACCTCGGCGGGCATGCGCAGTGAGCAGAGACCTGTACAAAGGCCTTCGCCAGGCTACGCAACTCCTAGAAGTGGAAGGCAGAGCTGAGGATTTGAAGTGTCTTTACTTTTCTTTTTCTTTTTCTTTTCTATGGAAAACAGGAAAACTATTTTGCATTTACTCTTCCTATTTTGTTAATTTTGATAAGAGCATTTAAAATGGCATCTTCATCTTTAAAAAATTTAAATGTACAAACTTGTTTATCATTGTTTCCCGGCTTTGGATAGCTTCTCATGGCCAGAATCCAGAATAGGTTGCTTTTAAACTTGGAGACTAAATGAATTAAATCTACCTTTTAAAAACAGTCTGACTCATACACTTACTATATTTCTGATTACAGAACACTGTTACAGAATACTTACCAAGTAAGGGACACATGAAGCAAAATTATATTCAGAAAGCCTAATTGTGAAAATTTTTAACTCAAAACAATATTTTATAATCATAAAATAATTCCAGGTTAAGATTTTTATGTACTTCGATCTTTCACATAGTTTTTTATAAAAGAAATTTTCCCATGACCAATTTATGTATAAGGCCACTGGCAATTTTACATGGTTGATCACTGATTTTTCTTATATTCACATTTTTATTCCATATCACTAAACCATCACCAACTCCTACACTAAAGCTAGAACATCATTTAGTACCTAGTTTTTCCATATTCATTTGTTAAATAAGTACCAAGTAACAAAGCCCAGCCTTATATTCTTGGTGGCATAATTGAAGGTATGAGCATATTATCACCAGGTATATATTTCTCCCCTCATAACGCTACTTAAACCTTTCCTAAAATAGGGAAACAAATAGTTTAATGGATTTAAAGCTACAGTCTCCCATGTCAGCTGTTATTCATCTTGCACTCAGCAAGTTCAAATACTCTTCATGTTCCACTTTGGACATTGTCACAACCCCCTTCAGACCAAGGTATTTATTAAAGAAAGATTTTGTTATATCATCAGTAATATAAAATCTATTTCTGCTTATTTTTCTGTTTTTACTATATGAAAGTGAGAAATTGAGCCTCATGCTTGCTATTTATTTTACAATTTTGGAATGTAATTCTGTGGTGCTTGCCGTGTTTGCTTGTTCTTATCCATACCTCCAATTACACACTATTATTTTTATATTACATTACTCCATTGAGTATTACTAAAGAACAGTCCCTACAATGGGGCATGCATCTGGTAATTCTTTAAAACTTTAAATATCACGTGTGAAGAATTGTATATTGCCTTCCCACTGGACTTGATGGCTCCTGTATTTGAATTAAAGAAAATTCTCTGGCTGCAAGAGTTCAAATTGTTATCAATATTCACAGATTCTGTGTGCACATTCCCATATCTTCCCTGTTCTATATGATTAATTGTGGGGGTTACAAACTGAATCTACCATTTGCAGAGTCTTAACAAAAAAGGATATTGCTGTTTTCTCGGATTACTGAGGACCACATTTCTGGTTTCTAAATTGCAGTCAGGGGAACACAGAACCTGTGTTCTGAGGATGAAGTGACATGCAAATAAGTCTACATAGTACCTGACTTCAGTAATTTACATAAGTTTGGTGGTTTGTATTATTATGGAAGCGTGTATAAACAGGTACAAGGATTTTCTTTGGCAAGACTGATAGAAATTATAGAAGTATTAAGTCTCTATTTGCCATGCTTTTTGTGGTATCACATTTTTCTCCTTTTCTCTTTCCTTCCCATACTATGATTCCTAGATCCTCCACAATTACTTGTTTCTGCCTGACTGGCTAGGTGACAGGCACACCCTGCACGTATTTCCTCTGCTAATTACTCCCTATCACTTTGTGTCAGCATCTTCTGAGCTTTCTGCCTCTTCATCTTGATCCCCAACTGTGCCAAGCTTAAAGTGGCAGTGAACAGAATGTAAAAAGCTCCAGATAATTTTCATATTAAGTGCATATCTACATTTTATTTCCATAGATATTTTTCATAATATTTTCCTGCTGCTGTAAGTACTGTACACTATAGTGCTTTAAAAAATCCCAGCAATTTTCTACTGAATCTAGACCTGTCACAAATTTATGTTCCAGAATGAACACTGTCAGATCTTGGTTTTCAGAGTTCCTGACAAAGCAATGGAGCAGCACAACCTGACCATGCTCTTCTTCTCCAGTTAGTCCAGAAGTCTACTTGGAGCTGTATAATCTTGCATAACCTGTATAATCTACACAAGGTAGCCACGCATGATATTGACTTTCCATCTGCATTCAGTCTGGATATTTCTGAGAACTGGATGATCAGAAATATAATCCAGCTCACTTAGAGAGACAGTTCTAGGATCTGGGGTTTCAAAGACTCTTGATGTGGTAGAGAAGTAATCCGATGACCCGTGTGTAAACTCAAGGCCTAAATTCTCGGATACTCAACTGCCTCTGCAGTGTGGTGCTCTGTGCTCTGATATAATCTTCCCTACTCCCTGCTGGTATTCTCATGACTCCCAGCTGCCATGAATCATCCGCAGTATTTTCCAGGGTTGAACTTCCTCCAATATTAACTGAACCAGAGTCTCTCTTCTAATAAGACATTAATATGATTCACGTATGCATTAAAGCTTAACAAGCACCTTTTTATAATATCCACAAATGTATGCAAGCTCAAGAATTCAATGTCAACACTTTTATCTTGCTTCCTGTGGCCTTGGGAGTGTGTATGTGCACATAGTGCAGGAAGTGCACTTGATCATTTTAATCCATCCCACTTAAACAAACATATCCTGAAATCACATAAGGAAGCAAAACCTATAATAGGTCTGTAGGAGCTTCAATCTGTACCAGGTTCAAAGACTGTTAAAATTGACCTCTAGAGTGTTCTTAATTTTTGTCACTTGTTAACTTCTAAATCAACAGAATACAATAAAATGTGATGGGTGCCCATGAAGATTCTACAATTAAACAAGAAAACCTAAAGCTTCATCCCTCCACTTCACATTGCTTACAACATTCAGCAGAGCCCACATGGAGTGTGGAAGCCTAAATTATTTCTTTTTTTCTTTTTGGTACCAGGGATCGAACTCGGGACCTTGTGTTTGCAAGGCAGGCAGCAGAACCACTGAGCTAAATCCATGGCCCTGGAAGCCTAAATTAAAGGAGCTAAAACATTTTGTTTCGTTATCTGTATTCTGTTGTGATACAAAAGCTAACTTTCAGTAGTTCATCTCTAAGGGGTGAAGAACATGCCCTTTTTTATACAAAGTGAACAACTGTTGTCAAAAAAATAACCATTTCAGAGCCTGGTGTGGTGGCCTATAATCCCAGCCTTCAGGTGGCTGGGGCAGGAGGATCACCACAAATTCAAGGCCAGCCTGGAGTACATAGTGAGTTCAAAGCCAGCCTGAACTACATAGCAAGACCCTCAAAAAACCACAAATAAATACAAAATACATACATACATACATACATACATACATAAATAAATAAATTCAGGTCTTCTGATTATATCATCAACAGTAAAAGTTCACAGCAAATTATGCCCCCCAAATCCCTAAAATACATCTGTTTATCACAAGCAATTATATACACATAAGCTACATCCTACTGAACATATTCCATTAATAAGGACTCTATAGTTTTTCAGTAATTTTGAACAGCATTAGTAGATTTGACAGGGATAGACTTTTCATGCTTTACCCACATCCCTGACATAGAAAGTGTAGGTTACAAATGAGCAAGTGACCCATTCTTTCTCAACCTACCACTCCACTACATCCTCAGGCATTCAGCAAAGCTGGCTATGTCCAACCATCCACTGAAATCTAATATGAACTATGCCTTTAATGTTTAATGGGTGAGAGAAACCATATATTATTTATGTCTTTTTCAGGATCCGAGCAAACCTGTTTTCCCTCAATTTGTTCAGTCATACTTTGTGCGATGACCTTTTTATTCAAATAATAGATTAGCAACAAAATTATCCTAGGATCTAAGGGGCACCTGTACTTGTGGTTTACTAAAGCCAATAGACACACAGGTGGCTGCTTTTCTATTTAATTGCCCATTATAATCAACTGCATAAGCTTTCTCAGACATCTGAATGTTACAGTGCCTGAAAACGAATCCTTAAACACTTGCTTTATAGTGAGTTCTAACACCCACAGGGACATCCTAGCTCAGCCAATAATTGCATCACCACCCATTGTTGTACTTTTTAATCATATCATTATGGGACTGAGCTTACAAATACCAAGCAACATAATCTGAGAACATTCCCAGAAAGGGCTAATCAGTTGCTTTTATAACTTCAGAACATAGACCATCTATACATCAATGACATGTAATTAAAATTTTATTGCATTTAAATTTAAAGGAAAATTTGAAATGAGAGTGAGAAATTCTATTTCCATGAACCAATAAATCTGTTAATTTGTTTTAGCAACAATAACAAAATGATACATATGCTTTGGATGGTTGGCCAGATACTTTGGACAAATTTTATTATAATATCATCCTTAGATTTCTGGCCTGACTTTATTGTTTAATTTTTCTTCTTATTATCAATTGTGTTCTTCTGCTTCTCTACATGTTTGGTGTTTCTTTTTTTAATATGCAATTTCTCCATTGGCATTTTACCTTACCAAATGCTGGATGATTTTTATACTCCTACACATATTCTTGAACTCTGTTCTGAAATGCAATTACCTGAAAGCAGACTGATGCTTTTGAAGGTTGTTTTTCAGGCTTTTAAGTAGAGTCACGGTAGCCTTTAATTTAGAACTAATTTTGACCCACAACTAAGAGAGTGCACTTCTAAGAAACATTTGCATTTGTTCCTGGGAGTATAAGGGGATCTATTCTGGCTGGTGAAATAGAACATATTCCAAAGCCAGTGAAAGCACTAGATTTTTGTCTCCTCTGCTAATTTTGGACAATTTTTCAAGCCTCAAGTAGCTTCATCACATGCTGATCAGTATGGGGTGAAGAACCAAAGGGTAACACACGTAACTCCTTAGCTTCCTTCCAGTCCAGCCATGTCCCCTCCAGGATTGTGACCTCCACACACCAGCTGCTTACCCTCTTTAAGCACCCCAGTGAATCTCTTCTACCCAGAAAGACCAAGAAGCTCCTGGTATCCCGGTTTCCCTCTTTTTCTTGTCCTGGGTCCTGTACTAATATATTAACAGATTCTTCCTGTTTATGGATAAACAATGGATCAGGGAATTGGATGGTTGTTAAATGGATTATGAGATAAATATCGAGATGGCCAAATTGTGTGCTTTTAGAATAACTTATTTACTAAAATGTAAGACAGCAATAGAGAAATTGTGTGTAAGCAATCACAGTCCTCCCTTCTGTTAGAATTCCTTCCCCTTTCTTCAGGTACCAATTCCAATTATATTTCTGTACCCTATCACCACTCAACTCAATAAAACTCAATAAAAAAGACGGCCATCATTTCCTGTGCTGAAATCCATTCCATTAATAATTGATGTCTTTTTGGCTGTGTAAATACTGAATCATTTCTGTAGTGTAAGAAACTGAAGGTGTAAATGAGGACAAAATGTTTAATAGATATTGGGAAATAGAAAATGTTCAAAGGGAAAGGGGAACAAGGGAGGGGGCAGGGGGAAACAAAGAAGGGAGAGAAAACATTGAAAGAAAGAAGGAAAAAAAAGGGAAACAAAGTTTATGTATATGGGGGGGTGGAGGGGTTGAAAGGAGGGCAGGGGAATGGGAAAAATAAGGATCAAGATAGATCATGTAAAAAAAAGATAGGTCAGGTACAAGTACAAATTTTCGATGATAAATATAATCATAAGGTATGCTAAATGTATCAATAAACTCAATAAAATAGAAAAATTATGCCTTTTACAAAATATATTTATCTCTCTGTGTGGTGTAAATTTGGGCGAGGTATTACCTGCATCCCTGAAATAGTAGAGTAATAACCTCTTCATTCTGGAGGTTGTAATGATATGAGTGTAGTTCCCAGCTGTCCTTTGCTGATTGCGAAATGTGTAGAGAATTTCCTGTTCCTAATTTCCTGAGCTTTCAAATGGAGAGCTAATGAATAACTACCAAATTTTTTTGGAAAAATCACAAATAACACATATACAAATCTTCCTTTGTATATGTTGAAATATTTTTAAAAATTGATAACTTACTCTTAGGATATATCTATTGTTGAGCACCAAAATAATCTTCTTTTAGTCATTTTAGTGTGTCACAAAGGTGTTGGCATAAGAGAGAATTTAGAGTCTATTTAATTCATTTAATCTTTTTTCTCTTCCTTAGAGACACAAAAATAATTTTTATATAATTTACCTTTAAAGTATTTTTCAGGTTGCCTGGCAACTAGCTGCAGGAAGGTGTGACCCTCTTCAGTCTAACAGAGTGTGCACATGCAGCACAACTTCTCCGAGTTTTCACATCTAAGCAGTGGCCCTTCCTAGTAATTTCTATAAACTGGCATCAGAGCTCAAATGCCTTTGTGATGTAGTAAAGTTGAGAAATGACAAAGGAAAAGAAAGGGAGACTAGAGGATTATTCAAATACTGAAAAAGAATCCTGAGTGTTCATATAAGTAGAAAAAAAATACCAAAATGTTGCACATTTCAGTTACTTTGTAGTCAGTTGTAAAAATAGTGAGCTGTACAATTTTATAGTCTTTCCCACTTGTGTGTATATTATATGCATATACACAAGTAACATTTTCTATTAAAATCCTATAATGGGCTGAGAGTGGAGATGTTGTTCAGTGTAGAACACTTACCTAATGTGTTTCATGCCCTAGATTCCATCCCTTGTACTGTCAAAAAAATAACAGTAATAGAGTCCCTAAGAGAAAAGTTTTGCCAAACTATAAACATTACTTTGTGAAACTGTAGTTCCATTACTAGCATCTAACTGAATATATTTTAAGGATTATTGAAACACAGAACTTTTTTCTACAATAAATATTCTTGTTCTACTATGTAGCAGTACCTTAAAATAGATTCAACATTCTCCCTTAACAATTTTATGGCTGCTTTTCTGTGGTGTATTGATTGTAAAAATGATTCCAATTTTGGACCCTTTCCTATACCTTATTTGGCTTGCTAAGACATTCAATCTCTTACCATCAACACGAGGATCCAGTTTTTCCTATTCCATATTCTGGGATGGGATTTTCCAGGAAGGAGCTATGCACTAGCCAATAGAGTGGATTGGAAATGACATTTTCCAAGTCATGTCTAAGTCACAAAAAGGCTCTTATTCCACTCTTCCTCTTCACCTGCTACCATGAAAACAGGGCTCGACCACCTAGCCTAGAACTTAGGTATACAGGGCAGAGATACATCAGAAACAATTTTACAGCTGACTCCCTAGATATGTTACAGAATCCAAGCCAACTCGCCAGCACCTGCAGCTGATCTCAGATACACAATGCACCCCGAGAGGCCACTAGTGTCAGTCTGACATTGAAGTTGACACTGTAACCACAGCATTTACAAGGAATGTTGTTTCATAAACTCTCTTCATAGTGGTTTTTATACTGCAATGGTTACCTAATTAAATCTCCAACTTTCATTTCTCACTACTAATACTGTTTCTTTCTCCAACATCATGCCCCATATTGAGATACAGATTCTTGCTAGATCTACTATATATAGATTTACTACTGATATATACTACTATACTATATATATAGATCTATTATTAATTCTATAGATATTCAAGGTCTCATCTATAGGTATGCATGTCTTCAAAAGTCTGTAGGAATAGGTCAGAATCAGAGTTATAGACATGTCAATGCTTTAGAAGTGATATCTAAATTTAGAATGGAACAGACCAATTTTTAGTTAGATAGCAATAAACCAGAAAGTGAAATTGTATGTTATCTCATGTGGAACTTATAATGATATGTAGTAGTTGTAGCTGCATTTTTACCAAGAAGTTTCAATAGAATTAAAACATTTACTTAATTAATTTTAAATAAATAATAGTTAAGCAGGAACATAAAGTCAATTTTGTAAGACTTAAATGTGCATAAGAAAAAGTATTTTAGACATATGCAGAAGCACCTATCCATTCTGTGGCTCAGGAAAGTGACATTAAAATCTATTAAATTACTATGTAAAAATACAAATATATTTAAAATTCTTAGATTATAGAATGTCATTGGACCTCTTATCCTCTCTCCAGCTAATTTATGAAATTAGAAAATGAGTGATCTAAGATGCAACATTTAGATCTTTAATAAAACACACTTTCAATTTATTAGCTGAAATCCTCCAACACAGGAACAAAAATGTGTTATCTTCATGATATATTAAACATAGCAATGCATTTTAAACAACACTATTATTAGGCTAATCTTCATTACTTTCTTTTTATTTAATTA
The DNA here is from genome assembly GCF_053883595.1 of Heterocephalus glaber. Taxonomy (NCBI): domain Eukaryota; kingdom Metazoa; phylum Chordata; class Mammalia; order Rodentia; family Bathyergidae; genus Heterocephalus; species Heterocephalus glaber. The sequence continues at coordinate 9,699,623 of NW_028258346.1, read as the reverse complement.
TTACATATTTGCAGAACATGAAATTCACATTCATCTCAGGAAGTACAAGTACTTAACATAGCATGGTTTTCTTTACTTCCCTTACCCTCCTCACCTACTTTCCTCCTTCTGTCTCTAGGTGCCCTTTCACTATTTTCTTTTGTTTTTTTTATAATTTTGTTTTATTTATATATATTTGCTATACATAAGTTTACATTCCTCTTAGAGATGAGGTACATGTACATAACACATCTTGATTCTTTTTTATTCCTACTCTCCTCCCCTCCCACCTATCTCCTGTCCGCCTTCTCTAGATCCCCTCTCCCCAATTTCATTACTAGTTTTACTATTATTTTTAGTTCTGTGTGACATACAATGCTTATCCTCATTGTGGATATTTAGTACATTATATGACGCATCTTAACATTTTTACTTCCTTTTCCTCTTCCCTTCCCCTCACCCTTATTCTCCTTTTTATCTATAAAAGATCTATCTCTCTGCTTCCTACTATCTATCCTTTATTTTGCTCTTTATTTACACTTGACCTTACTCAAATAAGAGATGCCATGCAGTATTTAAGCTCATGTAATGGATTTCACTCAACAATATATTTTCCAAGTATATCAATTTTCCTACAGATATCTTGAATTTATCCTTCATTATAACCAAGTAGTATTCCATTATATACACATACCACATTTTCTTCATCCATTCCTCTGTTTTTTGCATCCTTTTGCACATACAGGATGCTTCCAAGCTTTAGTTGTTATTTGTGCTGCTATATACCCTGGTGTGTACATGTTGCTGTAATACGATGTCATTACCACTTTTGGAAAGATAACTGGTTGGATTAAATGGAATTTCTACTTTTAGTACTTTAAGAAATGTGAGTAGTTTTAGAAATTAATTTTCATAGTTTTAATTTTGCCTTCATTGTTATTATGAGTGCTATGACACTAACATATTAGCGGTAACTGAAAAATAATAGTAGGTAATATGGGGTTTTTGGATAATTATTTAGAGTAAGACTTTTACTAATAAGACTTTTGACAATATTTGACTAAATTAAACAGCACTTTGAAAGTGGACTAAGAATAGAAAAGTGTGTCTGGGGGTGATTTGAGAACAAGTATGTAAGTGTATTCTACACTGTATGAAGTTTTCTTGGCTCACATTTGCTGTTGAACACTGCAGTGAAAAAGAAGAGTATAAAATCAGTGACACTCAGTTCTTGTATGAGGGAAGTTGATAAAATATATACTCAGTGTGTTCCTTAGTGTTGTCCCAATTTTTGTGATGATGCCTCAACTTCTCTTTTGATTATGAGTTTCATTGTCCTCGGGCTATTTTTCACTTGTCCAATTTCATTTGAAATATTTCTGGCTTTACCTATTCAACTCACAGCTAGGAATCACTTGACAGGTTTCGCTGACTTTCACTTTTCTTTTGGGGATTCAGTCCAACCACAGTATGAAGCAAAATGTAAGGATTACAAATCCATCCAAACTTAATAGTTCACAGCACTAAGTGACTCTGGACAAAAAATAATGAATTTTGCCCCTCCTTGGACAATTTAAAAAGTGGCAAATTAACATAAGGAAAAAGGAATGCCTCCAGACTTTTCATGACAGAAAAATTTAAACTCATAGAATAAAGAGCTATCATAATGCTTTATTGCTATTCTGTGATGACAATAATTTTAGAAATGTCAGTAAATGTAACCATACTAATTCATGTATTTCTGTATTATTTAACTATAATAGCCATGTTTCTTGAAATCACAAGATTATTATGTTATTTCAGTGATTCAAAACATAGTTAAGTAAAACCTATTAATATTGCTGAGAAATAAAAATTATGACAGAATATATATTTCATATCATATTTCATGCTATTGGTTTGTTCTGATATTAATTGGAAAGCTGCATAGACTTAAATAACACAGTATTACTTTATGTTTAGAGTTAACATGAAGTAAATGTTCTCCTTGATTTGGTGACATAATTATAGGTTTTAACATTTCATTCAAAATTAGGTGAGGAAAAAGAAATAAAGCTTTAGTTATATCATTTGGAACTTATACTAATATGATGCAATATTAGTGCTTGTATTTTACAGAGGAATTTCAGCAAAATTACAAAATTTCATTGAAGTCTCATGAGTCTATATTTCCAAGATTAATTTTCAAATTTGTTCACATCATCATTTTCCAATCTACTAAAATAAGATAAAGATATGTAATACATTTGATGGTACTTGTTAGCTAGTTTAACCAGGTGCTATATCCAATTGTATTTTGTGATTGTATCTGGGTTAAATTTATAACCCATGTCAGGTTTTAAAAATTTAATTTAATCAGCTTGTCAACCACATACAGCTCCTCAGGAGGAATAATGGGTGCATTAGTGAGCACATTTCCAACTGTTTATACTTCCTCACGTATTTGTTAATAGCACACAAGTTACTTCAAAGTGTTCTTTTATTGAAAAATTAAAATATAATCATAGTCCTCTTCCAAAATTAACAGTAATTATCTGCAAACTTTTGTGACATGTTTTATGAGACTTGAGAAATTAACAGTTAGCTGTATGAAATCATCATTCCAAACAAAGAAATTGATTTTAACACCCTGTGTAAAAGATAGTCAAAGAGAATAACAACATCAGGCAAATCATTGAACTTGTACTTGTGTTATTATACTGTGGAAGCAAGGTGCTGGAATAATTTTGAAAAGCCCACATAGAGTTTTCATTGGAAACTAAATTTAGATGAATCTTCAGTGAGGGTTCCATTTTTTGACCTCAGTACATACAGGTCTGAATTAAATTATAAGATGTTTCAGTAAAGAAATTGAAAACAATTAGGTAATAGAAAGATGTTGATGGAAATGGACAGCTATATAGAGAGATACATGATAGATAAACTCATTCAATGGAAGATATAAGGGTAGAAAATCAAGATCAATATAGGAATGAAATTATTCATTTAAGTAAGGAAGGACATCATAGTTGCATAATGTAAACTGCTTTTTGGAGTCTGAAATTTCAGATTGCTTGATATTTCAAATTACAGATTGTATGTGAATTTTTCGCTCCTCTTTTGAAAACCTCCATGTAACTGACATTCCTTGACAGAAATTATCTTATTCTGAATTCCAAATATAGGGATAATTTAAGAGAAGAAATTGTCAAGCATATTGGGTTTTGAAAATTATAAAAATATTTTCTTTGATTATGAAAAATATTAATTTCTTTGATATGTTAATACAAGATTATATTTTTGTTAATAATTAAATTTATTTTAACAGATTCCAAAGCAGTAAAAGATATACATATTGAAGGGTTACAATGACATGTCTCAATACATGTATACACTGAAAATGTTTAGATCAAGATAAATATATCTATTTCCTCCAAAATCTATCATTTCTTTATATTGAAAACACTCAAAAGCTATTATTCCTACTTTATAAAATATGCAGTGAATAAATACTATCTATAGTAATTGTACTGTGTAGTAGCACACCAGAACTTCCTATTCCTCATTAACTGTAACATAGTACACATTGATTAACCTTTCCTTATCCCTCCTTTTAACTAACTACTTTTACAGCATGTATGTTTGGTTTTACTATAGATCATGAAAAAGAAAACACTGAAAGACCTGAATGGATAAGCTATACATAAAAATCCTATCTCTGTTGCTTTCTGAGGATTATGTAAATTGAAATACTCACCTCAGTCACTAAGCCCGTGACTGTTGACAGAAAAAAGGAAGCTTCACTCAATGGAAACTGAAATATTTCAGAAAGCAATGGAGAGTCCCACCGGAGACTAATAAAGTACCCTCTATTGAATTAACCATAAGACCCACCCCACAGCACTGCTCTGAGGGAAAGGCTCCTCATCCCTACTCATAGTTGCTATCGCGTATTTAAGATTGTAGAGTATTTAAGTCAGAAAAATAATTTGTTTTACTAAACTCAGGTGATAAAAACCCTTTATATCATTCAAGGTAATAATGTGGTCTGAATTTCATTTTGATGACAACTATGGGATAGTTTGTAGGTTAACCATTTTGTAAGGATTGCAAAGATGATGATACATGACCACTACATTTGAATATGGCAGCTTGCCCACAGGTAAACACATTTAAGGAGTGTACAGTGTTTTCCATTATTGCAACTTCTTTTAGAAAGGTTATGATTTATGCTTTAAAGATAAATAGAAAATGCTGTTAGTAATTACATCTTTTCTTTTCATAATTTTGTGCTTAGTTTGATGATATTTTTCCTATATGATCTTGTTCAAATTTTTATAACATGATGAGAGCAATAAACTGTTACTATTTTTCTGTAATTGAGCACTATGTAAGTAACCAACTTTTAAAAAAAATCATCATTCTGCATTCCCAATCCTTTACATGTGACTATATTTCTATAATAAAACAGTAATTTTAAAAGTAGAAATGAAAATGTAGTACAATATGGTTTAAGTAGTTAATGTACCCCCTTCTAATCTTTAATTTTTCCAATAAGCTTAGGTGAACATCGATTCTTTAAGAAGATTCTTATCACTTTTTTCCATTAAAATCAGTAAAAATAGTCAAGGAAAGGAGTGATTTCAGTTCTCTGAATTGCCTCTGGCCTCTAACAGCACAAGCTGGTCCCATGATAAAACACTTAACAAATATTTTAATTTTTACAAATGAAAGGTTTCTGGCCATCCAATATCAAGGAAATCTGATGGTATCCTTTTTTCTAAGAGCATATACTCATTCTGTGCTTCCGTATCACATTTTGGTAATTCTTACCCTATTTCAAATCATTTCACTATTATTATATCTTTTATGATTAACTGTGGTTTTAGAATTATAATTCTTTGGATATGTCACAAATCAAGCCATTCCAGATGGGAAACTCAGTAAACTATGCATGTGCTGACTGCTGCACTGACCCTTCCTACCATTGCTCAGGCTTCCCTGTTTCCAAAGACAGTGTTGAGTTAGGCCAATTAATAACCCTGCCATGGTCCCTAGGTTTTCAAGTTGAAGGAGGAGTTGCACATTTCTCACTTTGTATAAAAAGCTAGAACTGGTTAAGACTGGGGAGGAAGCCATGTTGAAAGCTGATGTAGGCTTAAGGCTAGGATTCCTGTGCCAGCCAGTGAGCCATTCTTTTGTGGATGAAAAGGAAAAGTTTTTGAGAAAAGGGCTAAGAACTCTGGGAGCAAACAAATGATAGGAAAGCAAAGTCACCTTACTGCTGATGCGGAAGAAATTTCAGTGGCCTGGTTATAAAATCAAACTAGCCACAATAGTTTCATTTCTAATCCGGAGAAATGTCCCCACATTCTACTATTCTGTAAAGATTGAGAGGGGTAAAGAAGTAGAAGAAGAGAAATTACCAGAATCTGAGGTGTCGTGAGATTTATGGGAAGAAGTCATCTCCATAGCACAAAAGTGTAAGGAAAAATAGCAACTTTTTCAGAAGATCCAACTGAAATAACTGATGAAGGAGGCTACACTAATATACAGTTTTTTAAACATAAATTAAGCAGCTTTATATTAGAAGAAGATGCTATGTGGGACCATCAGAGCTGGAGAGGAGAAGTCCATGCCTGTCTCCAAAGTTTTATAGGACAGACTAACTCCCTCATAATGGAATAATGCACCTGATGACTTGTTCAAATATCTTTCTGAAAATACTAAAGCTTTAAGATTTATATTAAATGTGCTCTGTGTTATTTAAGTGGAACAACGTAGTCTGGATTACAGCACATCCATTTATAATGCAGTTACCAGACATTGTAAGATCACTATTGAAAAATTCTTTCAAAACTACTCCTGCTCATTGACAATATACCTAATTACTTAAGAGTTCTAATGGAGATGTACGAAGAGATTAATGTTTTTATGTCTGCTGACACAGCATCCATTTTGCAATCTATGGATCAAGGACCAATTTTGACATTCAACTTTTAATATTTAAGACGCACATTTTGTAAAGTTAGAGTTACCATGGACAATGATTCCTCTAATGCATCTGTGAAAAAGAAATGGAAAACATTCTGGAAAAGATTCGACGTTCTATGTGCCATTAAGAACATTTTTGATTCATGTGAGTAAGTCAAAATATCAATACTAATAGGAGTTTTAAGGAAATTGATTCTAATATTCGTGGATGACTTTGGAGAGTTCAAGAGTTCAATGGAAGAAGTAACTGCATATGTAGCAGAAACAGGAAGACAAATCAAATTGGAAATGAATATGTGACTAAATTACTCCAATCTCAGGATCAAATTTTAATGGATGAAGAATTACTTCTTAGGGATAAGAAAAGAAATCAGGTTCTTGAGATGGAATCTACTCCTGGTGCAAATGCTGTGAACGTTACTGAAATAACAATGCATTAGAACATTGTACAAATGTAGTTGATAAAGAAGCAGCAGGGTTTGGAGAGGATTGATTACAATTTTGAAAGAAATTCTGTAATGGTCAAAATACTGTGGAACAGGTCATATGGTATACAGAAGTCTGTCATAAAAGGAAGAGTCCATCGATGTACAAAAATTATTTTTTTCTTACTTCAATGCATTACAACAGTCACCACAGCAGTCGGAGATCACCGTCATAGCAGTCACCTCCATAAGGTAAGGTTCAGCACAACACGCTGAAGGCTTGGATTCTCAGCATTCTTTGGCAATCAAACATCTTAATTAAATATTCTAATGAAAATATGTATACCTACTAATATGTAATTGACTATATTATAGTCTATTATAAACTTAATTTTTATATGTCCTGGAAAACTAAAAAGAAATGTGTGTGACTTGTTTTCTATCCAGAGTTGCCTCATTATGGAAGTCTGAAATGGAATCAGCAATAACACTGATGCATATTTGTGTTTAGAAAGTCACAGGTGGCCACATAGGGCATATAATTTGCACATAGCAACCAAATAACATGAATAGTGACAAAGAAATTCTGTAGGTAAAGACTTAAAATATGATTGCACGTGACACATGTGAGACACAGAATTGTCTCCATATTATGATGAAAAAATTAATATGCACTGATATAACAATATGGTCACAGACTTTATTTTAGTTGGAATGTAAGAAATTTAAAACCTGGATAAAATGGTCCTCATGGTTAATAATGTAATTTGAATATTCTTAATTTTCCTGAATTATATAATGCCTGGACAAAATCTGTGAAACTATCAATAAAAATGAATGTAACATTTTGGTTCTCAGCTGACAAAAATAATATACCAAGAAGGACTGAGTGGGGGGAAATTAATTTTGTATTGCTTTTTTTCACAATCATCCAGTAGTAGAAGTCATATATAATAAATGATTTTAGAAAATGTAATTGTTAGTTCAGATTCTGAGTAAACTTCAAGCTCCTTTATTTTACTCAAAGTAGACCTTCCTCTGTCCAAGTAGAAATGTCCATAATGATAGAAAGCTACCAAAGTAATAATTAAAGGAGTATCTCAATGTAGTCTAGAAAATAAATAACATGAATCATCACTGATTTTATTTAATAAAATGAAACCACTTACCTCAGTGAGACTGTTCTACTAACCTGAAATTCCAAGTGAGAAAGCAAAGGGAAAAATTTCTGCTTTTCTCTCAGTTGCATAAATGCATCTCTACTCTAAGACATAAGCACGGCGAGAGATGATGTTACTCAAGGTCCCATAGCCTGTTTTCACCAAGGTAATCCCATAATCTTGACTAGCAATAGGTATCACAGCTACAGATTTGCTCCTTACTTTGCAGTGTTTTCTTTTATCATTCCCCTTTGCTCCCTGAGCACAGTTCATAATAAGTGTTGTTGGAAACTGATATGGAGGAATCAGAAATGGGAACACTGAGAACCATTGATCTGACACCTATCACACATTTTGTGATTTGTTACTGTTTTCAAAAAATAAGTGTCACAAACTACCATAGAGGGGATGACACCTAAAGTTCCAATAGCTCCCTAGCTCCAATTCATGAATCTTTCTACATATGTTCCAATACCTTACTTTTCGCATCTATAAGCATGGTCTGAAGCAACTAATTCTTCCCAGCATTCAGAAAAGTTTATCTCATCCTATTAATTTAAATATCTCTTTCAGTGAACGGTTTGCAACATTATTTTTGGTGCTAAGGAGTTAGAGACAATTTACTTGTCAATTACTAAGAAATGTATATAAATATAGCATGTGGTAAATTCAGTAGAAGGAATGAAAGCTTCATATGCTATTACAATATGGATATGTGTTTCAAAAATAGGGCTTACTGTAACGGTAACAAAAAGGTGTCATTTATAAAATTTTATTGCATGCACTCAGAATTCACATTCTACAAACACATATACTAACGCAGAGTAATACTAAATCACATTACACATAGTGTGAAGGAGAACCAGATTTGGAGATGCAGATATAAGAAGGTAACAAAATAAATAAAACATGAAATGGATTTTGTGTAAAGCAATGGTAATTGTGCACCAGGAGCTGAAAGTCAACTCTCTTTACCTGATGTCCAAAAAGAAACAAACCAGCTTTCACAAAGATCAATTATATCTCTTATTTCTTTCTCATGTGCAAATAATTAAAATCTATCTAAATCTTAAAGCTATATAAAACTCATTAATTTCCTAGAAATCATTTTTCATTATAATGCTAATATTTTAAGGAAAAATAAAAGAAGTCTTCCTTGAGGGAAATTTCTTCTGATTCATAATTTAGTCTCCCTTCTTTTCCATACACAAGGCTCTAAATTCTATCTTAAGGAAAACATGGTGGGATTGACTCCAGGCACGCAGCGAGGGGTAAGGGGTTGGACCACAGGGCCACAATGCTACTTGAGCTCCTCCTTCGTCTTTGCCTTTTTCTGGATCCATGTATGTGCATGTGTGTGACTTTCAATAAATAAAGGATAGAACTGTGGTCTACCTATACAAAAACAAATGAAAGAGGATACATGAACATATATATATATATATGTATATATATACATATATATGTATATATATACATATATATGCAAGTGATACCAACTTCACACGCAAGATAAATAAATGATGATAGATAAGCACACATATTCATGTCTAAAATGTGCCATAGAGAGAGCACAAAGGATATTTAATACAATTAAACTTTGTGCAGAGAATTTAACGAAAAAAGTCGCTAAGGGATTAAAGCGCAATTCAAGTATAAAAACAGAGAGTGTGTCATGCACGTATTTGGCATCAGAAAACTACAATGAATGAGGCAGATTTCTCGAGTGGCTTAGAGGAACAGCCCTTATGCCTATCCTGGTGAGTTTCCAGGTCCACAGCAAGTCACGTGAACTGTGTGGCACTCTGTCGCTGGGCTGTGTCCCTTTCAACTGTAGATGGTTAGAGCTTGGCTCCTTACTGCAGTTAGGGCTCCAGTATTTCTGTATTTAAAATCACACACACACACACACTCACACACACATACACACCATGGGGACAGGTGAGCAAGAAGAAACATAATTCTCCTTAAGGTCTATGGTTTAAAGTGATACATGTCAATTTCACTACGTTCACTACATTTGGCTAAAAATTGTCTCACAGCTGAGATCAAATTCAAGTTTGAGAATTAATTACTCTACTTCTACAATGAGAAGAAATACAAAAAAGTTATGGCCTAGCATGGGGATATATAGAGCAGAAGAGAACATAGAGGCTGATAATTCAATCTATTGCATTCATCACTTTGACTGCAATTACTCATGCCCTTATTCTATAGAAAATAGATTCACTCCCTAGGAATTTCACCCAAAAATCCTAGTGACTTACAATAGTAGCCTTGGTGTGCCATCCACCACACTTAACATTAGGACTGGATGTAGCTCTTCATGCTCTAAAAATTTATGAAAAGACCAGTGATAGAATAGGGACAGAAGAACTGCAACAAATACTTCCATTTGCAAAAAGGAAAAACAAAAGTTCCCAAGCAGTTACTGCTATCAGTCAGGAAACTGTACAGGAAAAATGGTGTTAGATGCTCCTTCCCAGGAGACACAGGCAATTCTTCCTCAATGCTTCAGTTCTGCTCCTTGGAATTTGCTCCCCAGAACATAATTTTTGCGAAGCTCTAAATTGATTTCCTCTGAAAAGCCCATCCTTTCCTGTCTCCTTTGTCATGTCTGCAGGGGGTATTATGGAATATGCCATTCTTGGGCCTCAGCTGCTCTGTTTGCTTTAGGAACGTAAACAATGGGGTAGGAAAAGTCTTAGCTCCTATGAAACTGTCTCAATCAGGATGTCACTCCTTTTGCAAATACACTCCTTTCACGAAAGTTTGTGATTTTATTTATTTGGCCCCAGTGTAGTACTTAGCATCAAAATTCACACTCAAATCATGTTTTAAGGCTTATGCCTTCAGATTTAATTAAACTTGCAGTAAGTGCTAAATAATATCACTCCCTCTTTCATAAAAACATTTTTGGGGGAGGGTGATATAATCTGCTAGAAATCTTTTTTTTATTTTTTCATCTTAATTTAACAAAAGACAACATGGAAACAATTTTGGCCATGGCAACAGTCTATTTTTTCCCTTCTTCCCCCTGTTTTGTTCTGCTTCTTGCCTCTCTCAGACAGAGTAAGAAATAAAGGATTTATTTTCCTCCAATATGAGTGATTTGAATTTGTCATTATACGCAGATCTCTCATTACTCTATATTCAATGCAATAACATTACAAAATTGTATTAGTCACTAAAATTCTAATTAAAACACTTATTAAGCATTTACTTTTGTGCAGGCTCTGTTTAGTATGTCTTTGCACACATTCTTTTTAATGAAGAAGCTCAAGCAAAAAGAAACTGGTTAATTTGCCCAATGTCTTTCTCAGTTAATTACTATTTAAAGATTTCATCAACAAAGTCATTGATCTTGATGAAGTCTGTATGAAGAAAAATTTCCAGAAAATTTTGTATTCTAGTAATATTCCCACACTGAAACTATTCCCCTAATTCTTAGGGCAATTTGAAATAGTTTCCCTTGACAGTGAGGAGTCCTCATGTGCTCTTTATATTGCAGTTGCATCTTACTAACATAGACAAAATTTTAGCTAGGACTCATTAGGTTTAAGTAATAGAAATGAGTTAAAATCTTTTCGGCTAAATTGCATAGGTAGAAGTCACTTGGTAATAAGTAGGAGAGGAAGAAATTGAGGTATTCACTGTTAGTAATTAGTATTAATAATTAGTAATTAGCACTGGTTTTAAATGTTATGAAGTATTTAAGAATATATGTATTTAAAGCAAAATACTTATGACATATTGGCTTGTCTGGGAATCATACATTATAAAATTTTCTCTGATTTCTTATCTCAATTTATACTTCATTCTTAAGTCACCTTCCACATTCACTGAAGACTTTGGCCTTAGGCTCAGATTATTTCTCTACTTTTCATTTACTGGCATCCTGTGAACTGATGCTAACCACCCTAGTATCAGCTTTTAAACACCCTGTTTTCTTTCTCAAGTATTTGGAGTCCTTTAGAATTACTTCTGAAGAAATGTGTACAGTTCAAAAGAAAGCCATCATTAGTAATTCCTAATTTCCAAACTAAACTTTCCACTTTTTTCTCACCATCATTTTCAACCTTTACTAAAACTTACTACTCAAATAATAGATAACCTTGCAATCTTTATTGTTAAACAGAGTGCACTAATATTAGCTATCATTTACTTCAACTCTCCATACTCCCATCTTTTAAGGTGTGTGAATGTAAAAACCACAAATTACCAAATGTTACATTAATAAATATTTTTCTCACCTTTCAGGTATTCAGTCTCTCAATTTCCTTTAAATTTGGAATATATTCAGAAAGCTGCTTTCATATACAATGCTCCTTCCTCTTCTTTCTTTATTTTTTCCTCTCTCTGGGATCATTCAACTCTGCAAACATTTACTCAAGCCATTCCTGGCTGACGGAAGTAGAGCAAAAATAACCAGTTTCGATGCTAAATTCTTACCTAACAATTGTTTAGTGTGCATCTAGAATGTTCAAGTATAGATTTATTCATGGTCATCACTTCATAAATCATTACTGTCAAGTTCTGTACCAACTGGCTTTTATCACAAAGTGTCTACTGAAATTTTTCTCATTAAATTTACCTATAATACATTTGTTTCCAAGTGAAAAGAACACTAAGAAAATAATCAATTTTATGTGGCCATGTCCAGATCTTTGACATTTTAGGCATCCTATTCTGGCCCTTCTGTGTGACTATGGTTCAGTATCTTCGGTGATAACTATATCTCTGCCTGACCCAAATAATCTATGACTATATCAGATTAGAGATTGATTTGAGAAATTACCGTAAAACAGAGACACTGTTGGAAGACTGGTGCTTGATCATAGTCAAGGTATTCTGCTGCCCCTTATAACTCAATATAAATGCAGTATATATAAGAAGACCAGAGTATTTGTAAAGTAGCCTAACTGGCGCACATGAGTTATACTTTCTCTTCAATTCTCTTCCAACAGTTGTCGGACTGAAAAATCTGATAAGAAGTTCTTGCTTTCAGCTCAAGTCACTCAAAGGAAACCCATTCAAAGCTGAAGCTTTGGAAATAAACTGATCGTGCTCTTGACTTCTAAACCTCAACAGGAAATTAGATTTTCTGCTGTGTCGTTGAACTTAGCTCCCCATAAGAACAGTTAGTGTGCTCATTCCTTGTGGTTCAAGAAAAGGTTCAAATTGGGAGAAAAAGAAGCAAATGTCAAGCATCAAATGAAAATCATAGGTAAAAGCTTAATAAATTAAATTCAGGAGCAGTAATCTCAATTCCTAGTATATGAATATATTTTAACCCTTTCTCATCATGATGATTTTTAAGACATATAGTAGGATATTTGCAATATTATGAAATATTTATGTTACTCTTTCAGAAATGTCTTATTTCACACATATTTTCTCTTTTTATGTGTTCAACTTTATTTTCCACTAGTATTGTATAGCTCCTAAATCATGCAAAACACATTAATTATGTTTATTTAATTGTTTATTCGCTCTTTCACTGATTTGGTTTCCATCACTTAGCCAATGTTTGCAAATATATTTTCAATGAATAGATATATAGCGGCTTACTTAAATGCATATGATACTTGATGACTTTGTAATACAGTATGAAACAGAACACCTTAAAACAGATGAGACTGACAAAAATAATATGAAAAAGCGCATCTATGTAATTGTTTCAAATAAAAGTGTATAAGTGAGTATTAGATGTATTGTCTCATTTTGGGGAAAACAAGTTAAAACAGAGATGAGTATATTTACTTTTTCTTGTTTCCTATTTCAAATCTCTTTTCTGTACTTAATAATTTCAATCTTTTCTGTAGTGATTATTCTTATACATTATAATATATGGGATATTTTATACTAATCAGTGAATCAAGTAATAAAAAATTTCATATTTTAAAATATAAAAGAGGACATTTAAGATTAATTCTGAGGTTACTTTACATATAGTTTGTTGAATTATATTATCTAGTTCCAAATTATAAATATACTAATTATGATAAAAGTGTAAAGATAATTAACATAATAAAATATTCACAGACTATCTCTACATGAAACTTATGTTGTAAAATATCATTTTGTAAAATTTTAAAAACATTTAAATTAGTGTTAGATTTAAATTCACTGTATAAATTTAAAAACTACTTTGCTTATGGAAGTGTTCCAAGTTTGATTTTGGAAGAATTTTGGTTGGTTCAAATATAAAGTTCATATTTTTACTTATGTGTAGTTTATACATTTTTGTTATTCATCATTTCACAAACTATATTCAGCTATAGTTTCTTACATAGAACTATTATTGTCACAATTTATGCTTGTTAAACTATTAAGGTATATGCATGACTTTTTTATTATCCAGTTTATTTATTTTGTTGATATTTTGAACAAGAAAATAAACGTTTTCCAGTATATACAGTACTCAATACTTAATGACTTCCATTCATCTTTGGGAAAATTGGAAAGTTTAGATAATATAATGACAGGATAGATTTTAAAATCTAGCTATTAATAACATCTGACTTTGTGATTTATTTTTCTCAGTAACTGAAAGAAATAAAACAATGTAAAGAAGGGCCAGGCTGTTCTAGGATTACAGCCTGGGACTTGAATCATTCATTTTAGTAATGCACTGTCAGCATAATGCTGATGTTGGAAAAAAAGATGCCACAAATGTTATGATTGAGAATTGAATCTGTAGTGAATAAGAATCAGGTGTTACCTAATTAGAGAAAAATATAACAGTAAGTCACATGAGGCCAAGATTTGAATTCTCATTGATAAAATGTAGAGGAATGGTTCGCGATGGATTTAAATAATTCCTTTTATGTATCACATTCATCTAGTAATGATAGTGTCGCCATATATATGTATATTATTCATGTAAAATTTAAGGAAATGTTTTTAAAAGGTTTATAATTAAAAGAGTAAAAAGAATGAAAACATTGGAAACCTGTATGTGTAGCCACAAGAGATATTCCAGAATGAATAAAACAAACTTTATGTTTTATATCCCTTTTCCCAACCTCTTCTAATTTTTGTCTTGATTTAAGTCTCAGAGATATCCGAACAAAATCTCTCAAGATTCAATTAGATGCCCAATTTATAGAAAAATAAGGGAATATTCCTCTAACACATGGCCTATGGAGACTAAATTCTAAATTAAATATCCTCATTTGCAAATCAAGCTTGTTTTTCATTATTTTTTTAAAAATGTAAGAACTATGCTTTTTATACTCACATGATAGCCTGTGCTTTTAAGAACTACAAAGTGTGAAGCGGTCCTAAACATTGATTTAGAAGACTTAGGCTCATGATCTAGATTTTTCCTTCATTGTCTGTCTACTGTGATTTTGGAAAAATAATATTAATTACCTTTCCTTTCTCCTTTAAAGTGAGAAATATGTTTTCTTAGTTCAACTGACTATTTGATAGTTCAAATAAAATATAGTATAGAAAATCCAATTTATTAATATAACCAATATATTATTATTATGAATTACTAACATTTTCCCTATTTTTCCTCCTAATGCATTCACCAAAACTATACATAAATATTTTTATTTGAGACAAACCCGAGATATCTTCATTGTTAATTATTGTTAATAACAGCTGGAATCAGAAAGAGTACCAGCGATATTTGTAATAGGGTAACAGAGATACTCGTGAAATTGTCGGGACTGATTCCAGAGAAATTGATAGATGGATAGGCTGAAAAAGGTATGCAACAATGGGATGTCACAATTGTGATATGTTTTCTACTGTTTCCAGAAATAGTTTGGAAATTAGGGAGAAATTAGATTTAGAAATATAACCAATTCAAGGACCTTATCCATCTTGCTCTAGCACATAGCACAGTACTTGGTTTATAAGACGAATTCAATTTTTAAAATGCTTCCAGAAATCACTGTAGGAATGACTGAGAGAACAAAAACTCCAAATGAGTAAGAAGGTATTTGAAAGCTTTAAGAAAATGACAACATCATCTGAAATACAGGGGACTTTCATTCCAAACATTTTATACTACTATGGTAAAAAGTATGCTAAAAGAAAGAAATATCTGTCCTTTTGTCGCCTATCCAAATCTGATTTATTTGTACTGTGTGTGGAGAAGGGAAGAGGAGGGGAAGGGGAAATAAGGAGACTAAAGATATGCCATGTAAGGGAAACTAATTGCTTCAATGAAAAACATTGAATGTGATAAATATGAGACGAGGTTAATAATATCAATAAGAATGAAGAAGGAGAAAGGAGACTTGTAGGAGGCTAGAAGGAGCTGGGAGGGAAAGGGATTATAAAAAAAAAAGAACCAAGTTGCATTATGTATATATAGTTGGTCTCCAAAATGATTGTAAACTGCCTATACCAACATAAAATAAATTAAAAAGAAATAAATCTCAAAACATCATAAAATAGAATGAGGTGAAAGTGATGCCTAACAGATAACAGGTGATATATAAAGTACAATTCTCTTAAACTTTTCACTGTGGTCAGATATGACACAGTACATATCCAGTAATACAGCTGGAGGTAGCACGGAAATAGATCCGTTTTATACAACAAAAGTACAGTTTCTGATTGTAATCCTCCCTTTATTTTATTTCTTTGTTCATTTCCAAATTCAATTATCTCTTTGTATCCACGATGAATTGGATTCACTAATCCTCTCCCACCTTTTGGTAAAATGGCAAATTGAAAGCAAATACCTATGCACATTATTGCATATACATTGAAGAATCTCTACATTACTTATAGTTGTTATACTGAATTGTTTAGAGAATAATGACAGAAAGAAAGTTACATTTTTTTTCTGATTAGTTTTGATGTACAATTATTGGGGTCCATGAATGTGCAACCTGAGAATATGGAAAACTGATTGATTATTTTTAAAGGAACCACATTGGCGTTGAAATTTTCTTTTAGGGATTCATACGGGAACTTGTGGTGTTCACAAACCATGCATTTTTCAAGGAAAATGTGCTCCTCAAAAATAGAAAATCTCTTAAAAATGAGGATGCTTGACATTTTAGTCCAAATATATAAGTCCAGATAAATTAGGACAGGTTTTTTTTTTTTTAATCAAAAATCTTGTGTTTTTTTGTTTTTTGTTTTTTTGGTACTGGGGACCAAACTCGGTTCCTTGTGCTTATGCAGCCGGCAGCAGAGCCCCTGAGCTAAATCCCTGGCCCTTTTTTTAAATCAAAATCTGACAGTGAAACAATCAGTTGAGTCATTGTGTGACTAGCTGCCTGGGAGGACGCAATAAGTCAGAATTCCTGTCCCTGGGAGTGTCTAAATGCATGTGCGCCTGTGTGTTCAATTTATCAGTTTAGATTGGGTCAATGTTTGACAGAGTGGCTGAAATATAGATTTCTAACTTGATTTTATTGAAGCTATCTTTCTTTTCCTGACTTTTAAGTTAACTCTTATTTTATTCTATGATATTTAAAATAACATTGCTGAATAATATTTTTCCTCAAATTGAATCATTTGCCTATTAGTTTTTTAAGGAAATAGTACTCGATTTCAACTAAGTTTTATGAATGTACATATGTATGAACCTGGATGAAACTAGATTGTAATATTTTTCCAGGTGAAATTCCCATTCCACAGTCATTTTAATCAATAAAGATATATATTTGTATTTATAAAGATATACATATACAGCATATATTATAAAGGAATTTGACATTTTAATGGAAGATATGTGAAATGAATTCCATAAAATTCTCCCAAATAATTTCTAAATGTGTTTAAAATGAGGAAGATAAATTCATGTACTTTTCTGGTGAGGATATTGATTGTACATGTATTTGTGTGTGTGTGTGTGGTTTGTGTGATTTATATGTTGTGAAAAGTGGGGAATTAATATAATTAGGACATGAAATTTTTCTGACAAATGATAATTTCAAAAGTACAAAATCAGACTTTTGGGTGTGATCTACTGAGAGGCTGCATATCAACTAATAGGATCCTTTAAGTATTAAAAATAAGGAGCTCTACCTTGTAGTGCTGGTAGTATTATACTGCCTTAGTCTTCAAATGCTCATTTTGACAAATATTTCCTATATAGTTAAAGAGAGGGCTGACCTTTTATTTTAATTACATTTTTAAGTTATTTTTACTTTTATTTTCTGGAAAATCTTTACTTTTTGACATTTATGTATACAATTCCCATGTTAGATAACTTTTCTCCACATGATATAATCAAGATTCTTAAATCCATGTTTTGTGCTCCTGAAAATGTAATAAAGAAAATGTGAAATAGTGGTCTTATATTGATTACAATTATGAAAATTAAAGAATATTAGATCCAGTCATTAAAGTCTTCATTGTGGGGAGAGAAAGAGAGCCTTGCTATATATTTCAGGCTGACCTTGAACTCACTACATAGCCCAGGCTGGCCTCAAACTCACTGAGTTCTGCTGCCTCAGCCACCCAAGTGATGGGAATAGAGCCATAAGCCATCACACCTGACAGTATACACCATTCACCATCTGCGTCACATGTAGCCATAATGTGGAACAAGGGCTCATGAGAAGTATAAATATTATTTTTAATTAAGGGAGTGCTAGTTCTTTTTCAAATATAAAATGAAATTATTGCTAAACTTTACCCATTTTTCTAACTTCATTATTTCTGTGGAGGTATAATGCACAATAGGAACTGATGCATAAGGGGAGGTTGATGCAGAAGGATTACAAATTTTAGTACAGCCTAGACAACTTAACAATTTCATAAGACCCTGACTCAAATAAAAAATGTTTTTGCAAAAGGGCTGAAATCAAGAGAGGGAGGGGGGAAATAGGGAGGGGAAATAAAGAGTTTGTAAAAAGGGATTAAGATGTGTTATGTACATATACCGGTCCATACAAGGCATGTAAACATTATGCACCAAAAACATCTACTAATAAAAATTGAAAAATAAAAAACAATTAGGAATGTAGCTTACTGTGAAAGGCAATCCCCAGTACCACACAAAGAAACAAACATACAAAAAACGTGATACCTAAAAGTGAAATTTTACTATCTTTCTTTTTGTCACACAAATCCTGTGTTGTTTACTACATGAACCTAGAAGTTGGTGCTGCCCGCATCCAGGGTGAATCTTCCCTTTTCAGTATGTCCATCATTCACATGAAGAACCACTAAACCAATTAGTGGACTAATCCAGTATCACACCCTCAAAAACCAGTATCACACATCCATGATCCAGCCACCTCCCCAAAACCCCACCTGAGTGCCTCAGGCTTTGTGGCGATATCTATATATCCAATGTTTTCACCTTCCATTTGCTTCAAGCATCAATACACATAAAAACATGTTAATATTAAAAATCATATTGAAAATCATACCTGTGCAATACATTCTGCATGAATTTCTCTAAATGAACAATAGTAACACCCATAAATAACCACTGTTTAGAAAATATTTTACATTTCTATCTGTGTTCACATAAAAATTCTTTAATTTTTATTAATCTTTACATGAAGTTCACATCTTTAGGTCAAAATTTGGCTTTGCCACTGCTACTTCATTATTTCTCTCATATGTGAAATCTACTTTTTACATTAAATGTATTTTCTGATGTCTTCCAAAAGGATAGAAGTATTTTACTGAGTGTCAATGATAACTCCAGGCTTCCCCAAAAGTCTGACTTCCTTCTGAGTTTGCATTCTTGTTCTGTCATTTTACATGTATTTGGGATCAGAAAACTGACAAAATTGAATTATTTAGGATTTTGATTCTTTGTCAAAACTACAAAAAAATTGCTCTAAAGAAACTTAGGTATCTGAGTATATAGGATATTTTATTTATGGACCACAGGATTCTTAGTTTCGCTCTCCCTTCCCAGTCTTTGCTTTCAGAAATATCACAAACTTCTGAGTCTTATTACAACCTTCAACCTAACTGACTTTATTTTATTTTGTACTACTTCCAACTCAGCTAACATGAACTATATAACTTGAAGTAGACATCAGGTATTATTTTCTGAGCTACCAGCTGTGTCAGGAAATATAATGAATAGGATAAAAAGTTGTAGTAATTGACTAGGACACACTTGTTACCTTGTTATATGTGTTTATCTTAACTAATGTTACACAATAATTTAAAACCTTAATTTAAATGTTTTAGTAAATGAAACAATAAACATATGTACATTACTAAATATAACTAGTTATTTTTGCTTAAATATAACTGCATCTTGATATTAAATTCATCTTTGAATCATTCAAATTGAAGTACATAAATTAAGTACATAATTTACATATGTAAATTAAGGTCAAATATTTTTAAAGATTTAAATATAACAAAATTTTCCTACATTCATTATTTGTATAATTCCTGAAGTGCTAATATTCATGTAGAGTATTATGAATTAAATTGTACCTCTATAAAATGTACCCTAGCAGCATGTAATTTATGAAAGTGCTCCTTCTTTCAAATGGATTTATTACAGATGACCTAATAAAGATTAATTATTTGACATAATCAAATATTACTGGTATCATCCAATGGAAAATGTGGTCAACATACCAGGGTAGAGGTAAGTTGAAGCAAAACATTATGTACAGGCCAAGGAACACCTAAGGTTAACAAAAACTATGAGGGAGACATGAAATACACTCTCCTTAAGAGATCCCTCAGAAAGCTTCATCCCAGCTGATACCTTCATTTCAGATTTCTAAGGTTCAGAACGGTATTTCTCTTCTTTAAATTATGTCCATCCACTTAGTGTAACTTTGTCATGGTTGCTCCATAAAATTAACACATGGACTAATGTTTAGGCATAGAACTATAGAATTATGTTCAAGGATATATATATATATATATAAAATATATATAATATTTATATATATTACATATATTATATATTATATTTGATTTCTTTCCAACTTACTTTTCCACCAAAATCATAGAAGTTATCAAGTTTGTGAACTGAAGTTCCACTATATTTAAAATAATTTAATCAGTATAAATTGAGAAAGTCAGGGTTATTGAGTAAAAGATGTCCTCTTGTGATATTATATTTTATTTATTTTAGTTGACACAAAAATGGTGCATATTTACCATGTAGAAGATGATAATTTTAAATACACATACACTTTGAAATGGTTAAATTGAGTTAATGAACAAGCATTAGCTTACATCACTAATGTTTTTATGGTATAAACTTGTAAAAATCTACTCTCAATTTAAATTTGAATATATTGAAAATTCTCTTTTCTATTTTGAGAGATTTTATAACACATTGTTGTTATATGTCTTAGCTACTATCTCTTTGCTGGCACAAAATACCTGTCACCCACCAGTTAAAGAAGGAAAGGTTTATTTGACCTCACCCAGGTTGTAGAGGTGTCAGTTCATAATCAGCTGGCTCCAACACAGGGTGGTATGGCAGAGGGTCTTGTCAGAAATGAAACAGTACAAGGCAGGGCATGCAGAAAGCAGCAAATGGTGGGCTTTTCTTTCCTTTTTTATTCCATTCAGGATATAAGCATACTTAAAATTTTAAAAGGCATCTGTCAAGAGTCTTGATTTTATTATTTTTAATGAATTCAGTCACATAATCGTATTATCTATTAAACCATGACTTGACAATATTAAAAGTAAAAATTTAATCCAAAAAAGTGGAATAAAATACACACTCTTCAGCAATAGTGATACACAAGCAAAAACTTTTCTTGAGTGAAGGGTATCTCAGTGCTCTTCAGTGTGTACTTGACAATGCCCTCTAGAATCTAGGATCAGCCATATTTCATATCAAGCAGAAGTAACACATTTTCATATAAAATTATATATTTTCCATGTTTTTGTATGTAAAACCTTAGCCACAAAGTTCACTGAAAGTAGGAGTCATTTCTAATTAATAAAATAGATTTCTGGTCGACAACATAAGTAAACTTTAAAATGGTATTTTAATTATCTAAACAATTAGTTTGATTTTAAACTGAGGAATTTTCCCCGATGCAATGCAGTGTAATATTTAAAAGTTCTTAAATCACTTAGAGTGCCCTAAATCACACAATTAATGAAAAGCAATAATGTGAAAAACATATTAAAAGTGTTACGATAATATTTATATGAGTTATATTAAATACATTTCTTATAATGGCATTTCAACAGAGCTAAAAAAATGTATTCAGGGGAATTGTGATATTAATTAATGCACATTTAAACTGTTTTCCTTCTTCAAAATTATTTCAGAAATTTTGATACAAAAGAAAGTAAACTGCCATGCAAGTGCCAGGATCCAAGTTCAATCCCAGGTACCAAAAAAAAAAAAAGTAATATTAAACAAAAGAAAGTAAACTAATTTAATACAGAAGGGGATTTTTCTCAGTAGAGCTATTAAATATGCACAATAAACAAAATTTTTACTGTATTTAATGTTCTTTTTAATAGCAAGCAAGTTTATACATTTATAAAATGTGCTGTACAACTCTACACAAATAAGTATAACAAAAATATTAGACAGTGTCTAAAATGAGTAAAATGAAATTATTAACAACATGAATAGTAAGAAATTCTATTAAGCTTAATCGATCTACTGTCAAGCCCAAATTATCATTCTTACCTTGTACAATCATCAAGTTGAATTGACACCTGGGATATTCAGAAGAAATGATGTCTTTTTCTTCTTTCTCTTTTTTCTCTTGGTACTTGAGGTTGAACCCAGAGCCATTGCACTGAACTATATGACAAGCCATTTATTTATTTATGTATGTATTTATTTTTAAATTTTATTGCTTTTCAGACAGGGTCTTGCTAAAGGATACGTTGCTGAGCCTCGACTTGACTTTGAGATCCTCCTTTCTCAGCTTCCAGTGGTGAGAACACAGCATGTACTGCCAGGCCTGGTTCAAATGACATATTTTAAACTCATTTCTACCCTCGAGACAGTGCTCAAATATTCTAACTTTCTTACTGCTCAAATACATTAATTTAAAAGCTTTGTTTTATTTTTTATTCCTACTAAATACTACCATCAAACAAAACTCCAAAATCACATTCTTTCCCACATTTCAAAATAACCACTTTATCACTGTCCTTTTCTTATACAGGGACTTATTCTTTGAATCTATAAAATTTTTAATTCAACTAGCACAAATATTCAGTTATTTCTCCCGTGTATTTTACTATAGAGATGACCGCATGAGCCCTGAATATTGAAGATCTGAATCTGTGGGACCCCCCGAGTCATTAAACCTCCTGCAATTGAGAAAATGACTAAAAAATGAAGAAACTTACAAGTGCACAATGAGCAAATTGTATGTAAAAGTAAAGCTTTGGCTCAAAATCTCTGCAGCAAATGCCTTATTTGTCAAATCATTTAGATTTTATTTAGATATACCATTTATATATTTTTACCATCTAGATATTTTTATGTCTATAAAAATAATCTAAAAAAGAGCCAGGAGTTGTTCAATAATTTCCAGCTTCCCTGTTTTTTCCCTTTGACTCTTAGACCAAGCAGAGTAAACCTAATATGTTCCATGACCAATTTTTATGGACTGCTCCACTTCTATTTGGCCTGCTTCTAATTTTTCATCTCAGCAACCTCCAAGCAAAGCAGACTTAGAGTCTTTTTCCACTAAGATGCTTTCCACCTTCCTGCCTTCTATTTCATCTCAATGAAATATGTGACAGTTGCTAATTCCTTGCTATTGGAAGATCTAAATAAATAGCTGTGTCATTGTGGGATAATACCTGAGAAAAACAACTTAAAATGGAAAAGATTTATTTCAATTCATGGCTCCAGAGGTGTAAGTCTATGGTTGGCCAGTTCCATTGCTTTAGTTCCTGTAATGAGACAAAAACATGGCAGAAGGGCATGGTAGAGGAGAGCTTCTCACCCCATGGTAGGGAGGAAGCAGAGCACAGAAGACCCAGGAGAAAAGGTCCCTGACCAGAAGTAGTCTCCAAGATCAAGTTCTCATGATCTACTCCTTTAACTAGACTCTGATTCTTAAGTTTCCACCATTTCCCCAATTGCCATCAAATTAAAATCTCATAATTATGTTAATCTACTTCATGAAATTGGTGGCCTTATGATTCAATCATTTACCCCAAAGCTCACTTCTGAATACTGCAGAGTTTCTGGAGACATTTTAGAACAAACCACATTATCATATCGACAACTCTAACGACACGGGGAGCTGACAAACCTAAAACTGTATCACAGTCACCACCACACAGTGATTTCGGAATCCCAGTGCACATCTCCAAAAAGTGGGCCTCCTCACTCCAAGAAACAGTTTACTTTCCAGAATGGAATAAATGGATGTACATGATTTAAACATCATAAAGCAAATAAAAGAGTAGGAACTGTAATTACATTATCTCCATAAATCTACTTCAAATTTTTAAAACTATTACACTGAATAGAGCATCTTTTGTAAATAATGTGTTAAGATGTAACATTTATCAAATGTAACTTTTGTATCAGAAAACCTTTTCTAAAACTAAAAATAATAATAGATTTTTCCACATCCTTGAACAGCACTTTACCTTGTGGAAATCAAATATATATAAGTGTTTAGTGAACTTAACCCACTCAGTATTTCCACAGATCTTTTCATTTATACTTGAAGTGTTATTTAAACTTTAGAATAAGTTACAGAACCAAAAAGTTTTGAAAATGTTTTCTCACATAAAGAAATAGTCATTCTGTTTATTGATAAGGAATCAAATGAAACCATGTATTTTGTTACATATATTTCTAGAGCATATAAGATTTGACATTATGAGTACATTTGAATGAAATTAAATTATTTTAAGCTGAAATGCTTATGCATGTTAATTTAGGAATAAATTTACATTGTAGTTATATATATCCTAAAATGATGGTGAATTCTGATGCTTTATTTTCAGTCACAGTGAAGATATAAGTAGTGATCTAACAACAAATTCATCTCTATTTTTTGTTTTTCTTAAATTCTGTATGAAGGAAAGAAAATAGGAAAATTCTAGTTCTGTGAATACTAATATTAATTTTTCATCGAAGAAATTATTTTCTTATGCTTTAGTGAGGAATAAAAGATGTAGTAAAGTGTCAAAGTCCATGTCTCAGGCTGATGTTACCATTAGTATTATTCAAATAGTTGATTCAGTTCAATTCTACTTTAGTTCTGTTCTATAATTACCATATCCATCCAATTTCAGAATAAATCTTTTAAACATTCAAATCAGGAACTCTCTATTCAGTTTTACATCTTAATCAGTACTGGTTTCAATCTTAAAGTGTCTCTCACTGAAGGTACTTTTCCCACTTTATCAACACTTGATCTGAAATACCAAAATCTCTGAACGGGAAACACGTTGTCAGAAAGGGCTCTACTTTTGCAGAATGAGAAAAATTAAACATGACGGGGATTATTTGGGAAAGTCCAAAATGGCCGAAAATCCTAACTCCTAATCACCAGAGCTCTCTCCTCTGATTCCAGGCAAGCTGTGTATCAGTGTTCCTGTCTCAGCCTCCGCCCATGGCCTTACCAAGTTTCTTCAGCTGATCTCACTGTGGCTTTCCATGCTCCATGCAGGATGTGGATGAGACAACATGACATTACCTTCTTTAATCTAATTTTTAAGAGAGGTGGGAACCATTGTGCTGATGACAGTCACACTCTAGTTCCACTTTAATCTGAAATGTTAGCCAGAATTAATTAAACAATTTTTTTTCTGGTTCACTAAAAGTTTCCTGGTCATGACTGCACTGTTTCACTTATTCTCAAATCTACTTTGAGAACAGAAGAGTAATCAATTATCATAAAATGGAAATAATAATTACGAAAACATTAATAATAGAGTCTGAAAACTGACCAAACACAGAACAGACCAAATTTTTCTCATGAGTATATAAAATTGAAAAAGGATTATTTGTTCTGAAAACTGAACACATCTGTGAGGTGATGCACTCATGAGTCTATTTAGGGTTCCTTACTTTTTTTCTCCCAATTTGCATTACTCAAAATAGAGAAGAACCCGGGCAAATTTCAGGACAGAGCATGCCAGTTCAGAGTAAATTACTAGTGTTTTACATTAGCCTTGATGCTAAGAGCAATGTTTTTTTGTGAGACAGATGTAATTGTACTGATTCCAATTTAGAAAAAAATTGAAGCATTGATCCACTTTGAGATGACGAAAGTTGAAATAGAGTAAGAAAATGTTACTAAGAATGTTAATAAGACAAGGATCTCGATAAGCTACAAACTCATAATTATCTTGAACCCACCATAGAGCAGAGAACATAGACAACCGTATATACTGCACTATAAGGCGAGTCCATTCCCTTTACCCATATGTGTTTGCTCTGCAAGTAAAAACACAAAAATCAGCCTACATTTCAAGAAGTTCTTAAAAGCCAAATGTTGGAAAAAACTTCAGATTGGACCGGGTAAAAGCTGTAATCCCAGGGGGAGTTCGTACCCATTTAAAGGCTTGTTACAAAGTATGGGGTATATTTGGAAGTTATGAAAATGTTCAAAATTGACTGTGAATTTGGTTGCAAATATCTGTGAATGTATTAGCCATTTATTTAACAGTACTGTTCAGGTGCGTAAATACCATGATATGGGAATTATATCTCACTAAAGCAGCGCTAAATCTTATATGAGGCAGAAATAAATCACTGGTTTCCAAGGCCTAGATAATCCCAGGTGGTGGAATATTTTCATCCCCCTCGTTAAAATCATCACCATGATTTTTATCTTGGTTGTGAAACTATGGAAATTTGTCAAAACTACAAAAGTGTCTTCCTTTAAAAGCATTAATTTTGCTACATGTATACTATGCCTAAATAAACATTGTTCCTGGAGACAAGAAACACAGGAGGAGCTGGAAATAAATTTGATGATTTGAAACAAGAGGAAAATAAATAACAGAAGATCTAAATTATTTAAATAAACTTCACAATTTCTGCAATGTACTATTTTTGTAGAATGAGTCATATTGGATATTTTAAAACTGTCCCATCTTCTTGTAGCCAAAGAGAACCTAATCTAGCAGATTAAATATTGTAATTCCTTTCAAAATATATGTTACTCAGACGACCCAGAAGGGAATATTTAAGAGTTAATTGATGAGTTTAATACAAAAATATTTACAGATCTGGGAAGAATTCTCTCTCCTCCTATCTGATTCTGCCTCTGCAAAACAACACTAGAAGACAGAGGACAGGGAAATTTGGTGATGCTATTTGTAGAGGCCAAAATTAGAGCAGAAATAATAAAGAAAAGGAAAGAGAATGGAATAATCACATTATAATTTAACATGGACAAATAAAGACTTACTAGAAAGTGACAAAATCCACAATACAGTTTTTAAGTACAGAATTTAGACAAGGATACACACATACTCAGTTGTCCTAAAAACAGGAGTGTGTACATACACAGAGAAAATTCTAAATATACCTCTTAAAAGAATGGAAAAAAGGAGAAGAAACACTGACGAAAACTCCAATTGCAGACACTGCCTTGCTGCTGAAGCCTCCAGGGCTTATCAGGTTTGTGATTACACACAGCAATAATACCCCACTTACTGGATAGATCAGCATTCATTGATCAAGCTGGGCTGATCACAGAACCTCACATTTCTAGACACAATGATTAATCCAAGTGACTGAGAATCATAGAGTTTCCCTGAAATTTTTCAAATTGATATCAAAGTTCATTTTCTTCTCTTTTTAGTCACAATATTGTATAGATATGTTCATAAAGCACCCCTTCCAAATTTATCCAGTAAGAGAAAATAAAGCACGTAACGGGAAAGACTCCAAGATAAAAGATAGAGAAAGTTGTATGTTTAACATTTAACTATACAAATGTTACAGAAAAGCACAGTGAAATTTCTGATTTTCTGTAAATGGTACTTCAAGTCCATTTTGTCCTTTAAGCTATTAATAAATAAGCGTCTTTTGGCAAAGCTTTTGCAGGTGTGGATGAGAATGAATGGGGGATTAGCCTGAATGTGTGGAGTAGTTAAGGTCATCCCTTTCTCTTGGGACTTCTTTATTTTTAAGCACAATTCTCAGAAGAGGGCATGATCCCTGGTGGAATACGTGTGAAGGGATCAGCAGGTACTTTCCGGACTTACTACCCTCCAGGTCATTCCTAACCACAGCCAGATGTCTAATATAGAATTTCAGATCAATTTGGGAAAAACATGGATTAATCAAAATAAACCAATTGTCACTTACAAACAAAACAAAACTTCAAAGCTCATTTTGTACAAATGATAAATTTTCTGAAGCATACTTGTTTGTGTGCAGTATGTAATACACACGTACTAAAAACATACAGGGGCAAAACCTCTGTAGAACTCTCTAAATCTGAAAGAGTAACAAAAAGGGTGGAATCTATGAAATGTCATATCCCTTGGTTAAGTCACATAGGAACTCGTGTTAACACTCTTTTCATTTCTCCTCCTAAGAATATAATTCATATGGTCAAGATTGAATCCTTCTGCTTATATTAAAGTCTATTATTAAGAGATTTTATTTTTAAGAGCACTTTGGGGTTTATAGAAAAACTGAGCAGAAGTTATAAAGTTCCCATATTCTAACAATCCTCATAATTTTCTATATTTATTAGCAACTTGCATTATTGTACTTCATGTGTTGCAACTGAAGAGTCAATATTGGTTCATTACTATTAAGCACAACCCATAGTCTGAATTAGAAATTCCTCTTTGTCTTGTTGCAGTTCTATGGGTTATGACAAATGCTTAATGCCATTTATTCACCATGATAGCATCACACATGGAGAGCAGTTTCAGTGCCACACGTGTACCCCGTGATCCATCCATTTAACCTCTCCATGTGCCTATGACACTATTTTTACTTTCTCTGTGCAGTTTTGTCTTTTCTAGAAAGACATGTATTAGAATCATACGTTAAATAGACTTTCTAGATTTTCATATTTGCCTTAGAAATACACAATTAAGATACCTCAACATGTATACTAGTTTCATAGATTATTTCTTTCCATCTCAGAACAATATCTCATTAAAGAGATACACGGTACCATATTTTAGCCACTAACCTATTGATAGACATTTACTTGATTTTGATTTCTAGCAATTATGAATAAGTTTACTAAAATCACATATGAGCAGATTTTTGTACAGACAAAAGTTTTCAAACTTATTTTAGTATAATCCCAGGGAATTGTTTGCTGGATCCTATGGCAAGACTATTTCGCTTTGTTAGAAACTTGCGATCTGTCTTCCAAAGATGCTGAACTATTTTGTACTCTCACAGAAAATGAAGGACGATGCCTCTCATTTTGCTTCTTCACCAGTATTTGGTATTGCAAACTTTCTACGTTTTGGCCGCTCTAATTGTCATGTATTAGTATCCCATGATTGCTTTTATTTACAATATAATATAGCACATTGAATATATCTCATAGGCTTATTTACCATCTCGGTATCTTCTTCAACGTTCTGTTGGTTCACCTTGTTTTTCTACTTCTCTGGAAGTTTTATAGCTTAATATTTTATATTTTAAAATATGACATATTTTGAGTTTTGTTAATGTTGTAGGGTCAGTATCCACATTAAGGAAAATTATCATTATTATTTTCCATGACTGCCAATTTTTTCTACCACCATTCGTTGAAAACCACCTCTCTTCTATTGAATTAACTTTGTCCCTTTGTCAAAGTAAATGACTCTTTGCATAGATCGCTTTGTGAACACTCTTTTCTGCTTCATGCATGTACCATATGTCTATTCTTTTACCAACAGCAGACCATGTTGATTACTGGAACTTTATAGTAAATCTTCAAGTTAGATAGTGTCAGTTCTCTGACTCTTTTCTCCTTCATCAACATTGATGGGTTGTATTTGTCTTTTGTCTTTTATGAATGATTCATCAGTATCCATGAAGTCTCTGGGAATTTTAACTGTGATTCTGTTTTCGTTTGTATGTTTTAGCCAGATAATTTATATTACTCTTCATCAGATTTACATTTCAGGATATTTTAAAGAACTTCTTACAATTTTAATCCTTGATTATTTAGAGATTCTTCCTATTAATATTTTTCTTTCAAAAGCAATAACTCATAATTGATAGCTAAATGATTTATGTGATGCATGTGTTGAAAAGTAGATTTTATTTTAAAAATATGATAAATTTGAGAAAGTGTTATACAGGGCTTTGAATTTTTTTATGTGGAAAATTCATGAAGTCCTATATTTTTTGTTGTTTTTCCAGGTTCCTATACTATAGAAGTCTTCTTTAGTAGGAAATAAACTAGAATTATCCTCTGAAATATTCTACTGAAAAACAATTTAAACTTGTACAGCTTACTTATTCTTTTTAATATAAAATTTTCTTCTCTAAAATGAACATTGTAGTAACTCTAATAAAAGATTAGTGCAAAGATTAAATAAGGACAAATAGAGGGGCTTCAATACCTGGAACCTGGCTTTAAAAGTATGTTTCTGTTTTCCATTCAAATTTTCTTCTTCTCAGTTTAAACTGCTGCTACCTGAAAGTACCTGATTGGACTTCAGCTACATACACTTTCATTAAAGTATCTATAGCGAATTTTAAAATGATGTATGATATGTCTTAAGGTTATATTTTAGTTTTTTATCATAATACCAAAATAAATGTACTGATGCCCTTTATAGGAAATAACAATGCACTTTATTTGTAACATAGTAAAAAAGGATTGTGAGCTTTAACTTATCCTGAGATTTACTATGCACAGCTATGATCCTAGTTTAAAGGTTTTATTATTGCTGTAGCTTCATATTGTAAATAACTACAGCATGATATTTTCTTACTCAGATTGCCCTAGTAGACTATCATCTTTCCTCTTAACTTTATAAAAGCATTCCCATGCTTCATTTAATAATAGCTAACCTAGAAGTAAATAAAATATTCTTAAACTCTGAAAAATTCACATTAACTGTAGTCAGTGACCCTTGGCCTTTGGTGTACTGATTTGTCTCCTTTACATTCCAAATAAAACCAGTCTTCCATTAAAAACAATAGTTCTGAATAGTCAGAAATTATGAATTCTATCATCATAATATCCATCCTACCCTAAATGTTGTTTCTCACAGGATATATTTGATGGATTCTTAAAGCAGCTTTGTATGGTAGAACTCTAAATCATAGATTAATGAAGCATACAATGTAATAAAACAAATTGTGCTAGAAATTTCCTATAAAGTCAACTCTAGGCAACAGGTCATATTACATTTGTTCTACTTTAGGTGAAATATTGTAGTATAAATGTGTTCTATAAAAGTTATTTAGATACCTGTAAAATTATTCTGAAATTGTACAATAAATATATACACACCATTTTCCATTAAAACAGAAAGGTGAGTCAATTGATGGTTTATTAGACATGAAAAAAGCACACAATGCAAAAATTATCAAAACTTTCCATAGAATTTACAAAACAATCTGTATTTTGAAATAAGTTTTCCAGAAGGTACAAAGAAATACACTGTGGCATCTATGAACACTTCCTCTAGATACCTCCAACCAATATTAACATCATGGGTATGTAACAGAACATAACCAAAACACAATTAGGATTCATATTATTTACATTGAAGACTCCATTTTTCGTCCACTTATTTGAAGTTTGTATGTGTATGTGACTATATGTAACTTTTTCACTCATGCAGCTTGGTACACATGGAACCACAGTAACTATATTGACCTGGGCCATGATCAAAGGTCTCCCTCACTGTCTGTGTTAACAGCTCCACTCACCTCCATTCTTGTAATCTGACAACCATGAATCTGTTCTCTATCTCTATAGCTTTTTTGTAATCAAATGATGTATTCATTGGCAACTGCTTCACCCTGCATAATTCTCCTGCGGTTTATACTAGTTCTTACTGCAGTATCAGCTCATTTCTTTATATTGCTGAGAAGTATTCCATGTTTTATGCATTAATCACGTTTTCCATACTGGAACAAAATACAAGCCACCTGCAACTCAAAGGAAGAGGTTTCTTTTGGCTCCTGTTTTAAAAGGTTCAGTTCATGGTTGGCTGACTCCAAGTGGAAATGGCATGGTGGCAGAGTACTGTGGAAGAAAGCTGCTCACCCTGAGGTAACCAGACACCAGAGAAAGAAAGGAGGAGCCCACGATGAGAACATACAAACTTTCAGGCCCTGCCCTCAGTGACTCAGGACTCCCAACCATACCCTACTTCCTATCCATACATTCAGCTATGAGGTCAGCAGTGGATTAGTCTGTTGAGTATAGTGCCCATCATCCATTCACTTTCCAAAATCATCATCTCTGAACATCAGACGTTGGGAGACATTTTCAATCTAAAATCATGTTACAGTATTCATGTACCCAAATCTATTTAACCATTCATCCAGTAAAAGGCATTTGTGTACTTTCCAGCTGGTGACTATTATGAATAGAGCTATAATCTGATCCCACTGCCTATGTTCATGGGAGAAACCTGTTAGTGCTTCTGAATTTACCCCTGTGTGGGAGATGAGGAATAGTACAGAAGCCAGTACTCCACAGCTTGCCTATACCTTCCAAAGCACACACCCCTTACATCCCCAGTTGAGGTTCTGCAGCTTCCACTGCATTCATGGAAAAGAACTGAGCTCCGGTCTTGAACGGGGAGAGAACTTCTGTGCTCCACTGAAATCCATCTGGGAGAATCCTTTCTCTGTCTCCAACTTCAGATGAAATTTCTTTTCCTTCCATCATGCCTAGAATTTTCCGCAAAAGTAAAAGAGGCTTTTAAAAAGAAAAAGGCCAGGAAAAAAATAAACCTGTTGTATAAATAACTCCATTTATGACTGGTAATGGAGAAAAAGCACTGGGGCAAAAGACCTTAAACTTGAGTAAATTAAGAAACAAAAATATAAATTAATTCTCTATAAATGTTTGATACATACACAAGGATAAAAACATTCAAATTATGTTGAAAATTATAAAATTTTATCCTCACTCTCCAAACCTCAGAAATTATGTCCTTACTTTTATTTACTGTACGTTATTATGGCACTTTCTTCCACTTAAGAAGGGTTCAATAATGTGTATAATTAATATCATTATTGTAAAATAAAAAAAAACTCCAACATTGTTCAAGTCACTTTTCCCTTCAAAATAATTTGGAAAACTATAATGTTCTTTGATATCATAGTCTGTTAGTATAAATTAAAGATTTAAAATTATATTACACATAGAATATTTAAAAGTAAAAGCATAGTCAGGTGTGGTAGTATACACCTGTAATTCCAGCATCTGGAAGGCTGAGCCAAGAGGATCTCTGGGAGTTTAAGTCTAGCCTCAGCTGTATAGTCACAACCTGACCCAAACCTGACTCAAAAAAGCAAAAAGGTAAGGACATGTAATAAAATTCTCGAATTGAACTTTCTAAATCTACATTCCAATAATCATAGTCATTATTTTTATGTATGATATCCAGTCAATAAACATTTTTCTATAATTACTTAGAGTATTAATTTTTCTTTTATACAGTCATAATTATATTCTATAATTATTATGCTTTTTATTCATTGTAATTATTGATTTTATAACAAAAAATTTTGATTATCTCATTACCTCAAATTTTTTGTTACATTGTGCTTTCCCTCACGGCATAACTGTGCTCTACATGTACTTACGTTTCAAAAATACACTGCACTTACAACCAACAGAAATGAATGCAATATTACCGTTGCTGGTGGTAGTATCAAATTATTATTTTCTTTTATTTACTAAATACAGTAGCAGGAACATATTTTTATGTGATTGATTTGAGTACTATAAATTTACTTTTCAATTATAAAATTGAAAATATTTATAGAACTACTGGTACGTAAGAAAACCAGAAGTTATTCAGAAAATAATTAGGATCTGTTTTTAGTTTTTACATGTTTCTATGAGGAAATACTTTTACTATGATCAATTTTGATCTACTGAAGTCATTGATGAATAGGAGTTTATGAAAATATGCTTGGAAATGGCTCTACTTAGCCTGTGAATCTGCTCAACAGACGTACAATTTTTTTAGATATTCTTGGAGAGTCAATTGCATATTCTTTTGGGGAAGTCAGGTTCATGACCTAATTATTACATTATCTATTTGACCTATGATATTATTGGTGAAGTATTTTCATTCCAAATCAAAATCCCAGACTGTAAAGAAGTTCAGGCTAAGTAACCTGTAAATCTAGACCAATATTTGCCATCACTGAAAAAAAATTACCAAAAAAGCCATGCAAACATAAAAATAATATTTTAAAGAAATTTCAAAATCACAACAGAGAACAATTTTGCTTTTAGCTGATTGAATTTTTTTAGATATTATATATCAAGGTAAAGAAAAGAACAATATTCCTGCATACTCATAGAAAAACTAATACTGCATGCTTAGAAAAATATTTATATGATAATTTAAATACATGTCAATTACCAGTGGTTGATATTCTAGAAAAGACAAAATGATAAAAAATAAAATTATTACAGGTTGTCAATTTGTAAGTGAGAGTTTCAGGTTTCAATGAATGAAAAACAGAGAATCTCTAAGGCACTGAAACTATTCTAATATTGCAATGAGTGGTGCATAACAGTATGTATTTTTTCAAAACTCATATAAGGTTACAGCACAAAAAGGGAATCTTAATATATAAATTCTGCACAAAGAACTTTGGATGTCAGAATTCCCAGGAAGAAATGCAGAATGTGACAAGAAAACTCAAATATATTAAAAATATATGAGAAAAAAAGCCTTACTGAAAGGATACGGAGGGAAAAAAAGGACTGACCTAAGTAACTATGGAAATGAAAGGTGTATATAAAACTGAAGATAAAAGAAATCGTACATAAGCACTGTAATATAATTCACAAAGATTTTTCCCCTATGGCAGTGTTAGTTTATTATTAATTATCATATACACATTTCAAATAAATAATTAAGTTGAAAGGGTGGCAGATGATGAGCATCAGCCTTCTCAGTTTTGGAGTGGAAATTTATAGATAAAAAGGTTTATACATGAACTATTGAATTAGAGTTGCAGAAAGTTACAGAAAGTTATGTACAAGTGTGTGGATAGTCACAGGTTAGAGTCACCATACGTAATTCTTTGATGTGTGGCTTGATAGAGTCTAGAAACAAAGACCTCTCCGTAATGAAGAGGTCTCCAGCACCCATAGGTTAGTTTCTAATGCCATTCTCCATGAAACAAACCAGGGCGTCTTAAAGAAATGGCTAAGTCTAGCATTAAAGCAGAAATATACACGACAATCCTGGCTCACCATTGTAGTGTCAGAAAGTAAAAAAATGTTCAAAACAAACAACAAAATCCCTATATATTTAAGTTCTTAAAGGGACACACCGGCCACAATACTATCAAAGCAGGAAGCACGGCGTCATAAGTGATCATACAAAGTAAAATAAATTTATGAAAATTTCCTATTTAAATCTTTCAGAAATTCTAAAAACAAAACAAAATGTGAGAAACATGTTGTAAGATGAGAAACTTCTGGCCATTTCATATTAATAATAAAAATAATTTTATATCATCAAAATCGCTGAATTAAAATCAGAAAATGATAGAGTATTTGAAATGACTTCAAACATCTAGAGTTTACAATAAATCCAATTTATAGAAGCATGGATATTTTAAAAGTAAAAGCATTAGGGCTGGGGATTTAGCTCAGTGGTTCTGCCGCCTTCTTTGCAAGAGCAAGGTCCCAAGTTCGATACCCGGTACCAAAAATAAATGTAAAAGTGTTACCTCAACAGAGGAGAAATCTTAATAATTTTAATTCTCACCTCAAAAACTAAAACTAAACCAATAATTAAAAAATACAAATTAACAGGTGGAATAAAATAATTGAGATAAAAATCAATGATAATGAAGAACAATAGACCATTAATGAAATAAAAAATTCTTCCTGAAAGAATCAATAAAACTGACACATTCTCAAGCCTAATAAACATATAAAGAAAAAGTGAAGATATTATCCTGATATCAGGAATAAAATAGAGGAT
The DNA here is from genome assembly GCF_053883595.1 of Heterocephalus glaber. Taxonomy (NCBI): domain Eukaryota; kingdom Metazoa; phylum Chordata; class Mammalia; order Rodentia; family Bathyergidae; genus Heterocephalus; species Heterocephalus glaber. The sequence goes on along the minus strand of NW_028258346.1, from coordinate 9,664,078 downwards.
ACAACAACAAAGTCTAATATTCTGAAGAGAATAATAGAAAAAAAATATAAAAATGTTATCCTTATACATTCTGGCACTTAGAAAAAATGGATCAATTTTTCAAAACTTTAATACTATCAAGCTTCAGTCAAGAATAAACAGGTAATTTTATCTTCTAATACATAATTCAACTTGTATTAAACTTCTAGTCTCATAAATCATTACTAAAGATTTCTACCAAACATTTAAGAATTCGTATCATTTTAAGAAAATCTATTTCAGAAAATAGAAGCTATCAATTAATTTTATAAATTCACTATTATATTGAGATCAAAATTATCACAAAGTATAATACATAAAACTAAAGACTAATATTTCTCATGAATTCAGAAAAAAAAATTCCTTAGTAAAACTTTAAAATACCAAATTCAACCATGAATAAAAATAATGTTCCCTGACAAATTGTAGATTATTACACTGATACACAACCAAACAATTGAAAAACAAGACAATTTCAGATCAATAATCCTCACAAACATAGATTATTTTGTAAAATCAAATTTTTAGTAAGTCATATCCAAAATATGTTAAAACTCTCATACATTAAAGTTTATCACAGTAACTCAAAGTTGGTTTTATGTTTGACATTTAATCAATATAATTCATTAAATAGTATAGAATATATACCAGCACATCAATATAAATCTAAGTTGGAAAATAAGAAAGTCTATTTTATTTGCATATATAATAGTTGTAGAAAAGCCTCATAGAATCCCCCAAAAACCTATTATAATAAATGGGTTGAAAAACATTGCAGAAAAAAGATCAATACACACAAATCAACTGTATTTCTACATCTTTACATGAAGGCTGGAAATAAAATTAATAAATCACTTTCAGTAATATAAATTATGAAATACATATCAATAACAAAATATATTCAAATTTTTGAAAACATTAAGTCATTTCTAGATGTTCCTGAATTGTATTCAAAGTATTTTCAATTTATAGTCTATTTTTTCAGAATATATTCTTCCTCAAACTCAAACTCCCAGCGATCTTCCTGCCTCAGCCCCCTCAGCCTCCGAGTTCTGGGATCGCAGGTATGCACCGCTATGCCCAGCTACACTCCATGTAATTAAGTTTATCTCTGTAGCAACAATTGCTACTGATGCAAGATACAGTTCATTAGACAGCATCATTCGTTATCTTATAAAACTGGATTTAACTGTAATGTTATTAACATTTGAATTTAAATTAAATTCTGCAGGTAGGCAAACAATTTGTGACCGGTATCAAAGATGTTTACCAATCTTTTATCATTGCAACAACTATTTAAATGAAGAAGGGACCATGAAACTTATATATGAAAGGTATTAAATGAGCTCAATTTCAGAAGAGCAAAATATTAAGCTTGAAATTATACTGTTATGTTTTGAAAAGGTTAAATGAGCCATTTCTAAATGGTTCTTAAAAGATATGTGGAGAGTTCTAACAAATAATTTTAAAAAGTGCTTAAAACAGTGAGTGAAAATTTATTTACCAAGTGCTGTATGATACAAGAAAGTGGAGAAGGGGACCAAGATTTTTGGCTGTTAGTAGTAAACTACTAAATTCACATTCATTTTTAAGTTGTCTCATTAATATCTTAATTAAATACATAATGGAATTTGATGAGGCATGATCAAGTTTTGGAGCAAGATGTCTTTTATGCACAATTTCAAAGGCCAAGAGAAAATCTTCATGTGAGATACGATCTTATTAAAACAGACCATTTTGTAGATGGCCAATTTATCCTGATCATATGTAGCGCCATATTTTTCCTTACTGCTGCTTCTTGATTATTAGGGACAGTGCGATAACTGGATTGCAACAACACAGCCATAGGGGTATTTTGCCTATGCTTTCCTTGGGAAATATGGAACAAGGGTTTCTGAGGCAGAGTAATTTGAGGTTGATTCCTGACCCACATTTCTTACCCTTCAGTGAGTTGGTCAAGGTCACCATTTAATCTCCATAATCTCCAGGGCTACTAACCAAATTATAGGGGGAAAAATTCTCTTTTAAGGACTATCTTCAATGATGGCCTTCCCTCCCTGCCCCACTCCTATTATACCAACATTATCTGTACTCTAGCAGGACATTGTAAGATCTTTTGAAGTTTAAATCACAATATACATGTGGATGGGGAGGATGCCCTGGAGTTGAAGCAGGTACTGTTGCTTCTCAGGCTTTGGAATTTCATCTATTTTAATTTGAATTTCAATAACATTTCTTCTACTTTCCAAAGATGGAAGCTTATGGTACTCCATATTACCTTTTTAAGTTTAAAAAACTTTGAATTTCTGAACACTATTAACTAATATTTTTCAGGTAAAAAGTGTGTTCTAGAGTATTGACAATTATTTGGAGAAAAATAAAATTCTTATTTTAAGTTTACTTTCCTTTAGACACCTGCATAAAACAACTTTCTTTTACTTTGCCCAATCATTTATTTTGGTACTGGGGACCCCTGAAACGTTACCGGAAACCTCTGCAGTAGGTTCCTGTCTCCTGCTCAGTGGACAACACAGGCCTGCAAAAAAAAAATCTAGAAGAACTAAGAGAGCCAGGATGACCAATGCCAATGCAACCAAGAATGGCTGGCCAGTTCAAGCCACTGATTTTTATTGGTAATCAATTGGGGTAAAGGCAATCTACATGCAAGGGCAGGACTATGTGAGAAGATGAACAGTCACGTGGTTTCTATGGAAATTAATATAAATAAGGCTTATAAAAGACAAGACAAAGCATTCTTGAATTAGGAAAAGAATAGACAAAATATATGGTTGTAATTAGAACATTGTCCTTCCTTCTGGTAAGAAGGTTTTAGTTGTGGGAGTAGAAGCCTTTGACCAGATTCGCTTCTCTAAACAAGCTAATTGTGGGGTTAACTCTTTACAGCCTGCATTGCTCACAGCCTGCTTTGGGCATAATCAATACTGCCCTCTCCTGCATTCCGGCAGAGCATTGATTAATTTTATTTCAAAAACTATTTTTCTGGGTACAGGGATTTAGCTCAGTGGTTCTGCCACCTGCCTCTCAAGTGTAAGGTCCCGAGTTCAATCCCCAGTACCCCCCAAAAAAACAAACTATTTTTCTAATATTTCTTTAAAAGTGTTTGAATTTCCTTTCCCTTATCTCTTATATTGCTGGAACTATCTTTCAATTCTTTGTGTTTTATCTTCTCATTTATTCTTGAATTTTTCCAAAACTAATCCAATGAGTCAAAACTCCAGCTGGAAATAATGTAGAGAATCTATTGAATTTGATATGTTACTGTTTATATTTTACCAGCTCTCCTGTTTCTGTTTTACACTAGTTAGCTCATATATTATCGAAGTAAAGCAACTATTGTCCATCTTTATTAGCTATCCTTACTTCAGCATCCACCCTGATCTATTATCTCCATTTAGGTGCTAAAATCCTGTATATTTGTGTATAACATTTGCTTCCTCTTGCCTGTGTTGGTATTCATTAAATTGATAGTGGCTCTAGCCTATGTCGTCATAAAAGAAATTAAGCCATCTTATTTCTTCATTATAGACACTATTTATATTGGTTACAATTTCTGTAACATAACATAGAATAGAGATATTATGTGTTTTAGGGTGGGTTTACTATTCACTGATTTCAGTGCCACCACTGAGGTTCATAGACATTATGTAAAGTCACCACTGTTGCAAATGTGTAGGATTATGTAGAAGTTGCATAATATATTTGATCATCATGAGTTTTCTATGAGTGTTGTCCACAGGTAATAACTTTACAGTTCATCACAATCTCAAATTAATAGTTATTTATTTGATAAGTAATATTAATGATTCAGATTTTGAACATGGGATTGTACATGTAGTTACAGTTATATTTTTAGTTGTATAATTATGCAGTCACTTTGTGTTGATTTATACCTGCACAAAAAAGAGGATATAGCTTAATTACAAATAATAGATTAACTATGAAGCAAGTCTAAAGATTAAGGAGAACAGCTGATAGAATATTGAAATAACAAAGAAAATATATATGATGACTAAAATGAGTTCCTGGACATTGGAAACAAACCATTAATGACAAATAGAACCTATGATTGTGGCAAAAAAATGATCATGCTTGGAATGAATCAAAAAGCTTTAAAATTTCAGGAATGCTTGCAATATTTTTATAAAATGAAATACTTTTCAATACAGAGAAACAAGACAATTATTTAGTATTTACTCATGTTATTTAAGAGCAAATATATTTTTTAAAATAGCTTTGAGCTGAAAATGAAAAAAAAATTAATCCGAGAGGCCTTTCTAAGACACCTAGGATTCATTTATAGATCTAAGCAGGCAACAGTATCAAATGACTGCCCTGTTTTCAGCACTTTGCTCTGAACTAGTGGAAAACATAGGGCTCCATCCTTGCCTTCAAAAATGTTGCAGTGGATTGTTTCACACAAGGAGAAAAACAAACAATATTTAAAGCTGTGTCAAAATTTCTCAAAATCAAGACATAAAAAGGAAGGAGTTACAATAGCTCAAATAGAAGTGTAGTTAATCAGCCACTGTGATTAGTTGGAAAGGGTTTTATAAGCAGATGCTGCTTGACAGAAACATAAAATTAGAATAAAACTGAAGAATTTTATAGACATTCTTAATGCAAGGTATCACGGGGTCAAAGAGGTACATTCCGCAAAAAAAATTATTGTTTTGGAATACACATACACATATATGTAATTATAATTTTATTATATATGTGTGTGGCTTTTATATGTCACTATATAATTAAACAGTTATAATTACATGTATGTATATATACATAGACATACATATGCACTTATACACATATGTAATTTGAGACTCATATTTCTTTCAAAATTCTGTTTATATTTGATTTTAGACTCTAAGAATACCTCTATTAAATATTTTAATTATTAAAATATTGGGTCTTTCATAATGAGCATGGTAAATTGCAATGGAAGTTGGAAATTATTATTATCCAGGCAAAAATTGAATCATGCCATATTCTTAAATAAAGTCAATTGGCTAAAACAAAATTTGTGCTACATTGAGCTTTTCCTCTTTTCAATAAGAACAAGTGATAATTTTTGTTTAGTTTGCTTCAGTTTTTTTGTTTTTCTTTTTGCTAATGCTTCATTTTATTATATCGTCATATTTCACGGCTTCAACTAAACTGATTTTAGGGGAAACCTAGATACACAACAGTATAAGAGACAGCACATAGGATACAAATAAATACACTGTTAAAATGACAGTGAAGAGCCTGAGGTTTAGCTCAGTGGTTCCACTGCCTGTCTCGAAAGCACAAGGACCCGAGTTTGATCCCCAGTACCAAAAATAAGATAAAATAAAATGACACGTGAACTCAAGTCAACAGTTCTTATCCTCACTTCCTTGTGTCCAGTAGAAACACGAATTTTTGCATTAATAGCACTTAGAAGTACATCAGTATTTATAGTAAATGAAACTGATGGAATGACAGTATCTCCTGAAAATCCTGTATTGGCTCTAAAATTTAAATAAAATTCAATGTGAAGTAACTAATTGCATAATTATAATGTGAGAGCAGGTGGGATATATTTATGGGTATTTAAAGCAGAAGACAATGTTACCTCTGGGTATCTGTTATTCTCATTGTTCTTGTTAAGACAAACTACAGTACCTAGAAGATTATTTTTCCCCAAAAAAATACCAACTTTTTTGTAATACAAAGTTCTGCAATGCAACATGAAAGAGCTAGGGAAAGAAAGATAGTATAACTTAACATTGAAGAAAATATCATCCAGGGAATAGAAAAATAAAAAACAGACATAAATCTGAAAATGAGGTCAGGTTTTGCTCGTAGTTTGGGGCTCCAGTAATGATATTTTACAATAACTGCTTAATCCTGACTATTCACATCCGCTGACAAATTGCATGTTCACCATTTTCTTCACAGTTTTATCCCTGACCCATGACCTGAAAACTCTAAGAGTTTTCAAATGACAAAGACTGTGTATGGGAGTGCCTACAAACAAACAGAGCTAAGGCATCAGTATGCGATTTTAATAATTTATTATTTTGACAAAAAACATTTCATAATTATTTAAAGAGGACTTTTTAAAAGTTAAGCACATTGGTTTTATTAACTTATGTCATAACATTTTTAACCACCTTGAACAGAGTCTTTTTAAATTTCACAGTGATAAATATCAGCTGATAGTTTTAGTAGTTGTTATTGGTAAAAGTCTAATCAAGTAGTTTAATTTTATTCCCTTCACACTGTAATCATAAATGTAAAATTCCAAGAGCCATCTTTCCACTGATATTCCACTGATATATACACTTATGGGTCTATATGTATATAGGATAAAAACGAAAGGTGATAATAAGAGCAATCCGAGTAGAAATGAGAACTGATTGACCTCTACTTTTTGGATGAACTTAAGTCTGAGACTGTGAGAGATAGATAACATCTAATACAGTGGGATGTGAGTGATGATTGCTAATTATTCTCCACAGTATATATTCCTTTTATTTAGTTATAGAGAGAGATAAATATAAAGTAGCTTTTTATTGAATAGTGTTCCTTATACTAGTGTCCCAAGATCCTGGCTTATTTTGAATTTAAGATCATAGATTTGTTCTAATATTTATTAAATTTTGATGAAAATCTCTGAAAAACATATACACAATCTGCCATCTAAATGATCACCTTATAACTATTTCCAAGCAAACCCATCATCTGATTTTGGTACTATAATCACCTTCATGCCACATAGTACTATTTTAACTAGTGTTCGTTACTGAGAAAAATCTTAATGATAGGAGTTGAAGAAGTTGGGGTTTACATTGTGCCCTGGTTGACACAGACCTGCACTGGCACACACTCGGGTGATTGATCTCATATTATTGTTCCTTGAAAACTGGAGCTCCAATTAGTGTGTTAGGGTGGGGCTAGTGCAGAATCTCCCTTGAGAAAGTGAAATATTACTAGTGGTCACTTGGCTTATGTGATTACAAGATTTAAAAAATTATTAAGACATTGAGGCTGGAGATTTTGTGTGTCACTGATGAAAATAAATAAATGTAACGTGTCGGTATTGAATGATAAACAATGCAGGCATGCAATTAGACCTGTGTTATCATATAAGATCTTGGGTGTTGAATAAATAACAAGGGACAGGTTGGAAAGTTGTGAGGATATCGTGACATCTGCATTTTTGTTTTGTTTTGTGTTTAAACATGGTTTACTGACCAAACCTCAGTAACAAGTAACCAGTGACATCTTAGCAGTGGAATACATAAAACATAATTCTACCCTAGAAATTATTGAAGTGGAAGGTCAAGAGAAATCAGAATGAGGACATGATTGACTGATGGAAATCCTTTTATTCCTTCTTAAAAATTGCTTCCCCCAAGAAACTGGAGCCACTCGGAGGAGGAGGATAACACAGAACCATTAAACAATCAGCCATTTTCTGGTGCTGGAGATAAAAATGGACTCCCATATTAAACCAAAAGCCATGCAGTAATCTTAGGAGAACAAAGTATGTCTTAGTGACTTTCCTAATGTTGGGCGTGATACTCAACACCTACAACTTAAAGGAGGAGAGGTTTCTTTGGGTTCTCTGTTTCAGGATATGGTCAGATGGCTCCAAAACTGAAATAGGATAGCAAGCTTATATGGTGGAGAAGATGCTCACTCATGGTGGCAGAGAAAGAAAGGAGGGTAGAGGAGGAAGACACAGCCTTTCAGGTCAAGCCCCAGTGAAGGACTTCTGACCAAGCCCCAACTCCTAAGAGTGCATTTGACAATGGATTCACCAGCTGATAAATCCGCTGATGACCACAGAGCCCCCATTATTTATTCACCTTCTAAAAGCCCCACCACTCAATACAGAAGGCTTTTGAAGGACTTTCAAGATCTAAATCATACCACTATGGAACCCTCTGATACTGTCCTTTCAGTTGTTGTTCCCTAAATGACTCATCAAGGGACAGACACAATGGGAAGTTAAATCTGCAAATCCAGAGGCTGTAGTATAAAAATATGGGGTCACTTTGCTGAACAACACCAAAAGCTGCCTGGGAATTCCTGCCTCAAATGATCTGGTTAATCTGTAGGATTATGAATTTCTTTCTAAAGACTGAAGAATGAAGAGGAATGTCTAGTATGACTATTATTTCATAACTTCTCCAATGCTAGGTGTTTAGAGAGAGGAGTAAAAATTGAGAGAGAAGATCTATGTAAGGAAAGGAAAATCGTACTGTCTCACAAGCTAGGAAGTAGAGTAATCCCACATAAATAATGGAAATAGCAACATTATGCCTGGTATGTGTGACAATCTGGGACAAACATACTCAACAAATAGGCCTGGGACCTAAACTATGGTACATACTGGGATTAAGACATAACCTTTATGTGACACATGCAACTTTCCTTTGGAAAGGTTGAAGACCATGAACAGTTGTGGCACATTTACTCAAGCATGGGTTTTATTGAAAAAGTGAATTCAGAATCTCCATAAAAAAACAAACATCCAGCAAAATGATAATATTTAAACAAAAAGATATATGGAAAACTTTGTTTATACAATGATTTTGGCCCCACATATTACTATTTTAACTACCATTAGCTATTGAGGGAAAAAAAATAGAAGAAGAAATGGGAAAACGAAGATTTATATCAGCTCAGGCATTCACAGGCCTGTCACAGGATGACAAGCAGCTCTGTATGCAGAAAATCATGGACAGTTTTTAAAATGGCTTTTAGGACATAAGGAGAAGGAAGAGAAAATTTACAGATTGATTTTACAGAAAATTAACTGGTAACTTATTGTTATCACTAATTAGGAGAAAGAAAATATGCTTTGGCTCTACTGGTTCTAAAAAATTCATTCTTTTTATTCTATGCTGTGCAGACATAAATTCAATCAGGCCGATAGAGAAAAGGAACAAAGTTTCTAGTTATAGTTACCATAATTTAACATAATAATGTATGTTTCTCACAATTTTTGTAGTTATAAGAGGAACTACAACTCATTGTAAAATACATCTGTTTGGATATAAATTACACATTTTTTAAACATGTTTTAATCTATGGAATTTTGGGTGTGTATAGAGGATCCCTAAATGGAAGTGTAAAACTTTAGCAGTGATACTAAGCTCTAGACTATCAGAATTATTTTGGTGGCTCTTTAACACACAAAACCCTAAACCTTCATTTCAAGGTTAATAATATAATTTCCACATTTCAGTACCTGGGAATTGTTTTGTGAAATGGCCTGAAATCCCAGTTAGTTAAGGCCCTTGATATTTAAGGAAAATAAGTAAAATAACAACATATTTTCAAGAAACACATTCAGTACTCTGAGTTTAGGCACAATTCAGTACTCTGGGTCTAATGAATAGTTAAATACATAAGATCTACTTTCTAACCAGGAGAAATGCATATTTTAAAATATAATGCACACATACAATTTTATATCATTATAATTAAGTATTTTTGAGTATTTAATCTGAAACACAAATAAATATCCATTGCTATAGTTTCTGAGTGTTCATTAAATTATCCCATAGATAGATAAATTGGATTTTTTAGTGCAGAATTCCCAGAACCTGTCCAATAATGCTTGATCACTCACTAATCTTTCTCAGACAGCATTGGTAATATACTTGATGCCTTGAAGGAAATTCCACATTCACAATATAATGAATAATGATGCAGGAATTTAAGATATCTGGCTAGGTTATTATCTATCTTCACCATAATAAAATAATTCAACACAGAGTTCTGTCACAATGCTCATTAAACCACTGAAGAAATGAATGTAAATCTCTAGCTTCAGCCGATTTATGTCTGTGCAATGTTCTATGGGTCATTGCCATAAGGCTGTAACTTTTGTTCTTTCAGTCATATTTTCAAAATGACTCACTCACGATGCTGCTTCAAGCAAGCCACTTATCCCTATGAAAACTCATACGTCAGTGTCACTAGGCATTGTGAGAAAATTCCTTCAAATTATGGAAGCTCTTAAGGAACCAAGTGTCAGAATTCTGGGCATGGTTTACTTATTTCCTTAAAATGAGGGAGGGTTTAGAAAATTACATTCTGTAATACTACCGTGCTTTATGCAAACATACATAGGTAGTGATCATTTACGTTGAGCTAACCTGGCATAGAAAATAGGGCTGGGGATTTAGCTCAGTGGTTTCGCCACCTGCTGTGCAAGCGCAAGGTCCCGAGTTCTATCCGCGGTACCAAAAAAAAAAAGAAAAGAAAAAAGAAAGAAAAGAGATACAATAAGGGAGGAGGGATCTAACACAGAGTCTTGACTCCGGCTGACAGTACAAAAAAATTACAACCAAGATATATTATGTAAAGGTACAAATTCCCAATAATGAATGGCCGCATATTGTATACCTAAAATGTACCAATAAAATGAATGAAAGAAAAAAATCAATAAATAAAAGGAACCAAAGCAATTATTAATCCAAAGTTGTATGTTCTGAAACAAGAATTTTCCCACATACCCCTATATTTCTCATACTGCTATTTTGTAATTGTTTTCCTCATTGAATATGACTTGCTTTTCGTTGTCAGTGGATAGGCTCTATTAATAATGTTTCTGGTACATGTAGGGAATGGGGTCTAATTCAAAAATTTCTTCCAATGCTTATTCAGTCTGAAAGTCACATCTGGTCTTCAAAGGTCATTACTATACTTATTGATTAAAAGATCTGACACATATTTCTATGGTAAGGCTACAATGGAATAATGGACTCAGCTTAACAGAACCAGGAAATAAGTTCCTTCCACATTTCTTCTATTTTGAGTTGCATATTTTCATGAAATTAGTTGAAACAAAAGAGTATAATCAGTGTAAAGCTGCCTGTCAGACTTAGACTTTCTAGCGATATACTAACCTGGTTACTTTTTACAATTTAAAATAGAGGAAGGTATTATAGCAGATTTGCAGTTTAAATATGGGAAAATCAGACTGGTTTTGAGATTCCTGTCAAACTGAAAGAAGAGGCTGCTGAATCTGATTTACATCAGGGCCAAAGTGTTTAATGAGATTCAGGTAAACTGTGTGGCCCAGTGGAAAAGACTGGGTTTGTTAGAGGGGGAGAGAAGATACTGGGTTCAGCATGGTATTTGTTATCTAAACTATAACCGGTTCCACTCTGCTGGGCTCATGCTGCGTACCAAGCCCTCGGGATGTGTATTTGTGGAAGGAAGAAGTGGAAATAAGTAGATCATCATGTATGAAACAACATACATCTAAGCAAGACACTGAGTTTGATTTATGACTAAATAGATATCAGTCATGGAATCAAGGGAAATGAAATATTTTAAATCAGAATGCATCCATATAACATTTTAAAAAATAGCTACTTAAAAGGTTTCAAACATCTAATTAAGGCTTAATATTTTTTGTTAATATCTCTGAAGTTTTAGTTTGAAAATACCCTTTAAACATTTTCAGGCATATATAAATTCCTGAACCTGTTTGGAATATATGAATAGAAGAAAAACAGAAATAATTGAAAATGTAAGGACTTATTTTATAAATAATCATAGCCTAAAATATCACCCTGTTTTCATAAGCAAGGGGAAACAATTATCTCAGTTTTAGAAAGAAAGAAAGAAAGAAAGAAAGAAAGAAAGAAAGAAAGAAAGAAAGAAAGAAAGAAAGAAAGAAAGAAAAGGAGGTGAAGAGAAAAAAGGAGAGGGAAGGGAAGGGGAGGGCGGGAGGAGAAAGAAAAAGAGCTCTGGTATCCTGGAAACTGAAGCTACCGCTTCCCCAGAAGATGAGATGCTTGTTGAATATGATTACCCTTAGCTAATGCCTTTGGGTATAGCAATAAGTGGCAGAAGAAGCCATGCTCATGAGCACATAAAAGATGCCCAGAAATATTTAGAAGGATTCTTTTGACAGACTGTGGTTCTTATATCTGAGGTTAAAGGAAAGAGGGCATGACAGCCTGGTTAATCCTCTTGTGAAACTCCAACTGGAAACGCAGTGGAGGATGCCTGATAAACCTGGATTGAACATCATCATAGTGAAGAAAAAGAAGAAAAAAATTCCTTCTTTTCTGGGTCTCCAGAAAATTCCATAGATAGGAAACATCTGAAGGGGGGGGGGAGATATAGAGAGAGAGAGAGAGAGGGAGAGGAGAGGAGAGGGAAAAAGAAAGAAAAGAAAAAAGAAAGGAAGAGAAAAAAGGTGATTATTAACATCTATAAGCTGCTGGGGCAGATAATGGTTGCTCCATTTAATCCTTCATTAATTTCCACCATCCTAATTTAACTATTCCAAAACATATTGGTAGGGCACATTTCCAGGCAGTCAGAAATCTGCTTCAGTAACAGTTTTAGAGAAGTTTTCATTTGTTTTGTTTTTTACACAATTAGACCTCACTAATACACAGGATTTCTCCAAACTGCTTATCATCCCGAATTTAAAGCAAAATTATAAATTAATAGCAGAGCTAGTTGTAATGTGAAACAGCCAAACTCGAATCATTTACAAAGGTAAATAAAGATAGATTATGCTTAGTTTACTTGCTTTTTTTTTTTCTTTCTTGCCCTCACTGCAGCACTTTCTGTTTGTCAGTCTCTTGCTGTTCTTCTGATTTTATAGGTGTGGGGCCTTGCCTTCGTTTTTGGAAACCCTGGAGTACACAGCGTGCTACTGAGGCCTCAAGCTCTTATGACCCTGAGCAAACCTGTCAGTTCTCAAGCGCTGCTGCTAAGCTCAGGCAAAAAGGAATGCAAAACAATCACTTCATAGGGAGCAGGGGCAGGGACTGCCAGAAAACTCAATAATGAAGGATTAATCATACTCCAAGTTTATTTACCACTCAAAAATATGGGATTAAAGGTAATCATGTTAGCACAGTTGAGAAAGTTTGAAGGACTATTTTATGCAGGTCAAATAAAAAGTACTTTTATTTTGTTTATTTTTGCATAGTCACATAAAAATAATATAAGCGAATAAAAAGCGCACATTTTGATACTTTTAAGCTTATTTGTATACATGAGTAATAAGATAATATGTTTTTTACATGTTGAGCTAATATTTGAATTAATATTTAATTTATGCAAAAAATAAATATGTAAATGAGGACTATTTCTTTATAGAAAGATTTAGAAATCTAAAATAGACTGTAATATATTATTTACTTGTTTGGTAACACATCTCACTCATTTTCATAGCAAGTCAAAAATAGAAGCTACTTATTTTTGTAGATTTGGGGGCTCACATAGAGTTTTGGTTGTTAAGCAACCTGTGCCTACTTATATATATGAACTCATTTCCTGTAATAACCTCAATTGAGGTGATGGAATTTCAAGATTCGAGACAAAGTTCTCCATTCCTTATGGCATTTTCTGGTTAGTTTCCTGTTGAATAAAATAGAGAAATTCCAAGAACAGAAAGAATTGGATCATAAAAAGAATAGAACCACCTTCTCCTTTTTCTCTTGTATCTATTTGATAGTTTCTCACCAGCTATATTGACTTTTATATATTGTCCTTAAATGATAAATTTTCAACCATCAGTGTAAGGACAGAGGATTCAGCAAGATGCACTCACTGTGGAATGTCGGTTTCCACCTGCTGGTCTACCTCCCTTCCCATCCCAGCCCTGCAGCCTTAAAGGTCTGGCATCCTTCTACTCGGGGACTATGGAAGAGGGGAGGAAAAACTCCTTTCATATTGACTATCCTCCAACTGTCAAACACATTTTTATTCTGGGATGAAATGCTCTCTGTGTTTGATAACATTCCCTTTGTATTTTACAGATTTCTTTATATATTTGTTTAAAAATTCCACATACTTTCATCTTCTGTGGCATTCTTTGGATTGGGCTGAGAGAAGGTGTAGAAGACAGAATTCCTTCTGACCTATTGAACTTCTTATTGATTCATCTCTTACATGTATGAAATATATACAATAAGGGTGCTTCAGACCTGGTTTTAAAATTAATTCAAATCTTGATTATTTCTCTATATCATTAAATATCATTTGAGACCATCAGTTTAATGCCTTATAATACCTGAACTATTGTGACATTTAGCAATCATTTCCACATCTAGTGTACATGACAATAGAGGAAAAAGCTTTCCCCACAAACCTTATTTACATTCTCCTATTATTACAGTGTACTTACCACTCTCAGTAATGGATCTTCTTTCTACAAGGACCAGAATTAAACTAAGAAACCTACTTTACTTTAAAAGAGCAGAAAAATGAGCCAAATCCAAATATGCCTCTAACATAATAAATTGAAATTATTTCAGCTCTTCTAAGAAGCTTATGGTGAATTAACTTACTGCCATTCTTGGATAAATTTACACTCCTTCACTGAAATGATAAAATACTATTTTCCTATTACTGACTTTACTTCTCTTGATAAATATTAATCTAGAGGAAAACAGCTCAAAACATCTGGTCTCACCAAAGTATGGTGACCATGTTTTAGTTATCTAGTTATCATTAAGGGAGTGGAGTATCTTAGACATATAGTTTATATTTGCAGAATTGATTAAACTGGCTCCCACATTTAATACATAATGAAGAGCTAAGTAGTTGATATAAACTGCATGTCAGAGTCCCAATAGAATAAACAAGACATGCTCATTTCAAATTATGAAAATCATTTAATGAAAATACTATTTAGAGAGGTGGGTTAGGGGAACAACAAATAGATATTGAATCATCCAAAGATGATTTATAGCCAGAAGCCATATCCCTTGAAGGTCTGAAGAAATCATAGAGGAAATTGGTGTCTTTGGATCCAAAGAAGGGTGAAAACACTAAATAGGGAATACATCAATTCCATTACTAAGACTCAGAGTGAAGATATATCTTAATATCATTCTTCTTCTGTTCCATCTTTTGCTTGTAGAGGTCTGTTAATTAAACCAAAATCTACAGGGTAATGGCTCCTAGCAATATGACAGATAAAGATCAACCTCCTAAACTCCAGAATAATTAAGAAAAGTCCTATGAATTGATGAAGAATAAAGTGAAAAAAATCATGTGTTATGGAACAGACATTCCTAGAAATTTGATAAAAATTATATACATGTATATAGTGTTTACATATGTAAGTGAGCCTGTGTAAGATTGAAAGAAAACAAAAATAAACCAAGACCACTATGTGCAAAAGTGTTCTTGATAATTTTTCCACATTTTAAAAACATTTCTTCCAGAACAATCTTAAGTACTATATATTATTATAAGTACCATCATTGTTTTCACAAAGAAAATTATAGGTCTTTGATCTTAATACATTTCTAGTATTGATAATCAACATATATATTTAATTTTTAGCTAAAAAAGTGATAGTCATTTTAATTTTGTTGTAAATCAAAATAATTAACTTCCATTAATTTCTATGTGTCCTAATTCTTGTTCAGCTAATCTCTTGCTATGGTTTGGAAGTTCACCCAAAGCACCTCGAGTTAAAAGCCTGACCAGCAGCCTGCATCTCTACTGGGAGGTGGGACCTAGTGGGTGAAAATGAGCTCATTGGGAGCATGGCCTTGAAGGGCTCAATAGCATTCTGGCCCTTTCCTTCCCTTTGCTTCACACTGATGAAATGAGTAGCTTTGTTCTGCCACTGTCTCCCTGCCTTTGTGTTGTGCTTCACAGCAGATCCTAAACAATAGATCCAAAAGACCATGCACTGAAGCCTCTGAAACTGTGAGGCAAAAGAAACCATTTCCATTTTCAGGTTGATTATTTCAGGTATTTTTGTCATAATGATAGGAAGCTTTCTGACATGACCTCTAAAATTTACAGGATGAGTTTTAAATGACAAGAACATTCATGGAATAAAAGTCAATGAGTTTGATATGAGTAATGCATACTTTAACAGAAAACAGGGAAAATTACAGCATTGTTAACATAAACTATAAAGTAGAAAAAATACAATGATTGTATTATATATTATTAGAACTGAGTTCACAATATAAATATATTCCTTTAATAGCTTCAAACTATGAGTGGGTCATTTCATTAAAATGCATCAGTCTTAATGATACATCACTGCATGGGTGATTCAACCAGTGATAGTTCTAAAAATGTTTATTAAGAATATAAAAATGTGTGACAATCTCAACTTTTTAATTTTTTCCTAGAAATGATGATAGCATTATTACTATAATTAACATTGCAGTTCCAATGTTACATTCTAAAATTTAAATTTACTATCATGTTTAAAAGTCTTTTGAAATCTATAGATTCTCTCATTCTCATGCCTACTTCCTGTAAATTTGCCTTTTTTAAAGCCTATTCCTACTGTCCTATAGCATAAAGAGAAGTATTTTACCTGTTTAACTCAGAGACTTTAACATATAGTGCCTGTTTCCTAGCGTGCATCTAATCAGCATGCAACACTGGTGGATAAATCATTAAATTATATGAACTAATCTTCTGAATACTCAATTTAATCTTAGGTAGATTTGATATAGGCAACTGTACAAAAAAATTACAAAGATTCTAAAATTTTTTCAGAAATTTGCATAGAGTTACAGGGAGCCTGCAATAACCAAAATATTTTTAAGAAGAATATTAGAATAAGACTATCTGATGTCAAGATTCAGTGTGAAGAAGCAGTAGTCAAAGCAGGTGCATTACTATCCAGATAGAAACCTACAACCATTCCTATATTGTCTGGAACGATAATCCAGCCACAGAGAGGTACAGTGACTCGCACGGGTGACACATCTCCTAAGCAGCAGAGTAGGCATGGTAGCCAGGCTGTGTCGGCTTCTGAGTGCAGACTCGATGGCTGCAGCTCAGCGTCTCTGCTTTCCCATGCTGACAGCTGACTTGTGATCCTTGGAGACTGATTTTTGACAAATGCACAGAGGCAAGTCTGTAGAGGAAGGACAGTCTTTTCCACAAATGTTGTGAGGTTTTCAGTTGCCAGAAAGAACAACAAACATTGATTAAATGGTACAACTATTCAGGGGAAAGTTCCTAGTAGTTTCTTTAAAAAATTAAAAGAAGAGAGGAAAAAACAAGAGCCTAACATATTTTTTCATTTAAGTTACATAATAGAAAATGGAAATTTATATATAATGACCCAAAGAAAATCAATGGTTTTCTTGGGACTAGCATATAGACAAGGGGAGAAATGCGTTA
Organism: Heterocephalus glaber; assembly: GCF_053883595.1. Taxonomy (NCBI): domain Eukaryota; kingdom Metazoa; phylum Chordata; class Mammalia; order Rodentia; family Bathyergidae; genus Heterocephalus; species Heterocephalus glaber. The sequence goes on along the minus strand of NW_028258346.1, from coordinate 9,646,915 downwards.
GAGATTTTTCAAAGTACACTTTTGAAATTTGTGCAGATGACATCATGTCTATTATATTTCAGTAAAACTAAGATTACCTTTATAGGAATAACAAGTTTTAAGTTCATAAGGGTAAAACCTGTTTTCCAGTATCATCCAACAAATGGTAGAACAGGTGCTTAATTGTGCAATGCTTGATTTCAAATCTCATTTTTGTTTATCATTTCAAAAAATATTTACTGAACACCTATTTTGCTAACCCACTCATTAGTCACTGAAGACACAAGAATCATTTGTTTCTAAATCAAAGCAAAAAATTACAGATGGCTACTGTTACAGAATATATTTCTATGGGAAGAAAAATAATGAACAGTCCACAAATAATTTAAAGGAAATCATTAGTGATAAGAACTAAAGGAGAAAACTAAGAAAGGCAATAATTTGTAAATATCTGATATTTAATTTGACCATCAAAAATGATTTTTTAAAATTTGACATTGGATGAAAACTCAAATTTGTACAGCATCAGCTGTGGAGATAACTGCAGAGAGAGCATTCTGAGGATGGATATGAAAGGAGCAAACATGAAGGCCCCAGACATGGGTTTTCCTGCTGCATTACAGGAAGAGAAAGATGGCCATTGTGACTGGAGGAGACAGAGAGAGACAGAAGGTACAAATTACAAGGGCCAGGCAATAAAGCAGATAAGAAGGATGGATGAAAGTCAAGAAAACCTTTAGCTATACTTTACAAAAGGGGATTTAAAACAGAGAAATACCATCATTTGATACACATCTTACAAGATCCTAGTCATCTTTATAGAGTGGAGGATTATCTATCTCTACTAAAGTTCATGATCACTCTGCTATCAATTTTTCCCTCACTGGATGCTGTGATCATACAAGCACAGCCTGAGTATGGTGTCTTGTAAATTTCCCAAAAACTGTCAATGCCTGATTTATTTTCTCCAACTTGTTACAGTCTCAGTCTATATTCTACCTTTGTAATGTTTTCTTTATGTGAAGTAATTATTCATTAGGAATGCCTTAGCACTGTGATTAAAACGTAATTTATATTGAGAATTAAAAGGGGTATTTTTATATTAGAGTATATTAACATAACTAAGTTCATCTTTAGATCCTTGATTCAAAAAAATTATTAGGGCTTCATCTCTATCTTTTAAAAAAAATACAACTATTTGCCTCTGCTTATTGATTACATTCTTTAAAAGGTTCTCAAAACCTGGGAAGAATGACAACTGTTTTTAACCCCAAAACATATTCTAATAGCTTAATAATTCAATAGCTTAAAACACTTTATCTTTTTCAAGACTACACATTGAGCATATTGAAAGTTCCTGTCAGACATGCTTCATTTGTATACCCAACGCTAGGCCCTGTTCTTTGGCTAAGAGGATAAATTATCTACCTGATCTACAAGATCTTACTCTTATGATCTTGGAAAGGCAAATGATTGTTATTTACAGGCACAGGTTTGGGTCATACGTCTAATCCCGCAGCCTGGAAAGGGCAAGCATGGTCACATCATTCTCTATGACTTCCTGCCATAGGGAATGAAAGGATGTTAGGTAACAATAGTAAAGAAAAAAAGCAGCAGTTTTGTAAGTGAAGATTGGAATAGTGATACCAAATAATGCATGTGGTTTTATGATGTGGTAAAAAGTCTCAGCACTGAAGTCCTAAATAGGCAGTGTTCAGAGGATTCCAAGCCAGGCAGCTCTAATGGAACATCAGAAAACAGATAATAACAATGCATTAGGTGACAAAAGACACTGTTGCATATGGTTGGAGCAGTACTTTAAATTGCCAAAGCCTAACCCATTCGATTACCAATATTTCATTTCATGCAGGAAGCTTACTTGAACCCTACTTAACTTTTTAAAAATGTGTGTATGCAAATATGTTTGTTTATACATATATATGCTTGTAGACGTAAATAGGCTCAAGTGTTCATCTAGGGATGTACACAGTGGCAGTGGAGATTGCAGTTTTCTTCTTTCAAATGCTAACAGCATACAAAAGAGAGTCAATGAACGTTTAGTGAAGTATTCTTAAATAAATTTATGAAACAAATGCTTCACATGTGATATGACCTGCAAAGATTATTTCCAAAGTATTTATTCTTATATATTATAACTTTTCATATGTAGTGATGCTTTCTCTTTATAGAAAAAGAAACTAAATTCTAAAGGGTGATACAATTTAAAATTCATCTTTACAAGTCTTCTCCCTCTTTCATTCACTTTGACATTTGAAATGTATATAAAATATTTTAAATGTTAAAAGTGTAATGCAGAACCTAAAACAAGATTTTTCAAAGAAACATATATGTGTGTTTTTCTAATAATCCCTTTTTTTCTTTCCCTCTCTACTTCAAAGGTGAAATGGTCTTCTTACTTTAAAGATTTTAAAACTCTATAATGTTCAGAATGAACAAGATTTGCACCACCTTATGAAACACATTCACATTCATTTATTTTGCACAAACACCTTGAGACAATTGTTTCACTTTGCTAAACTGTTTTGGACAGACACGAAGCACATCTGCTACACTTGATGATCACATATCTAACAAAACATTTGAAGGCCATGACAGCATACAATTCATTTGGTTCCATATAGGGATAACTAAGATCAGACAATATTATAGGAACTTGTAATGTTCCAATTTCTGACACATGAATTTTACATAACTGTCAAGTAGAGGTGGCTGAATATTTCTCAGAACAAGATATTGCAATGCAACGAAAATGAAAAACAAAATCTTGTAGTTTTTCTATACTGAGTAGTGCAAAATCACATAATGCATTTCATATTTTGCAAAGCTGAGTTATGTGAATCAATCTAAACATCAACAGTTAAAATCTTCTTGTCAAAGGATTTGATATAAATTAAAGCATTAACTTCATGTGATAGACATGTAACACTATTTCCCTGAATCGTGTATCTCTATTGATCATAAACTACAATCTAATAAGGAGAAAAACAAAGTCCTTGCTTATCATTTTTTTTCTAAAGCAAACAGCCTTTAGAGTAAAATTAGTACTGTTTCATTGTTGATGAGTGCCTGACATTGTTTCCATTGCAAAAGAGAAATACAAGACCAATTTTACGGAGAAGGGAAAAAGCCGTTTCTCTTTTCTTTTAGCAGATTTCCCCCACTTACTGTCCTCTCCCTTAAAACATGATACTTTGGATCTCTGTGTTAGGAGCATGGATCTGCAGCTAATACCCATACAAGTACACTGCTCATAACGCGATGCGTCCTTGTGGTAAGGAATGCGTTGGCACGCACTGTCCATCACCCATCCTTTCGCAGCAGTCTCAAGATGAGTACTCAATTGGCAAAAGGCTTTATTTTGGGAAACTTCGTACATTGTTCTCATGACTCTGAAGGCATTTCAAAGCAGGCTCTGCTGTAAAATTGTTTTTATCTCCTCTTCTTCCCCCAGTAAGGATTAGCGGAGGTCCAGGGAGTGTTATAAGCCTGATGAAGCTTTGAGTGCTTTTACACTGAACTTGGAATGAGTCCAAATATTTCCATCTCCATCATATCAAACTTAAAATATCAGAGAAACCTCAAGTGCTTCAAAAACCTTAAATCACTCTCAGGACCGAAGTACTCATTCCTCTAGCTGCTGGGAGCATCCACTCTTAGCTAAGTCTCTGTGAAGAAATTACCCTCAGCTTTAGAGAGCCGCCTCCTGAGGCTCTGTCTGGGGAGTTGAGTGCACAAGGAATGACTGGCTGCCCTGGGCTGAGAGCGTGGTGGGGCAGGGGAACCGCGATGCCCAGAGTCGCATCGCTTCCTCTCAGAACAGCACTGAAGGGCCCTTCAGCTGCAGGGAGGTTTATGGAGGTGTTCACTGCAGTGCCTGTGATTCTATGCTCTCCCTGGGGCTGCATTTTCACTGTCGCCCAGATTCAGTTCCTGGAAGCAATGAGATTCCGGCACGCAAATCTCTATAGCAGAGTCTGTTTTCAGAAACTTACAACACAATACTCTTAACTAATGGCAATTTTATCTTTTAACCAGACCCTAAATTAATAAAAATATTTTCCTATACTAGATGTCTATGATGTAAAATCGTAGTGGAAAGAATGAAAATTCTTTGCCATTTTGGAGATGGTGTTTTCATTGGGCCCAAGTGTATGTTTATTTCTCTGATTAACCTTTAATTGTTTTTATCACGAAATCTAATGTAGAAAATATAGAGCTAAGAGATTCATTATACTTGGGTATGTTAAGTACTAACCCTTCAAAAAATGATGAGCCCTTGTCTGTGTACATGTATGTGTGTATTTGAGTGCATGCAAGTGTGCTTGTGTGTGTGTGTGTGTGTGTGTGTGTGTGTGTGTGTGTAGCTTGGGCAGGTAGAAGGTTGGGCCGCAGTTTTAAATCATATGATATCAAATTCTATTATAAAGTTCATTTGGAATATAAACTTAAAAAGTGGCCCTTTGACTTTATCAATTTTTATTTATAATTTCAAAGTTAAGGGAACATTAAAACCTTGTGGGTTACTCTATTTCCCTTGATTCATTGGTGGGTGCTTTTGAGCATTTTCTTCGTGAGTTTCTCATTTTATAGTTTGCTGTATCATATGAATACTTTGGCACCCGGAAAGCGATCATTTACCATCACATTGGCAGTGTAGAAATTTTAATATGCTACCTATATCCCATATGCTCTTGTTTCTTTTTTATGTTGTCAACGTAATAGACAGAGTTGCAGTATATCTTAATGTTTATTTCACCTGTGTAAGGTAAGAACCAATATTGAGGTTATTTATACATAAGCTTCTAACAACATGATGAAGTGACCTATTGGGCCCTACAATAATAGGAATCAATTTAAAAATTCTCTCTAAGCAGTACCTGAGCTAATGTCTTATGATTGCTCATGGAGGGTTGAAACCATTCTGCACTGAAAATTTTGTGCAAATATAGAGATCAGTGATGCCACTCAACAGCCAAGAGCTTATAAAAGGATGGATTGCTCACATTACAATAATCTCCTTATACACAGTTTTGTTTTCAGTGGTTTCAGTCAGCAACTGTACTTCAAAAATATTAATTGGAAAATTCCAGAAATAAAAAATTCAAATTTTTAAATTACATACCATTCTAATATCATGACACTATCTCCCTCCATCCTGTTCAATCTTGTCCAGAATGATCCCTTTGAACAGTGAGTTCACATTGTATCTCCATGTGCCCATTTGGCACTTGGTATCCCTTGGTTTCCAGATCAATATGGTATCACAGTGCTTGTGTTCACGTGACCCTATGTACTCTCCTAATGCTGCATCACAGTGCCTATAGCATTGATATCCCATTTCATCAGACAGGTATTGTATCTCTTCTGTCATCATGAGAAGAGTGAGTAGAATATATTAAGATATTTTAACAGAGATAATACATTCATATAAATTTTTATAATATGTGATTGCAACCTTTCTATTGCATTATTTGGCTGGTTAATTTTTGTATGTAGTGTGAAGAATGGGTCATTGTTTACCTTTTTGCATATAGGTACTTAATTTTCCAAAATAATTTGTTGAAAATTTTATCCTTTATTAAAGCTTTGCTCTTTGTCAGAAAATACTGTCAAAATCAAAATATATATGTAGATCTACTTGTACTTTATTTTGTTTCTTTAATCTATTTGCCTCTTACTAATATCAATATCACACTTTGGAAAACGCCTTGCAGGCAAGATGTGGGTGTCTCCTTCTAACTGTGCACTCCATAACTAGAGAAATAGATGTAGAGATGATAAAGAGATCAATTAATCCACTGAGAAAAAGATCAAAGCCAAGAGTACATTAATCTTCTGTCTTTGCTAAATAATGAACCACAATGACTTTTAGGTTTTCAGAAATCAATGCTCATCATAAGTCAATGTCTGCAGCCCCATAAAATTCTGTTTCTCGTTTCCCAGGAACGGTTATACTTACAAATGGTTGCAGATCCTTGGGAAAAGACCAGGAAGAAAACTTACAATTTAAATATCAGCATCATAACAGGAGTCTTCATCAAATTAGCTTCTTCTCTTTCATTAACTCAAGAAGTCGTTGGGGAAGAAGCTTGATTGAGTATGTGGCTCAGCACGTGTCATGGGTGAGTTCAATCATCAGCACCAAAAAAAGTAAAACACTGGTGAATGTATTTTTTGTGTATAATAATCCTTTAAAAATAACTAGAGATTTTCCATGGAGACAGATCAAGTAATAGTTCTGAAAATTACCCATCTTTTTGGTTCTAGGGTGACCAAAATCAATTAGCCAGTAACATCAAAAAACTTCACTGCTTTGTAATCATTCTGTTTGTATTTCAAATCTGGTGCCTATTGTCATGGCAATAACTACCCCATCTCTGTCAAGTGTGTGCTGCTTAGGCATCCAAGTTCCCTGATAAACATCCAGTGTATCTCTTTCTTTGCTGTAAAGAACTTTTCTTTAGGGGAGGTGTTACTGGGGATTGGACCCAGGGTCTTCCAACTGCGTTAAACCCTTATTGCTTTGGGGGTTTTTTTTTTTCGCTTTTTTTTTCATTTTTTTTTATTTTGAGACAAGGTCTTGCTAAATTACCCAGCCTGGTATGAAAGTTGTACCACCATGCCTGGTTAAAGAAAATATTCATTTAAATAACTTTCCTCATATGACTACTGATTTACTATTTTCCTCACTGTAAAGTAAATTCATATTTCATCATATCTTCACCTTGCATTAGCTTCCTCACTCAGTATCGCCTAAGTGACTATGGAGCTTACTTTAGAACTAATACCTCTGTAGTATTTAGATAATTTCAATTCTGCCTTAATTTCGACTGAATTGTCTGTAATTTTATCTTCTAACCTATTCCAAAGTAATTTATATTAGTTGCCATTTAATTCTAATGTTTTCTTCTAAATCTTACATACATTTAACCAAGTTGAGAGTTAAACAAGCAAAATCTTCAATTTCAATCTCATTCACTCAGTGATCTCTGATATAAAGTAGCCTTATATTTTATTCTCACAACTGTACATCAGAAAGTATCTCTTATTTGCTTAAATTATGTCTTCCCATTAAAGGAGACAGTGCTTATTTTAAATAAAATTTATAATGTGCTCTATTTTAAATATAAATTTGCTTTTCCTTTCAAATTTTGTAATTCTGGTTCTCAAATGGAGTACATACTGCTAAGCATGCCATGGATTTAGACTTTCTAAAATATTATAGCATATATCTCTTCATGTCGATCACCTGTAGAAATACAAAGGAATGAAGTCATCATAGATATTTTATAAAAGATATTTTTGCTACTAACTTTTCATTTGTCCACTCAATCAATACCATCAATACTATAATTTAGAAAATTAGAAAGAGAAGAGAAAGAAAAAAATATAAACATGTTAAATAAAAGTAGCATTATATTTAACATTTATCTTCTTGTCTCTCTACTCTTGTATCTATGAATTTATTATATTTGATACAATATACCATTCAAAGCCATTTAAATTTTTCTCATGAAATTCTCAATATTTCACTTTATATATAAATTCATGAAATGACTAGTGGGTATATTACTTAGAGTTCATTGATTATATATAATAATCTTATTGAATTTTCTTATAAAAATACTAATATTTTGAAATTTTAATCTGTTTAAAATATGTCATTTTTCTTTGCAAATCTCATCATGTTCTAAAACCTTGTGATCTAAGGAATTTACTTTCTCCTTTTTTAGCTTTTGTTAAGTAGTTATGCAACTTTGATATTCTATTAATTTTTCCTATTTGATCCAACTGGTCTTATTTTCTTCACATTATCAAACTGTAGTAAATACTGTAGTATTTATGAGACAGAATAAAACCTGTAATATCAGTCAACTAGAATAATAAATCTTACCATTCTTTACACTTATAAACAATTAAAACTAATTCCTATATTATTTAGACTATGCATATTCATTTTATCTCAAAATTACAAAAAAAAGAAATTTAATTACTTATAATAATGACAGTAAATTTGCCTATCAAACTGAAATGAGAATTATCTCTGTTAATCATTGCATTCTTCACCTTTTCTCCCAAAATCTCATTTTTTGCTCATATACAGACTTTAAGAACACATGTCATTTATATAACAATTTTAATTAATGAACTTTTATGTACATTTGATTGTATGGACAGATAATCTAAAAGCAGATTGACATATCATTCTTAGGGTCAAAATAATGGCCTTGAAATTAAAATCAGAAAACAATTTCACTTTGTTTCAAACACAGAGAGTGATAAACAGAGGAAAAATTGGCCCAGTGTAGTGGTGCTTGCCTATAATTCCGCACGTAGGAAGCTAAGGCATGAGGATCTATCATTGTGAGTTTGAGGCCAGGCCAGACTACAATTTGGGTTCAAGGCCAGTCTACACTATAGAGATCATTACTCCATCAATTAATCAATCAACAAATGGAGGAAAAGGAGAGAGAGACATAAAAGGATGAAGACAGAATGGGCCAAAAGAAGTAAATTGTTAGATTGTTCTGACCTGTTAAGAGACTGTAATGGTTAGACCTATCTGTGTTAACTTGATTGGTTTAGGAGCAGTCTGAGGAATTACTAAAGTACACTGCTTGGTGTGTATAGGTGGGTCATGGAGGTGTAACCTGACAGTTGTATATGATCCCAATCTTCTCTGGTACTATTCCCCTTGCTCTGCCTCCAGGCCATCATGAACTAAATAGCTTTACTTAGTCATGCAGTTCTGCCATGATATATCTTTCCTTGGAGAAAGGTGACCCTGGACTGAAGCCTTTGAAACCATGAGCCAAATTAAACCTCTCCTCCTTAAAGTTGTGTTTGGTATTGTGTTCCAGTGAGAGGAAACTGGCCTAATACAGAGATTTTTTTTTGACATAGACTTGTCTATATGAATATCTTAAGTATATCAAACAGGTATTAAGGACAGCTGATATTATTCAACATTCTACAACATTTTATGGGACACTGATATAAGACAATTGATTTTATTTGAAAACAATGTGAATATGAGGCATATGGATTATTGAGGTAAAATACCAGATTTCAACTGTAACCTTAGAAAGTAGAGAAAATGGACATGGACTCCATAACACTGCTTCATCTGTGATCATGAATAGATCATCCATTCATACGGCATAGAAAGAAGTGGGTGTTATGTAATCTTAAAAGAGAAAGATAAACACTAAATATATTTACTCATTGTAAGAATAAAGAAATCATATAGAAATTATGTAGGATCATCAGTCACTTCCTAATTTACCCAGTATATTTACAAATGTGTCAACATTGACCCCAAAAAGATGGTTCTTTCTGTCAGCAATTGACTATCTTAATATGGAGTGGATTAAGAAGTATCTAAAATACTTGTGTTTTCAAAATAAAGTTTAAGAAGTTACATATTTTCAACCTTTATTTTGTGGTATTTATTATGTTACAAATAACTTCCCTCTTTTTAACAGTGACATAAAGAAAAAACATTAGAATGATGAAAATACATATGTAAGAAAATAAATGAAAACAAACTAAAAACCTGTCCATCCAGAAGAGTACTAAACTCTGTTCTCAACAAATTCTGTGAGGCCCAAATTTACATGGAAAGGGGAAGGAAATCTCCAAATATTCTTGATTATTCACTTAGTCACCTGTTTCCCTGGTTAAATTAAAAGCCCTTGGTTAAAACCAGCCACAGATATTTCCTGAGCATTTTTTATTAATTTTACTGGAAAGCTTATGATATACCTAATGATCACATTTATCATAGTGAATTACTTTAAATTAATATTATTCATACTCAATTCAGGATTGAAATTGACAACCTAAGTCATATAAATTCCCCAAGATTAATCCATTGAATCAGGAGTGTCAAATTAGCTTATGAATCTTGTTCTCTGTATTCTTCTAGCCTCCTCTTAGTCTTCGACTCTCCTCTTATTTGTAATTAATGCCATGCTTCATAGCATAGGTAATACAATGAAAGGAAAATCAAATTTGATAAAAAATCCCTCATATTGAAAACAAGTAAATGAATCTTTAGCATCCTATCTTTTCAACATGAAGTAATTTCAATCAATCATTCAAAGGAAGTGGTCAGATAGAACAAAATCCAAGTCTTAGATAAAGCTATGTTAACATTTATTAGACATAGTTTCAGTTTTTACTGAGTATGATTATACAATAGTTATTGAAGAACACAGTTTGGAATGGATGATCTACGTGAAGAGTCACTTGGCTCTGAAAGCTATCCAGCCACACGATTAGGCAGAAATCACCGTGTTTGTAGCAGCAGGTCTGCCACACTCTGGCTCTGGCTGTGACAGCAGTAGTGGACGTGGGCTGAAACCACAGATGGTAGTTCATTCCTTGGTTATTTGAAATCAGGAGCCAAGGATTTGAGGGGTTTTCTGAGTACTGTTTTAAACCATGATTATTTAAATGTCCCGTGGTAATCTTTTATTAAGGGAAACATTCAGATTTCTGAGAAAGATAATAGGGACTGAAATTTCAACATCAGGTCACAAGATAAAAGCACCTGAAAGGCTTAATTATCGAGTCAAGATCATGTCCCTGTTTCTCATTTCTTTCTTTGTGGAGGTTAAAATACATAAAGTGCCTCTAATATATTCCTTGGAAAAAAGAAATCTGGAATAAGACATATTTCACTTCATAATTTACTTTCATCAGCTTTAAATAAGTATAGATTGTGCTACAGAAAATTAATGACCCTGAATTGAAATAAAACTGTTTGTATTTGAAAACACCAAAAATAATATATTTCATATTGAGAAAAATCTCAACCAACACTCTCATAAGCAAATGCACATAATTTTTTAAATGGGTATTAGTTAAACACAAGCTCATATCCCAAACATAATAATTTGTCTTGACAATAGAAATATAAACAGAAACATAACTATAGACATTGTGAGAATTTTTCATGGGAACTTATTTAGATGTAAATATATTCAGGTTTTGGCTAAAGCTGTAAAAAGGATAATGTTTCAACCTATTCTCTAATTTAATAGGTTGATTCCTGTCTTTGTGTCAAGGAGGTAGCTACACATTATTAAGTAGACTTATTTTTTTTTATTAGACACCCAAGAAAATAGTCTACCAAGAGGAGCATTATTTAACTGACACAGAAATTACCTGTTGATTGTCTGATATGTCAGACTAATTTAGTTGGGATTTTGGGAAGCAACACATTACAACAGATCTGATGGATAGCCAAGAGTGATTTACAATAATTTCTATCCAATAATTCTATTGCTCATTACCCAAGTACCTTCATTCAATGTATTAAAACAAAACACAAAACCATTAAAATAAGGTGAAAATATATAGGAGTATATTTGGACTGTGGAAATTTATTACACATTCTATAAATTAAGCTGTATATCTACTTCTGTACAGTGGCATAAAATGTGATATTTTCAGTTTTATTTTATTTTTTTGTTTTTCTGAAGAAAAGCTGTACTAGTTGGTACAATTGTCCAGTTTAATTTGTAGAAAGTATTTCCTCATTTTATGAAACCTGCTTTCATGTTGCAGCTTATTAGGGTTTTAGGTAATTTTCACTTTGTTACAATAATATACTAAATTATGCTGCATTGTTTTATTTAGAAAAATTTTACTTTATTCAGTACAAATGTTGATAAATATGTCTGTGCTTGTTACAAGAAGCATACTGGAGATGTCTGCTGTGTAGATGGCTTGACGTTGGGACTGGCAGATGAGTTAATGATCAGATGGTTACCTATTACTTTATTTGTAGTTTTGAAAGTTGCCTGCTCATATACTTTTATTTCTGTACTTATATTTGTTTGATGAATAATTTTTAGAAAATATGTGGATTTTGACAGTATGACTTTTGTGTTTACTATGTAGAATTTTAAAAGAATATTCTTACACTTGGAATCTCCTGCTTTCATAGAGACTAATTATAACCTGTTAATTTTTATTTAAAAAATTTCCTGCTTAAATTATTAACTTACCTCAAGTGTCGTAATTGGATTAATCAAGTTTTTAATAAACACTAATCAATGAGCCAATTCCTAAGACTCTATTTGGTGATAGTCTTTTAAACAGGTTGTATAAATAAATCTCCAGTCATTCACAAATTTGACTTACCATTTTAACATATATATGTATGTTTTATACATATATGTTTTAATATATATGTTTTAGACATATATGTTTTATATATGTTTTAACATATATATATATATATCTTTTAGAAATTTTTAGCTAGTTATCAGAGGAATTCCTTCCTCATTCCTGTGTGCTAAGTTCATTTATTTTATGTTCCAATTCTAAAAGTTTTGGAATTCCAAAGCATAGACACCAAACAGGAGTTTTAAATAGTATACTTTTAAATTTATTGAAAATTTTTTCAAATGAAAAGTAGACTTTGCTGACTTTTCTGACCTTTATGGTTGAATTTTCTTTTTGAGAATTCTGAAAAGTGAAGACTACTCTGTCTTAGGAGGGAGCAAAGTTCAGGATTTACCAGGGGGAAATGACATAGCCATTTCCTGGGATGATTGACAGCAATCACATTCAATTAAAATGTCTCATTCAGGCTTATAGAATGTTTCTACAAAACCTTTGCTTTGTAAAAATCTATGCTTATGTAAAAATCTCTTGAATTGTAATGCAAATTATCTCACCCATCAGAATTCATTTATACAGCAGGGACTCTGAAGCATCTTCCAATCTGCAGCTGGAACCTGCTCAGACATTGCAATTCCCATGACTCTGGAGTAGTTTCCACTCACAGCAAACAACATTTTATTAAAAGTAAAAAGTCTCCAGCTAACTTCTGCATTATTGAGGTGAAAATACTAAATACTATGATGCTGAAATTGTTTTCCTATTTACACCGCATATATTATTCATGTCACTGCAATTTTTTGACTTACACAGCCATTCTTCATGTTTTTAGAGGAATCCACTAATGGAATTATTAAAGTCACCTCATGTGGAAAAGGAGCATTGTTACCGTGTCAGCAGCACATGTCCCAGCTGAGTAGCACAGAAGAGTTAGAGTACAGACTTTCACTGTGGAACTCCAAATGCCTGTAGAGTTCTGTGCAAGAGTAATACGTTCAGGTCTTTCTCCACCAGTGATGCCAAACAACCTCCTGCAGAGGTTTTCATCTTTATCTCTCAGTAACTTTGATCTATGTCTTCTCATCTATTTCTTTACAACATTTCTGCTGCTGATAGTGACACATCCACTTGTTTTGCATAAATCAATGATGTCAAACAGTGGTGGATGTAGACATTTGTGAGTGTCCAGTGGTCATAAAATCTGGATTTGGATTCAAAATATTTTCTTAAAATTCTCTTTAAACTAAGCTTTGTCCTTCCATACATAAAATAACTTAGCATATTTACCTTATAAGATTTTAAATTTTGTGCATTTAGAGAATGTGACCAACAATATGAAACATAATATTTAGTATTAATATCCATTTCTTCAGTTTTCTTATTATCTTAATACCTAGATAATCCATTTTCTTACTGGGGAATGAATTGTCAACTAAAGGTAAAATAGAACACAGCAATAACACCATAGTAATTATAAAAGAAAATATACATTAAAAATTCATAAGCTATTTGTCATAGGATCACAATGCTATATTTAACAGTATTCTCTTTTATTGCCTATGTTTATTATATTAATAGTATTATGTGTTTCTGTTTACTTTAAATTATCACTACATAATACCTGCCCCTTATAAATTATTTTCACTGTTCTCAAAGTAGATTATCCACCACTAAGTTCAAATGTGGTTTCAATTTCAAATTCCAAATGGCTTTCTTTGAGGACAGCATCGTTGTTCAATTTGTAGCTTGTCACATAATATTTTTTATATTGTTGGTATGTGTTTGTGATACATAATATGTTGAGTCTCCTGGGACGGGGGTCACCAGTCTGCCCTCAAACTTTCACAAGCTTTTCTTTCTCAACCTAGAAAGAGGGAGAGGAGTCAGAAGACATGCTGCAAAGTGAAAGAAATTTATTGCTAAAGCAAAAGTAACTTTATTGCAGAAGGAAGCAATATGAAGCCCCTCACCAGACTGGGGCCCCAGAGCTTGATAACTGCTGAATATGGGGCAGCAGTCCTATTTATGAGATACAGAGATATCTCCACCCACCCAGAGGGTCTGCACTTAATTGGTTAATGGACTCCTTGCTGGGGGCACAGGATCATACAGTGCCTAAGAGTAGTTGCAACATATAGTTCAGGAACAGTTTAGGGTGTTCAAATCACGAGGGGCAAGTGGACCAGTATCGTGAGCCATTCCCAGGTTAACTCTTCAAAAGTAAAACCACTAAACTATCTATTTTCATAGTCACAGAGACTGCATTTCTCCTACTCTCTAAAACGGCATGTGTGCTCATTCTAACACTACCTAGAGGTTCCATCCTTCCCTACAATAGTTACATTCTCTTTTTTTCTTTCACTTCTTTGCTCATATGGTGGAAGATGGCATTCTCCTGGCTGCTGAATTTAGGCATTCTCAGTTTAAACAGCCAGCTGAATCTAAACAGCTTTCGTTAGGTCAGACCTATTAAAGGTTCTTTTTTTTAATTTTTTTTAAATGAATTTTATTTGTACATTTTAGGTGTACAATATTATGACATTCATCATTGGAAATTTGCACCTTTACATAATCTCTCTTGGTTCTTACTTTCCCCCTTGGCCTGCCCTCCCTTAAACCCCTCCATCCCTCCCTATTTTCAAAGGCTTGGTTTCCATATTTTCATTTTCTCATATTAATTCCATTCAATTCTTTCCTTTCCACTACCCATCCCACTTCCCTGTCCCCTTTGCCCCTTTTCTTCCTATTTCACATTATCTATTATAACTTTTAGTCCTTATTTACACTTTCAGTTTCTCACCCTAGAGAAACTATTTGGTATTTACACATGTGTGTCATATTTATTTCACTTAAGAGTATAGCCTCAATGCACATGTATTAGCTATAAATGTCTCTAGTTTCTCATTTTTTTTATCTGAGCAGTACTCCATTTTATTAAAAAAAAACACAACATTTTCTTTATCCAGTCTCCAGTTAATGGGCAATTGAGCTGCTTCCAAGTTTTAACTATCACTAATTGTGCTGCTATGAACATTGATGCACATATAACACTGTGGTATGATTCTTTTAATTCTTTGAGGAAGATACCCAGCAGGGGAATAGCTGGGTCAAATGGGACTTCCAGTCCTAGTTCTTTGAGGTATCGCCATACAGATTTCCACAGTGGTTGCACCAGTCTACACTCCCACCAGCAGTGGAGCAGTGGTTAATTTCTTGATAGCAGCCATTCTTTCTGGGGTGAGGTGGAATCTCAGCATTGTTTTCAATTGCAGCTCTCAAATGACAAGTGATGCTCAACATTTTTTCGTATGTTTATTTTGCTATTTCTACTTCATTGTCTGAGAAATATCTGTTCATTTCAGATGTCCATTTTTGGATTGGGTCTTTAAATTTGGGAGGTCTTATTTTTTTAAATTCTTTATAGATTCAAGACAGCAGACCTTTGTCTGAGGTACAACAGTTGAAAATTTTTTCTCACATTGTAGATTGTCTCTTCACACCATTGGTGGTTTCTCTTGCTGTGCAGAAGCTTTTTAATAAGAAGAGGTCCCATTTGTTGATTGTTTGTGCTAGTTCACAAGCAACTAAAGTTTTGTTCATAAAATCTTTTCCTACACAAATGTCTTCAAGAGCTCTACCTAAACTCTGTTCCAGCTGGTGCAGTGTTTCTGTTTGAATATTTTGATCTTTAATCCATTTTGATTTTAGTATAGTGCGTGGCAAGAGATATAGGTCTAGTTTTAATCTTTGGCAAGTTGAAACCCAATTTTTCTAGCACCATTTGTTAAAGAGGTTATCTTTCCTCCAGTGAGGATGTTTGGCTCCTTTATCAAAGATAAGATGGCTGAGTGTGTCTGGCGTTGTTTCTGCATCTTTTAATCTGTTCCACTGGTCCTCCAATACCATGCAGTTTTTATCACAGTAGCTTTGTAGTATAGTTTCAAGTTGGGGCTTGTGATACTCACTGACATGTCTCTGTTACCTAGAGTTTCTTTTGCTATTCTAGGTCTTTTCTTATTCTAATAGAAATTTTGGATTGTTTTCTCAAGGTCTGTATGCTGTTGGAATTTCAATTGGGATTGCATTGAATCTATATAGCAGTTTTGGAGGTATGGCCATTTTCACTATGTTGATTCTTCCTACCCAGGACCAAGGGATGTTTTTCCATTTTCTGATATCAATTTCAATCTCTCTTTTCAGAGTGCTATAGTTTTCAGAGAAGAGGTCTTTGATTTCTTTGTTAGGTTGATTCCTAGGTATTTCAGGTTTTTAGATGTTATTGTGAAAGGAATTGTTTGCCCTATTTCTCATTCAGTGAGTCTGTTGTTTGTGTAGAAGAAAGCTATTGATTTTTGTTGGTTGACCTTGTATCCAGAAACTTTAGTGAATTTGGTTATGAAGACTAGAAGACTTTTGGCGGAGTTCTTGGGGTCTTCTGTATAGAGTATCATGTCATCTGCAAATAATGACAATTTGACTTCTTGATTTCCTATCTTTTTTCCTTTTTTATTTCTCATATCTAATTCCCATGGCTAATGTTTCCAACTAAATTGAACAGGAGTGGTGATAGTGGACGCCCTTGTCTTGTTTCTGATTTTAGTGTGAAGGATTTCAGCTTTTGACCATTTACTATGATATTGGCTGTTGGTTTTTCATAGATGGCTTTTATCAGATTGAGGTAGAGACTGTCTATTCCAATTATTTGTAGGTTTTTAATCATAAATGCTTGTTGGATTTTTTTCAAAGGCTTTTTCTGCATCTCTTGAGATGATCATATGGCTTTTGCCCTTGGCTCTATTGATATAGTATGTTACATTTATTGATTTGTGTGTGTTGAAACATCCCTACATCCCTGGAATGAATCCCACTTGGTCAGGGTGTATGAACTTCTTGATGATCTTCTGCATTCTTTTTGCCAGTACCTTATTAAGAATTTTTGCATCTATGTTCATTAGTGAGATTGGCCTATAGTTTTCTTTTTTGGTTGGGTTTTCTCTGCTTTGGAGATCAAGATGATGCTTGCTCCCATGAATGAATTCAGGAGTACTGCTTCCCTTTCAATTTCATTGAAGACTTTAAACTGTAGTGGCAGTAATATCTCTCTAAATGTCTTATAGAATTTGTCATTGAAACCATCAGGACCCAGGCTTTTCTTAGTTGATAAGTTTTCAATTACATTTTCAATTTCATTGATTGATTTTGGATTGTTTAGAAATTTTAGGTCTTCTTCATTCAACATTGGAAATTCATATATATCTAGGAATCTGTCCTTTTCTTATGTATTTTCCATCTTATTGGTGCATAGATTTTCAAAGTAGGTTTTGGTGATCCTCTGGATTTCTGGTGGGTCTGTTGAAATTTCATCCTCTTAATTCCTACTTCCATGGATTTGGGCCTTTTCTTTCTTTTTCTGATAAGATTGGCTAAGGGTTTGTCAATTTTGTTTATTATTTCAAAAAACCAACTCTTGGCTTCATTGATTTTTTTTGTATCATTGTCTTAGGCTCCATTGCATTGATTTCTCCTCTGATCTTTATAATTTCCTCCCTTGTTTGAGCTCTGGGTTTGTCCTGCTCTTCTTTTTCTAGAAACTTGAGGTTCAGCATCAGATTGTTTAATTAGGCTTGGTCTGTTTTCCTAATATGAATATTCTCTGCTATGAATTTCCCTTGTAAGACTGCTTTCATTGTGTCCCATAGATTCTGATATGTTGTATTGTCTTTGTCACTTAATTGTAGGAACTGTCTGATTTCTTCTTTAATTTCCTCTGTGACCCATTGGTTATTCAGAAGTGTGTTGTTCAATTTCCATGTGGTTATGAAATTCATGTGGTTTCTTTTGCTATTGATCTCCAATTTCATCACACTATGGTCTGATAATACACAGGGAATAACCAATTCCTTTGCACTTACTTAAACATGCTCTATGAGCAAGTATGTGTTCTCTTTTGGAGAACAACCTGTGTCCAGCTGAAAAGAATGTATTCTGATTTTGTAGGGTGGAACACTGCAAACATCTGTTAAGTCCATTTGTTCAAGAGTTTGATTGAGTTCTAATATTTTGTTGTTTATTTTTTGTCTAGTTGATCTATCTCTTTGTGACAGTGGAGTATTGAAGTCCCCCACAACTATTGTTTTAGTGGTTATTTGATTTATCATGTCTATTAGTATTTGTTTTATATAGTTGGGTGTACTAATATTTGATGCATATATATTTATGATTATCATCTCTTCCTCTTGGATTGGTTCCTTTCCAAGAATGCAATGGCATTTTTTGTCTCTCCTAATTAGTGTTGGTTTGAAATCCACTTGATGTGCAAAGAGGATAGCTACTTCTGCTTTTTGGGGAGTTCCTCTTGCATGGAGCATTGTTTTCCACCCTTTAACTTTCAGTCTATGAGTTTCCTTTTCAATTAAGTGTGTTTCTTGTATGCAGCATATTGTTGGATCTTGCTTCTTGATCCATCCTGCCAGTCTATTTCTTTTGATTGGTGAATTGAGACCATTAACATCGATTGTTTTAACTGATACATATTGACTTACCATTGTCACGACTTTTTGTTTTTGTTTGATTCTCCACCTTTGTGTTTAATTTCTTGGTGTGCCTGATGGATTCATTCTGTTAGGCTTCCTGGGGTTGTGATCCTCATTGTCTTTTCCTAGGATATTGTCTAAAATTTTTTGGAGTGCTGCTTTGGTATTTATGAAGTTCCTAAGGTACTCTTTGTCATGAAAGTATCTCATTTCTCCATCAATTTTTAAAGATTGTTTTGCAGGATACTTCAAGCTCTTCCTGCCTTGAGGATTTGCATTGAGAAGTCTGCTGTGATTCTGATGGGCTTTCCTTTGTAAATGATTTCTTCCTTTTCTCTAACTGCTTGTAGAATTTTGTTCTTCTGTTGGGCTTCTGGAATCATAACTATTATATGCCTATGTGTAGATTTTTTTTTTTGCGCAAGGCTAGCTGGAGTCCTATATGCTTCACTTATCTGTGTGTCAAGTTCTTTTGCCCTCCTTGGGAAGTTTTCTGCCATCACTATGTGAAAAGTTTTTTTTATGTCATCTGCACTCTCCCCTGTTTCTTCATTGACTGAGATCCGTCTTATGTTATTCTTCTTTGCATCATCTAGCAGTTGCTGGACTGATTTCTCATGGTCTCTTACAATTTTAAAGAAATTTTTATTTTCCTGGTCACTAATTATAATCTTATATTCTATATCTGAAATTCTGTCCTCACATTGGCTCATTCTGCTGCATAAACTTTTGATGGAGTTTTTAATCTCCTGGAAATCTGTTTGCATCTGTTGTATGGATTCCATTTGTTTCCTATCCTGGGATTCCTTCATGTTCCTCAGCTCCTCTATTTTTTAATTTATTTTTTCTCTAGGTTTATTAATCATGTCTTGCATCTATGGGCACAATTTCTGCTGTTATCTGAGAAATTATTTCTGATTTCATTTTTTCCAGATCCTCTTTTGTTGCCAGTTCAGTCAGCCCAGGTGGTTGAATTCAGATTTTTCCATCTCCTTTCCCTTTGGGGTTGCTCTAGGTGATCTGTAAGTCTGATTTTGAGATTTGTTTATGTGTCTTCTCATTTCAAGGCAGGGGGGTGGAGGCTGCTGCTGGTTCCTGTGTGGCTCACTTCCTCGGCACTGGGGGCACTAGTACAGTTGCCCAGAAAACTCCTCCAATATTTGTATTCTTGTAGGGCAATTAATGTACCTACATATCACATTTTAATTATTTTTACTTCTTCTCCCCACCTCCTGTGGTGCTGCTCCATTCCTTTTCCCCAAATCTCCTTCCCATCTCCACAAATTCTACCTCCCTGATTCCTGCCATCTTTCTGTTATTTTACTATTCATATTTTTTATATTTTGGATTTTCATATATGAGAAATTATGAAATATTTATCCATGTGTGTTTACTTTATGTCACTTAGCCGTATGGGCTCAAGATTAATCTATTTTCCTACAATAACTCAAATTTATTTCTCTTTTGATTGAGTAGTACTTTATTGTGTATATAGTCATCAGAATTTCTTTACCCATTCACCTGTTGATGGGCAATTAGGCCACTTCTAGAATTTAGTGATTATGAATTGTGCTATTATAAACATACTTATCCATGTATCAGTATAGTGGGATGATTTTAAATCTTTTGAGAAGATACCTAAAATGGTTATAGCTGAGTAAAGTGGAATTTCTATTTTTTAGGTTTTTTTAAGACATCTCCATACTCATTTCCATAGGATTTGTACTATTCCCACCACCAAGGTAGAAACATTCCTATTCCCCCACAACTTCAGCAGCATTTGCTGTTTTTTGAGTTCTTGATGATAGCTATTTACTACACTAAGTTGAAATCTCATTGTTGCTTATATTTTCATTCTCTAATGAGCAAAGATGTTCAGCATTTTTCATGTACTTATGAACTATTTGTACTTCTTTTGAGAAGTGTCTAATTGCATCAGCTACCCACTGTTTGATTAAAACTTTCATTTTGGGTGTTCTGAACTCTTTGTTTATTTGATCTTAGTTTATTGTTCAAGTTGTTCCTGACAAAATTTTTACCCTTTCTGTAGGTTGTCTCTTTACTCTGTTGTTTCATTGCTGTGCAGAAAATGTTCAGTTTGATTTAATCCCAAACCATTAGTTGATTCACAGCAGGAAGTCTTTGCCTCTGTTTTTATTTTAAGAGTTTTACCTATTTTATCTTTATGCATGTTCAGTATTTCTGTTTTTATGTCTGTCTTTGATCCATTCTGATTTGATTTTAATACAAAGTAAATGATATGGTCTCATTCATCCTTCGGCATATGGATAGTCAATTTTCCCAGTACCATTTATTCAAGTGGTCATTTTTTTCTCTAGCATATGTTTTTGGCCCCTTTATCAAGGATTAAATATACATAATTTTTAGGAATATGCCTATTTTAATTACATTAATTTTTACTATGAAGAAACAGGAAATGCTTTAACATCTTCTAGTGTCCCCTTCAATCTCTTTATTTTCAGAGTACTGTATTTTTATTATATGTCTCTTTAACTTCCTTGATTAGATTAATTCCAAAGTAATTTTTTTGAAACTACTGTGAATGCAATTATTTTCTTGATTGCTTTGTTGATGGATTTATCCTTGATGTGCAGGAGCACTATAGATTTTGTCTGTTGTTATTTTAATCTGCCACTTTGGTAAATTTATTTATTCTAAACTTCTTCTGTTTGGGCTGTTGATGTAAAAGATCAAGTCATCTGAGAATAAGGATATTTTGACTTTTTTTTCCTATCAATACCTCTCTTATTTCTTTCTCTATCCTGACTGCTCTGGCTAACATTTGAAATGTTCTATTGAACAGGGTGAAAAGGAAGAGCACCCTAGTCTTGTTCCTGACTTTAAAAAGAATTCTTTCAGTTTTTCTCCACTTTGTATGATGTCAGCAGTGAAGTTTCTCATACATACCTTTTATTACTGTGAGGTAAGACCCTTCTATATGTATTTTCATCGGGGTTTAAACCATGAGTATCTGTTAGATTTTCTCACAGGCTTTTTTTGCATTTATTGGGAGGATCACGTGAATGTATTGTTATTTCTGTTTATGTGGGAATTGCATATACTGATTTATGTATAGTGAACAATTCTTGCACCCCTTGGATGAAGGTGATTAATCATGATGTATGTTCTTTTTACTGATTGGTAAATTCTGTCTGCAATATTTTTTTAAGGGTTTTTTCTTCTACCATATGTTCTTTAATGAAATTGGCTTGGAGTTTTCTTTTTTGTTGAGCCTTTGTCCAATATTGGTATAAGGATAATGCTAGGTGCAAAGACTGAGTTTAGCTGTGTTCCTTCCCTTTCAATTTCATGCAAGGGTTTGAAGATTATCATCTTTAGCTCTTGCCTAAAGATCTCATCTAGTGTTTCAGTAAATCCATCAGACCCTGGACTCTTCTTAGTTGGTACAATAATAATTTAAATTATATTTGCCTAATTTATATACTTCTATTTGCACGTAGGTAAAGATATTTATAATTTTCTATATAGTAGTTTGTATTTTATTTCATATAAAGTTTATTGAAAATTTGACCTTAAAAATGAAGTCTTAGTAAGCATGATCATTTTTCTGTAGTATGTTTTGAAAGCAACAGACATCGCCTAAGTAATAATATCAGCAGCACAGTGAAGCTGTTTAGGCCAAGATCTTCACCACAAATATATTTGACAAGCCAATGAAGCAAGTTCAAAATGTCAGCTGTGTTTCTCTTTTTTTCTCTTTCTCTTTCTTTATTATTTTCCCTGCTCTTAGCAAAGTATGAAATCTATCTGGATCTCTTTTCCTGTCATCTAGAATAGTTATCTAAATTAATGAAATAATGTATCAGATTCATAATTATTTATACAAAATGTTACATCATTTTAAGAATTTGATATGAACGTTTAATTTTTTGCACATTTTTAAACATTTCTGTGACTTTCTTCATATATTTAAATTAAAACAGATGTAAATAAAGGTATGTTTTTACAACTTGGTGTATAACATATTGTAAAGATCATAATCACAATACTTGCTTTAAACAGTTCCTATAAATACAGAGAATAACATTATTTTGAAAAGATGAAGCATTGTGACATAATATGACCTAAATAGGTAGTTATTAAGGTTTACATTTTCATTTAAATAAATGAAAATTTTCAAACATTGTCAACCACTAATGATTTATTTGATAATTTAAGAATTCTAAGATAAGGCATAAAGGAATATGCAGACTATTATGCCATCCCTGAAAGTAAAATTCTTCATAAATATGACATTTGTAAAATAATCATATAATTTGCATAGAGAGTATCTGCAAAATACTGGAACTCTGGTTCTAACTGTTTTATATATTCAACACATTTTTTACAAGAAGAAAAATAATCTAATTTTTTATTTCATTTCTGGTATATACTTGAAAAAATACTCTTTAAAATATCAAAAGTTATAAATACCAAAATTTTTACAGGGCAGAAAATATAATTATTATTTCAAATCATACATATATTTTACTTTTCTTCTCACATATTGAATGATTACATTGTTCATCATTGGCTTTTCAAATAAATATTTACATTTGAACAGAATCAGCCATGATGTAGAGGGAAATGGAATGTCCAAAATAAAAATGACCTCAGATTTTTACATATGCTGCTAAAAATGTGAAAGACTACAAAAAATTGTATTTATGTCTTAAACAAAAAAAGAAATGCATACTCAGTGTTAATAGTACTTACATTCTCATAGTAGAGAACTATCGATTGTTACTCAACTCTGTTATCCATATAGTACAATCCTAGGTTGATCATTCTATAAATAATTTATATTTTATGTATAGTATATTCTGTAGTAGTGGGGAGTGAATCCAGTGGCACTCTACTGCTGAGCTATATCCTCAGTCCTTTTTATATCGTATTTTGAGATAGGGTCCTGCAAAGTTGACCAGGTGAGATGTGAACTTGTAATATTCCTACCTCAGCCTCCCTAAGTGCTGGGATCACAGATGTGTGCTATTGTTCCAGCTGATATTTTTTTAAAAATTCAAATAGTAAACATTGGCATGGATGTCTTGGAAAGAGAGCTCATCCATTGCTGTTCAAAGTCTAACATGGTATGCTTATTATTTCCTTGTAACACTAATCTCTTTTCCCCAGGTAGCTCCTTGTTATTTCTCCACGTTTTAGTGTTAGTTTTATATTAACAAGGAATCCTGGCTTATAAATGCTTTCATGGTTATCAGGAAATAAAATTCTTAAGTCAATTATCAGTAAGAAAGATTTCAGCAGGGGGCCATCCTGCCAACTTTCTGTGCTATGTTCCTGGTCTCAAGGGAGCTGCTTACAGCTGCACAGCTACTTATTAGCATACAGAATGGATTTGAAATCCTAAAAGGTAATGAAACACTAAAAGGAAGGTCCCTCGAAGAATTGTAGGATTTTTGCATGAATTAGAAAGGTTAGCCTAATATGCTGAAAACAAAAGAAAAAACAAACAAACAAAACAAGACTACAAGGAGGTTTTTCTCCTGTCTTCTCATTGTATGATTGATTTTTGTTTTCAACCAAACACTGTCAGTTTCTGAATATTATCCCTTTCTTTATACAAAGAAAAAGTATCTATCTCTCTATCTCTATACAAGAATTAGATGCCCACTTTAACAGTAGAAATGCAATTATGGAATAATAGCTTTAATGGATAAATAAATAAATAAATAAATGATGTTTCAGATGGAAAAAAAGAAATAACTGTACATTTCAGAAAATAGAAAAAAATCAAGAGCATAGAATAGAAGGTAAAAAAAATAACATTTGAACTGAAAGAACTTCCATCAACCAGATAAATGATATTAATATCAATTGTTTTTATTTATTTTAAAACTTTGATGGAATTCTGCTTATGTGAGTTAATTTTTCATAATAATGGGAGTAGAAAATATTGTTTTATAATCTTTATGCACTATGAGAGCAATTTTCATCTCTGTTAATATTTTGATCTACTTAAAACACAATAGATTTTGTATATACCCTATAATTCCTTTAGCTAATAATTTACTGCTTGATGTTAAGATAGTATTGGTTTTCTTTATAAACATATACCCTTGTTACTAGAAGTCAAGAATGCAAGATCTGTAAGTGCCATGTTTATTGGCTAATACTCATTCTCTACTATCTTCTTGGAATATTTTTAAAACTTACTTAGTTCAAGTCAGAAATCAAATGCCTAATTTCTTAGTTTCTTTTAAATAAGAATGAAAATTGCTTTTTCATTAAGAATTTTATAATAAAAATAATATTTATCAACCTAACACATTAAATGAAAATTCCTTTATGTAATAAACACATATTTTCTAAAACTACCTAAGCTATTAATGTTCAATTTTAGCAACTAGAATAAATAAAAAATATGTGATTTTTATCCTAATTATCACACTTTGCCTATTTTGATGCAGTTCTCAGATTAATGAAAAAAATCTGAATATTACTTTAATAGTATTTATCTGTGTGGATAACTACCTATCAGTTATTTATACGTAGTAAACAGTGAGCATGATTCAGTCACCATTCTTTAATGTGATTAGTTTCATTAAAAATATGGTTTATCAAACGTAATCAAGAAGGTTACTGAGACTGTGAGTTGGAAAATAGCAATGATATAATAATAAAGATAACAACAAGGACTTTAGAAAAGATATCTATGGATATGTCACCTATACACCTATGAATTTATCTAGAAATAGGAATAGCTTAGTAAGAAAAAAACAGCTTAATATTAAAACTCTATATATAATAGAGGAGAAAACAGCATATTGTGTTTCAAAAGGGAAAAAAAAGGAAGTGAGGACTGTTGCATGAAATTGTCTAGGTTTGAACCAATACATTGCTGAAGCAATTTATTTATTTTCTCACTCTTTGTATTTACCCATGTAAAAAGTAGCAATACCCCTACATTAAAGCATTTATGCCATCTTTAAAATAGTGTGTGAAAATAGCTTACATACATAGGAGGTATTCAACAAAATTAGCAATATTAGTACCATGTTATTATCACAGTCTTTTTCATTATATTACAGAAACACTGTAGAATTAGACTGATTTAATTTTAATCTCTGATGTTATCATAGATTCGCTATTAAGTATGGCTATACTTTGGCTGTCATGATTCAGTTGGTAATAGATAGTGCCTTTCTTGCACAGCTGTTTGAACAGTTTTCTGTACTATTTGTAAATTGTTCAGTGACATACTTGGCACACAGGCAATTGTAGCTATGTTAACATCACTACTAACAATGTCCTAAATCATCTTCATGACACCTATCTTTGACAACTTTCCTTATCTTTTTCACTTCTGCCAGAAATTTCTTTGTAACAATAAATTTACTATTGTTACTTTGATTTTCAGTTACCTTTAGGACAGGAATGGAAAAGGATCTAACATAAATGTAAGGACTCCTTTTTCTCAGACAATGTGCAAAACATGTTATACAAGTTATCTAATTTAATCTTTCTAACAGTTCTCCAGTTGAGGTAATTGATTTTCCCTTCTCAACTGCTGAGAAAACTGAGAATTAAGAGGAACCATGTTTTTCCAGTAGCATCATCCCTCTCCTTTATTGAGAGTTCTATGAGGAACTCATCAGAGCTGTTCTGTCTCTTCCAACTGACAGCCAACATGCTTTTATGAACTTAAAGTAAATATTAAAAATAAAAGAATTATTGGAAGTAACGTGTTCAATAAGAAGGCAGCACAATAAAAAATGCCAAGTACAAGAAGCCTTACATAAAGTGCATAACTGACTTTAGTATCTACTTCAAAATATTAGGAGCTAATATAAAATATAAAAGGATGTGGTGTGGTTGAAGAAACCTGGGAAATTTTACTCAGATGCATAATTCTGTTCTATTCCTCTTTGAGGTAAAGCAAATCCTTAGCATGTGTTAAATTATAAAATAATTTTAGGATTAAAATGTACTAATATTAAAATAGCTATAATTTAGTGAGATGATATAAATGAGAGCATGAGCATGCATAACTAAATAAAACAAGGACAGTTGAACAGTACATGGTTAACAACATGAGTAATTTTATCAAATATTTAGTTATATCATAATGATAGAATAGTAAAGTTCTGTGTTATGGACACTAAGATTCATTATGCAGGCATAACAGTGAAGGACAAGAAAACATTCTAACCCTTTCGGAAATGAGTCTGGTATTTCAATTTTAGAAAGTGAAAACTCTTCTTACTATTCACTCATTTCCTCTTCTAGAAATCTTGCCTAAAGTTATAGTTTAATAAAATGACATGGATGAATGTACTGTTATTGTACTCTACATTAAAGAATTGGAGAATATTTAATGTGTATTATTAATTGTTTTAAATTTGTGTCATTGGTACTTACATATCATAAAACAAGAAATGTAAGTTACTCCTGGTTGAGGGCACCTTTTGGGCTTTCTTATGATACAATAGTAGCGATTTTTGAAGAAGTGGGTTGTAAAACAACATATTTGTAATGTGTTTTTTAAACAGCTTTTGACTATTTGTTTGCCTACTTTGTATTTTCCTTTTAGCACTTTCAATATTACCACTTAATCCCCACCTGACCTGAATGTTTCTTCTGAAAATTCTGCTGACAGTCTTATAGAAAATCCATTATATATGAGGAGACACTTAATTATTTCTGCATTTAAATTTTTTTGTCTCTGAAATTTGATCCTGTAATTATACTTTGTCTCAGAGAGAGCCATCTTACATTCACATTAGTTACAGCTTTCTGAGCTTCTTGAATTTAGGTATATGTTTCCTTCTCAGATTTTGAAAAGTTTTTAATTATTTCTTCAAATATTCCCTATTCCCCATTCTTTCTCTTTTCCTTTGAAAATACTCTTAATGCCGGAATTGGTCTACTTCACACTCTCCCATAAGTCTTTTAGACTTTCTTTAGAGGTTTTTTTTTTTTTGGTTGTCTCATGTTTCTCTATTTCTTCATGTACCTTTTTTGTCATCGTTGTAATTTTTGCATTTAAAAAAATCCGCCTCTCCAAGGCTTTTTGGACTAGGTTGCTACAGGGGAAAACCTCCACAAATCAGCTGGCTAGAAAAACTGCAAGTCTCTCAAATCTTTCATGGAAATTCTTTTTCTCCCCCCCATGGATTGTAATTTCTGAATTAGGATTACAGGTTTGCTCTGGCATCTTGCAGCCTCTTTCTCCCTGTGGTGGATGATTGCAGTGCTTGGGTTCTCTAGTCTGTCAGCCCTTTGAGCTCCCTGTGTTCTCAGCTTAGCCAGTTATCCATATACAGTGTACTTCCGTCACTGCTCTGAGCCAGGTGAGCACAAGAGCTGACTCTGAGGCACCAGCTCGTGAGATGCTAACATATTGTGTGCTTGTGTCCCTCTTCTCTTTCCCTCCTAAGGGAATAGCCACAAATTTTGCCTTTTCTTCTGTTGGCAAGATGGTTGGTTGAGAGGAGGAATGAAAGGCAATGCTTTTTCTTACCACTCTAAATGAGACTTTGAACTTTCTTGGGTTACTGTTATTTCACAACTTTTTTCTGGAGTTCTTTGAAAGGATTTTATAACAACATGGTTTTGCTCTGTCATTGGTTCTACATAGAAGGGAATTCTAGGGCTCCCTGCTTGCCAAATTGCTGGCATTCTCCATTGATAGCATTTACGTTGTAATGAAATAATCAATATGCATTACTAGGTAATAATGTAACTTTCATTCATTTTCATTCTACCATAGTTTCTTAACTGTGTGATAAGTAGCGACATAGCATTCATTTTTATGAAGAACCTTAAATTTACTTCACTTTCTTAATATTGTGACCCACTGGGTAAATGTAAGTAGTAACATGGAGACATTTACTATTTATGATACTGATTAAACTTTGTGAATTTTATTGGATTTCTTCAAGTGCTAATGTTTCATTAGAAAATATAACATAATAAAATAATTGTTCAATGCAGAATAGATGAAGATATCTCATTTGGAAAATTACCATCCTCTAAACTAAAAATCCAATTTTCTCAAAATAAATTACTTTAATCAAATATTATTTCTTCACCTTGAGGTTTCATTATCTGATGAGCACACTTAAGTTTATATATAAGGTATTAGATTATAAGCTAAAGTAAAACTCAAATTAATAGAATTATTGACATTTGGGGAGATGAAAGATGACAATTTTAGCAGCATAAGGAGAGTTATCTACTACATTTCTGGGACACAGGATCCAAAGCAAAGTGTATTTAGGTGTTTCTATTGTCGTTCTATCTCTTACATTCTTCAATGCTATCTCCTCCAAATTTGCCATATCATATATATGCTTCCCCTTAACTGAAACTCCATGAATTATAGTGACTGGCTTATGTTTTTTCCTCTTTCACAGCTCTATGCCATCATGTAATTTATACATTTATCTTAGTTTTTCTAGTATAACATGAATATTATACATTGATATGTTCTTATGAATTCATATGATACACATTTTCTTTTGCTTTCAGTAGTTTTAAGTTCATTCTACATATTGTACAATGTACATTACTGTATAATACACACCATCATATATTTTCAGGTTCAAGGCTTTCAAATACTGCTGCCTGAATGCAAGAAGTAAGACACTGGTTCTAGTTTTGCTAATGGGAGCCAGATTCACATTAACTGGATTTTTATACCTCATCACATCCAAAACAGAGCTGCAGGAAAAAAATCATCTTCTATATGATACCTGCTGTGGTGAAAATGGAGTTTAGGCTGAAGAAAATTAAAAATTATTGTCTCATAGCTTTGAACTTAATTTTTATTATAAAAGCTATTATATTAGTGCTGTACTCATACTGTAAAATGTTTTCTTAATATAGTAATGTAAGAAGTGGTATAAACTATCAAAATTACTTCCAGTTGCAAATTTAGGTTAGATATTGATTCTTAGAAATATATTACAGTGTTCAAACCATTTGTTGATTCTGAAGCCTGTTTTTAAATACACATTTAGGATGTCCTGCCTCTCCTGGGATATGTAAGGAGTTTACAAAGCATTGCTTCTATTCTTACATCAAGATAAAAAGTCAAAGATACTGAAAATAAGACTTCTAGAAATATGGGAGAATTGAGCTTCTGTGACAAATGATATTCTGACACTGAAGAGGTTGCAACAGAGAATCAAGCTTACTAGGAATCAAAGATGCTAGAGTAGAAACAAGAGGAATCGTGTTGACAAACTGTCCATTGCATTTTGTGTAGTAACTTGAGAGTCAAAATGTCCTGAGAATTCAGACTTCTGGTCACTCTACTGAATTTTACTCCCAGGGACTCTTCCAATTTCAAGAGTGATGCTCTGAGAAAATCCCCCCATTCTTCAAACAAGAAGCAGGGAACCTACAATTGTGGAATTAGCTCATGGGAAAGAAATCATTGGAAATATGATCAGAGGAATTTTTTCTTTCTCTTCTCATAAAGAAAATCATTTTGGTAAAATTGATCCCATTAAAGGTAGGAAAATACTGTTCTCCATCCCCTTGTAGGCTTTGTGTGCTGACCGAGGAGGTAGGTGGGTGGTTTGCAAAGCATAGGAGAAGGTCACAGCCCCACTACCATGACACAGACCTACTAGTGACTAATATTTAATATTTCATCATAGGATTTCCCAAAACTTCCCATCAACCTACACCTCACCTGCATATCACTAGGGCTCCTGTATGTCAGCAGGAAATTACAACTGATAAAATTGCAAAGTTAGAACCTCAGGAGTTTCTCAGGAAACCTAAAGATATCAGGGGACACAAAAAAGAAGGAAGCTAGAGGGAACTGGAGTCTCATACACTTGCACCTACACACTGTAAACACAGCAAGGTTCCTGGTCTCATATGCATAAACACTCATACGTAATTGCTATCACCCGATATAATGTTTCGCTTTCAACAACAAAAAAAGTACAAGGTAAGAAAAAGTATAACCTGAATAGACAATGAAAGCCAAAGAACAAGACTAAGATATTGGATAGATTCTGAAAGTATCCTACCAAGAATTTGAGATGGCTGAAGCATGGTGCTTTGCTTAGGGCCATGGTGGTTAAATTATATGTGACAACTTCGTGAGACTGGTTACCTAGTTGTTTATCAAACACTACTATAGATATTGATATAAAGACACCCTTTTACGTTTGTTGATACCTACAATCAGTTGATTTTAGTAAAGGTGATTATACCTCATAAAGTGATTGTGCCTCATGTGTTCAGTTTAAATAATGCAGATGTTTCCTGGAGTAGGAATTCTATGTCAACATTATAACATGGAAACCCTAGTTGACTTTCCAACTTGTCCAGAGGTGTGATTACATACTTACAGGGGTGCTATCAATGATGTGGCTAAATTCTGAGAATACAATTGGAAATTTGGTGATAAAGAAGCACAAGGAAGAGGTATGAGAATACATTTCTCTGAATGGGTGAAAAAAATGGGAGAAGATACAATCCCAAAAGAGAAACATTCTCATTCCAAAGGGGAAGAATAAGGAAATATAAATAGGATCAAAGAAAGACAAAATCCTAGCTGGGGAAACATTAAATCCTGTAGCTTTGTGTCCATTTTCTGGGGATTTAGTGGTGAGATGTAAGCTCTAATGGGCTTAGGCAGCCATGTGCTTATAGTCCTGCTCTTCATCTGGATTTGCATTTTACCTGCAGCTTTCCTTGGCAAAGGGTCCAGGATTCTGTTAGTTCCAGCTCCCTGGGGTCTCTAATGAAGCTCTAGACTCACCCCTACAGCTCCACACATCATCCTCTCAGATGCTCCAGTTGGGGGTTCTGACACTGTCCCACATTACTTGACCTCCAGACCTAAATCTGGGTAAAAGTCTTCACTGACCCCCAAACTTTTGCATTCCTGACAAACTAGCATCATATTGAGAAAGCCTAGGTCTGACACCTGCTAAGCAGTAGCTGGGGGCCCCTGGGACTGTGGCTGTGGTGGCCTCCAAGCACACGGGGGGCTGAGCATGGTGAAGTGAATGACAGGAACAAACACCCTAGGCAGCCCTCCCCAAGCAGGGTTCCAAGGGTCAATTCGGATGACAGGTTTACACTCCTGCCTCTCTGAAAGGCCCTCAAGATATTTTTCTTCTTGTCCCATTGCAAAGCATATGGCTACTCTGCAATCACACTAATGTCATCAGCAACCATAATCTTCTTGGCCGCAAATTAAATGCTCTTCTTTTTTGGCCAAACTGCAAGATTAAAAGAATTTTCTTTCCATATTTTGCCTCTGATTTTTACTGTAAATCTGGCTGCAAAAAATCTCTATATCATCATCTGAATGTTTGGCTGCCTTGAAATTTCATCCATCAAATTTTTTCATCAGTTTTAAATCCAGTCTCCAGCAAAGACTTAGGGAATGGAGTAAGTGTATTCAAGTTCCTGGACAGAATGGCCTCCAGTCCAGTTCATAACAGAGTCCTCATTCCCATGTGGTGAGCAATCTGTACCATGTGCATTGCTATCAACTTTCTGGTCTTCTAGGCCACATCTGCAATTATAATCCAGCTCTGCTAGCAGCATTTAATACTTTCTCTGCAACTTTCACCTTTCCATGCTCCTCCTATAAATGAGTTCCAGAGGCTTCTACACCATATGATCTGGTATAGTCTTAATGAGGTTCCCACTCTTGGTACCAGTTTTCTGCATGTTACATTTCCATTCCTGTGCCAAAGTACTTGACATGCACAGTTTGAAGAAGAGAGTTTACTTAGGCTCATGGTTTCAGAGGTTTCAGTCCATGTAAGGTGCCTCCAAGCCAGGGATATCTTGGCAGAAGTATGTGGTCGTAATTGGCTCATTTGCTGCATATATTTTTAAATGCATTTTCCCTGTTTATATTTATACTTCTTTTCCTTCTTATCTGGCATTTATTTTATGTCTGTGAAATATTTATTTTTCATTTTTTTCTTGTTGCTTGTGATATTGTTTTCCAATCTGAGCTATTACAAATAATTAGCTAGGGACATGCTTATATGTGAACACTGGTATTAAAATTTTTTGCAAGTAGAAATGAAAATCACACAGACTAATGAAAATTGCTTCAAGAATCTCTGAAGTACACTTTAGTGGTAAAAGTACAGAAGTAAGAACCAAGGTAAACTATACTTTAACCCTCTGCACCCTTTTTGACCTCAGCACATTCTTTTGAGCATCTGTACCTAGCACACAATTACCAGTTGCCAACCAGTAATTTGCCTTGTGAAGATTCCAGGAAACTCATCCCAAAAGGGATTCTGTTATGCAATAGCACATTATCTGAAATAAACTGTAGATTTATAAATGTGACATATGTAGCTGGGTGCCACCACTGTACTCCAGAAGAGGTAGCTTTCTTATTTGAGTGTGTATTCCTACACTCTCAATTACCAGGCAAATAAAAAGTAATCAACAATTATTTTTGAGATAATTGGTTAATTTTATTGGGTGGTAGGATATAACATTTATCTATAAAATTTTCTTAAGTATTTTTCAACATCAGTTTGCTCCAGTCATGTGATAATCATTGACAGAGTACAAACAGTAAAGATCAGGAAGTTCAGCAGACTGTGCAGAGAAGAAAAATACAATGAATAGGAAAGGTGCATATATCAGTAAAGGCACTTATGGTTTCAACTGTCATTTCACCAGAGGATTTTAGTGAATATGATGAGGCGTGAGTTACTTGAACTACATCTGAGTTGCTAAAGAAAAAATTATGATGCATTTTTTAATGCAGTCTCTGTACTACTGTCTGACTTTTACTACTTTAGAGCTTTTTAGATTTTTGGACACTGACACATTTCTAGGTCTGTTAAAAGTACATTTGTTTCTGAGATTGCTGTTCTCTAACAGTGAACTTCATATTACTATCTTCTTGATAATTTTATCTGTCTCTCTTGTTTTCATACCAATATACCATTTTTACCCAGGAATTGTTTCCCCCAGGTGGCATGAAAATGCTTATAATGTAATCCCCCCAAACACACATATACCTTATCACCTATGTGAATAGGAGTACTATTTATATTTTTAATCTTTTAACTGCATTGAAGTGTCATCTTTTCTTTAACTTATGTTAGCTTTCCACTCTTGTTTATGAATTATAAGTAGACATAAAATTGGTAAAAAATTTAAATTTAAAAGTTTTAATTTCTGTTTTTAAATTTAAGCTCCTCCTAAGGAAAGCAGATCAATTACACAAAAATAAATCAGAAGGGTGCACTATTCTGACCCAAGATTTTTACAAAAGATATTCTTTTGATATGTTACTATAATTTGGGTTATAAGTACACCACCTTACGTAGGTGTGACAGTTTTGCTCAGCTTTTAGCTTTATGTCACTTAGAAAAATGTCACACTCATAAAGGTTAATGAAAATCACAGTTTTGCAAATTGACACTACGTAATTATTAAGGCCAGAATGATATTTCAACTAATGCAGCTGTGGCCTTTTGTCTTGACCAGAAATTAATACACTGATAAAAGTCATTGCAAAGTAGCCTTTGGAGGTACAAATCTGAGATGGAAATTTTACAATATAAATTGCATTATGTTTCTTATTCATTGAACTTGGTTTAAACTGATGAAAAGTGGTATATTATCTTCCATACTCCTTGCTATGGCTTTGGGTTTCTAGAATGCTAATCTGCATTTGCAAAATTACAATAAACTTAAATGAGTAGCATTAAAGCATGCTAAGTATTCATTGGCAAATAATTTGGTACATTGAAAATATAATGTAAGGGGAATTTTCCTGAGTGTAAAAGTATTTTAATGTATATAAAATAGAATTTAGATTTTTTTGTTATGTCTGGGGGACTGCCCTATTGATTATCCCCAAAGCAGGCTGTGAGCAGTTCAGGCTATAAAGAGTTAACTCAGCAACTGGCTTGTTTATAGAAACAAGTCTGGCCAAAGCCTATGTGCCAAGGTCAGAGTGACTTGCACATAAATTCTGTTCCCAGAGTTAAAACCTTCTTTACTAAAAAGACAAGGTTAAATATTAAACACAACCTGTATTTTATCTGTTCTGTTCCTAATTCAAGAATGCTTTGTCTTTTCCTTTACAAGCCTTGCTTGTATCAGTAATATGTCCACAGCAACTGCACCTCCTCTCACGAAGCCCTTTACCTCAGTCTAACTTTGATGTCACCAATAAATATCAGCAGCTCTGGGTGTTCAAGGCCTTTGCTTCTTCAGTCTTGCTTGCATGAGCATTGATCATCCTGGCTCCCTGAATCTCTTGTCTTTTTAACGCTGTCTCTAAGTCTTTCTTCTTGCCATGTGTCATAACACCGAGCAGGAGATTGGAAGCTGCTTCAGGGGTTTCTTTTCACTAATATTTCATAAAACATTAAAATAATGTAAAACATATTTAAAATATAAATAATACAGAATAGTAATTATTTCCAATGTTTCAGTGTTCTATTTAATACTTTTGAAATTCCCAGAAGTAAATGAGTGTGGGATAAAATAACAATTACATATTTCACTAATTCAGTATAACATTAGAAAAAAGCTCATTAATTATGTAAGATTTCTCAATACAATAATAGTTTGAGAGATTAATTTTCAAAGTAATGAGTTAATGCTCACTTCTATTACACTATATGTGAAAGGAACATCACAAATTTTACTTATTAAGATTACAGGGCTGGAGATTTAGCTCAGTGATTCCAGTGCCTGCCTCACAAGCACAAGGTCCCGAGTTCAATCCCCAGTATCAAAAAAAAAAAAGATTACAAAGGGTTTTATTTTGGTAAAAGTTTTAGAAAGCTAAACACAGTGCTGTATCTGTCTGTTCCTTTGTCATTTTTGCAATTTCTATTGATTAGAATTTTTTTGTTTTCCCTATGATTATGATTTCTTTCTAACTGTGAAATACATTGCAAATCATTTTTCTCAATTATTTTGATATATTTACCTTTAGGAGATTTCATTGTTAAAAAGAGTAGTGCAGGAGTCAACTGACCAGTTTTGACTACTTTTGAAAGTCTGATTGAAACTAACTTCTAAGCATTTATAATTCTTGTAGAGACAACTGACATTATTTAAAATTTCACACTTAATTTATACAAAGGAAACAATAAAATATATTTGTATCATTAAAATAAATCCTTGAAGAATAGGTTATACTTACATATTGATGAGTTGAGTAGAAGATGTATGAAAAGTTTATCTTGTTCATAAAGAGGAGCATTTAAAATGATGTATGATAAAGGAGGTCTGAAGCAGTTAAGACCCTACTCTGAGATAAACTGCTTGTGGAAAGCTGGGTGCCCACATTTATACTTGTTTATGAATATTTTCAAGACAAAATGACATATTCTCTCAATGTCTTCACTTGAAAAATGAGAATAAGGCCTAGCTCTAAAGATTACTTGAGAAATGTATCCATCCAGTACATAACAATTATGTCTTAATCCAGTTTTTGTTGCAATAACAAAATACCTTGTAATGGAGGATTGGTGCTTCACAAATAAAAGAGCTTCATTTAGCTGGCAGTTTTGCAGGGTGATGTCTGAGAGCGAATACCTTCATGCGTTTGGCCTGTTTGTCGCATCATATCATGGTGGAAGTCTGAAAATGGAAATGGTTGTAAGGGCGAAAGTCCATGGGGTAGCCTGGCCTTATAACCCTCCACTCTCCCAAGGAATAACTCAGGTTCCAGGAGCACCGAGTTCATCTCTTCTGAAGGTGGTGCCACGTTCAGCCCCATCCTCCAGCACACAGAACTTCAGGGAGATGTACTCCACCATCGCAAGTCACAGAAACCACTTTCTAGTACAGCTAACTACTGCATGCGTGTTTATCTTTATACTAATGAAGGAAATAATCTGGTTTCCTTGTAAACTTTGCTGCATTGCATTTTGCTATGTATACTTTACACCACTGTGTACATTTTTTACTTTGATCTATTTTACATTTGTCTCGCTTCATCTTCCTGCAGTAGATGAATGTTTAGAGTGTCTTTAAACCTTAAGTGGAACCACATAATTTAGATAAACCATTTCCCCCAGTACTATAAAACAACTGTTGTTTTATTAAACAAAAACGCTAGTGTTTAATTAAAGCAAAGAGCTCTAAACTTCTTTAATAGCAGTAACTACATTCAGCATTTTGAATTAGAAGTTATTATTAATACAGAATAGTATTCCCATATGATCTTGTTGCTCAAGTTGTTCATAAGATTAGAGACAAGAGATATAAAATATTGCCTGGGAGAGTTAAGTAAAATTAACTCTAGTGTATGACAACATTGTTTTTGTTTATACCACTCTAAAACTTATTTTACCATGTTATATATCCAAGGAGAGGCACTTGTATAATTTATAGTAAATTAATTGAAGTAACTTCTTTGTTTTGTTTTCTAATCTCAATAAAATTACATTGAATAACTTGATTATTGTCTTAGTACATTTTGGGTTGTTTTTCTTTTCTTTCCTTTTCTTTTTTTTTAATACAGAATCACGCTATGTAGTTCAGGCCTGCCTTTGACTCACAGTAATACCCCAGGCTGCCCTCCAACTTGCAATGATCTTTCTGCCTTAGTTTCCCGAGTGCTGGGGTTACAGCTATGTGCCACTGTGCCTGACATTTTCTGCTACTCTAACAAAGTACCTGAGGAGAAAAGAGGTTTATTTAGCTCCCAGTTCTGTAAGTACAAGAGCATGGCAACAGCATTTGCTGGGCTGTGTTGTGGGCCTCGTGGAGCTGGCATCGCAGTGCTGGGAGTCCTGCCAGAGTGGCCAGCAGCAGGTGCAGATGAGGGAAGCAGGGAGGGCCCCAGCTCCCTGTAACAAGTCTTTCTGGAGGAAACTCACCCAGTCCCTTCCACACCACCTCATCCCTGTGAGTGTGGTGCCTCCATGACCAGATGATCTCCCACCAAGTTCTAACTCAGAAAGAGCCCTCATCTAACCCTGCCACTGTGCATGGGGCTTCTGGCATGTGAACCCTTGGGGGACAAACTCAAATATCTCCTAAACCATAGCAACTACTCCCAAAGAATTTTTGTGGAACCTATTGCTCTCAGTGTTTTGCCAAAATAACTTTCAGTATTCTGAGCCAGCCTTTTGTTTCACTTTAAAACAATAATAGCAATAAATACTTGTCAAATTATTTGAACAATGATTGACATATTCTGCCTAGAAAATTCTAGTGCAATATCTGAAATACAAGAGACTGTCAGTTAACAGAGACCATTGCCCACATCAATGTTTTGTTGCATCAAATGTAGAAACAATTTATTTTATTTTTTTCAGAGTTTCAAAATTAATTCTTATTTTAAATGTACTAATGCATGGAGTACAGTGTAATGACTTAATACATGTGTATGAAGTGTAATGATCATATCAGGATAGTTAGTATTTCTATCTAAACCATTTTTTAAAATTTTGACTAATGCAAAATAATTGCACGTCTAATGAGCTACAGTACGACTATTTGATGCATCTATAAAATATGCACTGATTAAATCAGAGTAACTAAAATTTTTATCTTTTTACCTTTTTTTAATTGGTTTTTGAGGTCTTTGAGGTCCTTTTTTCTAATGATTGTACAATATATATAATATATTTTTATTATATATGTGTTAGGTTATTGTGAGCAACAAAGGCATCATATGCGCTGTCCAGTGGAACATTGAAACTCATTCATATATAATTTTTTTGGTAACTATTATACAACTTCCACCTACCATTCATACTTTACCTTTCCTAGCTTCTAGTAATTTGTAGTTAAGCTAAAATCGCATAAAACAAATCTGATACGTTTTATAGAATGCTATTAATTACTTCACATATCTGATCTTATAATAATTTTATATATTCAGTCAATTAATATAAGTTGCTAGTCTTTTTTGCAACTACAGCTCTATTTTCCTGTATTTTATTTAATCACTAGTTCATCCATAAATATTTCTGCAAGTTACTCAATTCTCAATAATGCAGATTTTTTATTTCTTCCTAAAAATCAAAATTATATTCTCATTCATGGAATCTAAAAAAGATGATCTCATAGATGCAGAAAATAGAATGGTGCTTACCAGGGTCTGAGGTGTTGGAGAAACAGAACAATGTAGGCCAAATGATATAAAATTACAG